>NC_041351.1:26512782-27112782 GCF_004354835.1 Perca flavescens | reverse complement strand
TTTATTTGATGCAAAACATTTTAGTCTTATCTTTTTTCGTCAACAATAATGCATGTTAATTTAGTCTTATTCAGCGTTTTTGGACATTGGTGCAGTCTCGTCATCGTCTCGTCTTAGTCATGGAAAAAAAGGTTGTTGACGAACATTTAGTCTTGTCTCGTCTGACGAAATTAACACTAGTTGGAAGCCACATATACATCATATTGAGGCCAAAATATCCAAATCAATTGCAATACTGTATAAAACCAAATACCTATTAAATCAACGCTCATTGTACGCGTTGTATTGGTCCTTCATACTGCCATACATTACTTACCGTTTGGAAGTGTGGGGAAACACTTACAACACGAACACTGAACCTATATTCATCTGTCAAAAGAGTGCGTTAAGAATTGTAAATAAAACCACTCATGGAGCACCAACTAATCCACTTTTCATCAAACTAAAAGCACTAAAGTTCAATAGACATTGTTGACTTTAAAACTGTACAAATCATGTACAAAGTACATAATCAACAGCTATCGAACAGTATCCAAGGGTTGTTTCAAATGGGAGAGAGGAAACATCACTTAAGAGGAACTTTTATATTTCAAAAGAAACTTATAAGAACAAATGCTAAATATCACTGCATCACAACCAAAGGAGTCAATTTATGGAACAGCTGCGTGAAGAGATGAAATCATGTACAACAATGAGCAATTTTAAGAGACTATTTAAAATGAATATATTGAATGGATACGAAAAGGACTCCAGGTGATAGCATTGTAACCTGACTGTGTTGTTCCTGGGATTATATACTAGTCTAGTTTGGATGGGTTATTATTCAGTTTGATGTAGATAGAAGAAAACAAAGTAGATAGATTGTAAGGAAAAAAATGTGTAAAGGTGTGTGTGTATGTATGCAGGTAGGTAGATATACGGTACATGTATGTGTATGTAAACATGTATGAATAAATGAAGCATCAAATTGTTTTGTATTTAACTAAAGTATAGGGGTATAGGGGTAGGTTTTTTTATGAACTTCTTCCTACTCCTTTTTGAACATGGGAATTTCTTATTTGAATCACTTACAATAATTTTGTTAGATTGTGCTGTCAAAAGTGTTTTTTTTCAGATTACATTATGTGATTACGTAATTGCAAAAGGGTTCTCCAATGTTTTCTCAATTAGCCTTTTAAAATTATATCAGATTAGTAAACAGAATGGTTGGATTATTGGGTGAATGGTTCCTGATAATGAGCAACGTAGATATTGCATTAAAGATCAGCCACTTCTTTCTGCAACAGTCGAGAACCCTTTTGCAATTATGTAAGCACATAATGTAATCTGAAAACTGCTGCCCTGTTTAAAAAAACAATGCAACTGATCTCAGCTGCTATTCTGTCTGTAATGGAGTGGAATGTAAATTTTTACCGGTCAAACTTTTACCAGACAATGTTGTTTTGAGGGAAACTTGACAGTCGAAGCAACAGTGTCTTGCCATCTGCTAAGCTGACTTTGAATTCTTAACGATGCCGAGCAGCTCATCACAGAGTTAAACCTCCTGCAAAAAAAGTATTCATCTACTCTATCAGCGGATCTGGGCATTGAGCTGTGACAATTCAAAATTTTGCTGTACAATTAATGGTCTCAGAAATAATTGTGAGTAATTGTGTGTGTCTCTTTCAATCAAATAAAAATAAATAAATAAAAATGGTATTACTTTTTTTAAACAAATTAAAGGTTTGACTGAATCCTAGAATACATCTTTTGGTTATATCACTGTCATGTGACCCAGATAAGTGTACCCCCCCTTGTCATTTTTGTTGCTATTAATGTGTATAAGGTCAGTGCCAACAACTGGCATAGCTTTAGCTCAACAGTCCAGCCAATATTCACTTATATAATTACAATTTGGCATATCTAAACAAAATCAACGATTACCATCAACAGTTATTATGTTGTGAGTATGAATGTTATGTACATAAGTTTAGGATTAGGGTTCTTTAGATGTATTGTATGTATGTTATGGATGTATGTATTCCAGTTTATGTAATATTCTTATGAAATATTAGACCTCAGGAAAAGTAGCATCTGTTTTGGGCAAACATAAGCTAATTGGGATCTTAATAAACATACAAACAGTCATACCTTAGGACCTTAGCTAATGTAAGCAATACATTGTGGTTAAACAAAAGAAACAGCGATTATGTAAAAACAAATTGACAATTAGACAATTATGTAAGACTTGTTACAGGCCTACCTGGGCCCCCTTCTTTTATCGTCACAGTAACTGATTCTGGTCTGCGGGTAACAAGGTCTGCAGGTAACAACGCCACTCCGATCGAGAGGTCAGCGTTTATAGAGCCAGGCCCACCAGGCAGCTCGACTGACAGATACACTGTTACGCTGTTTTGGTCTCAATAATTCAGATGGATTTGCTCTAGAGCAGGGGTCTTCAATGTTTTTTTAAACCAAGGACCCTTTAACTGGAAGAGAGATGGGGCAGGGACCCCCTAATACATATATTGTATAAAATGTATATAAACTGGACCTACTATAACGTGTAGTGCGGCCTAAAACCTTTATATCCTTTATATACATACCTACATACATACCTATTTGCATAGAATACTAAGCTATTAAAATAGTTGTTGGAATGATTTTATAAATCTTGTTTTAATGTTAAAGGAACACGCCGACTTATTGGGAATTTAGCTTATTCACTGTAACCCCCAGAGTAAGACAAGTCGATACATACCCTTCTCATCTCCGTGCGTGCTGTAACGCTGTCTGACGGTTCCAGCATTAGCTTAGCCCAGCACAGATCCTGCAAGTAACTGGTTCCAACTAGCCTACTGCTCCCAATTGTGACAAAAGTGACAAAATAACACCAACATGTTCCTATTTACATGTTGTGATTTGTAGAGTCACAGCATGTACAAAAAAACACGTAACATAACTTTGTCTCATGTTACGTTGTTTTTTGTACACGCTGTGACTCTATAAATCACAACATGTAAATAGGAACATGTTGGCGTTATTTTGTCACTTATTCGGAGCAGTAGGTTGCTGGAACCATTCACCTGCATGTTCTGTGCTGGCCTGATGCCACTGGAGCCGTCAGACAGCATTACAGCACGCACGGAGATGAGAAGGGTATGTATGGACTAGTCTAACTCTGGGGGTTATGGTGAATAAGCTAAATTCCCAATAAGTCGCCGTGTTCCTTTAAACATTCATGTAGCACTGTGAATCCTTAGGAATAATTGTATCTGTGGATGGCCTTAGTGACTACGTTACCTATAAGCTAGTTTGCTAATAATATGTTGGATTCATTTATTAGGACCTTCTAATTTTTGAAAAAGACCTAAAATTTAAAATTTAACCATAATTTGGAGGCCCATCTGCATTGACTCTGAGGACCCCCTAGGGGTCACGGACCCCGTGTTGAAGATCCCTGCCCTAGAGTGTATCTACACTACACTACACACACACACACACACACACACATACACACACGCACACACACGCACACACAAACGCACTAGCCTCTATCAAGGTTTCAATATATTGCTTTTCACCCTGCATGTGTTGTAGGATGATTCCAGCGGCACTCCATATTCTATGAAATTTGCATTGCCAATATGAGTAAGATCTCATGTGACAAGTGTCTGTACTCGGAGTGGCGGGGACCAGGCAATCTATTTTCATCAGCATGAAGAGGGGGGGTCAATTCACTCCAAAACAACCCTGCTTAAGTTTTGATTTTGGTGAAAGAGGGAACCTGCAAAACAAATGCAGGTGTAACAATACATCTCACCATGGTTTGGGATGTAATGGAACTTTTTAAACATGCTGCAGGTATTAATTTAATAGTATTAAAGATAATAAGGAAAAATCTGATTTATTTATTACATTTTGACTTATGTTAGTTTTATCATTCCCATCAGTTATAATAACTGGAGAAAATAACGAGATCTGGGAACATTTCAACGTCACCATAACAGAGTCCAAAAAGGAATAAATTTAAGGGCAAGCTCAAAGACAGACAGTCAGACAGATTGTAAACAAGCCAACTGCTGCTTGCGAAAATGATCAAACAATAGGTCTGCACTGGCATGTACTGCTGCCACGAAAAAAGAGAATAAAACAGCCTCAACTCTCACAAAGGAGCTTACCTTCTAGAACCTCGCCCACTTTTGTATATTACCAAGCTTACTGCCAGTGATCGAGACGGACGCAGGACAACCTTGAACGGTGATGAGGAATCCTTTCTGTGACAGAGTAGCTTGTTTTAATTGGGGAGGTGATGGCGCAGTGGATATGACACGTCTTTGGTGTGGGAGATCTGGGTTCAATGTGATACATCAACCAATGTGTCCCTGAACCCATAGTTGCACCAGAGGCGTGCCATCTCTGACATATTTAAAATGGTTTTGACATGACTGGCTTATTCTTGTCCCTTTCTTTGATACTTTTGATGCTTTTTTTCAATGTTTTTGATGGTTTTCTTTACCCTACCACCAGTATATACACAACCCGGTCTCACGCCAGGTTGTGAAATAGTTATTTTGATTTATTAATTTGTGCACAGATCACAATTTTGACATTTATTTCATGTACACGCCACGAAAAAAGAATTGGTCACGATTTTCAAACCTGCTCTGGGGGACGCAACAACGGGGAAATGAGGCGCCACACGCCTGCCACGACAACAGGATGGACCGCCACATGTGGGACGCGATCCCCGGGGCGCATCCCCAGGCGCAGGGGCACACAACAACGGGGAAACGAAACGCCACACGCCGGCTACAACAACGGGACTGGCCGCCACTCGCGGGACGTGATCCCCGGGCGCAGGAGCACACAACAACGGGGAAATGAGACGCCACAACAGCGGGACGGTTGTGGTTAGGAAAAGAAGAACGGGGAAAGGAACCGCAGAACGCGGGACACAATCTCCGGTCTCCGGGGTGAAAGTCCTGTGTTGTTTGACCCATCATCCACCCCCCCGACCAACCTCCCTGCACGGACTTTTGCCTTATCAATACTACTTGCTACCGTTATCGTTCTGTGATCACGAAATATGCTTCCCATTGAAATACATTGCTTTAAAATTCATAATCGCCACACAAAAAAACCCCACATTATCGTGTCCTGTCCAGGAATTAATAGATTCAATAAAATGACCATATCACGAACTGCCATGAGACTGGGCTGATATACACCACTAACACCAATGTATTACCACTGGGTTTACACGTATTTTTGGAATTCATGGACAATAAATCTCATTTGTAGGAAATGATTCCTCATTTTTGAGTTAAAACAGCAGAAATTTAAAATGATTTAAACTCTTTCAGAGGAACGTATGTTGATGGATAATCAGAGACTTGTGTATGTCAAAGTTTAGTCAGAATACTGAAACCATTTTTTGAAACCATTAACTTTTTTCTTCAAATGCTATAAAATTGAATAAATCACCCAAAATTCAATGAAAGTAGTGAATTATTTTACGTGCAATTTTTTTTTAAACGGTCAAATTGGACCTGAGGACAACATGAGGGTTAAGCAGTGCAGGTGGTGACTCACATTTTCCCATAAGCTAAACTCATATGTCCAGACAACTCATTTTCACTCCCATCGCATCAAAAGCAACGCTTTGTTGGGAGCCTTTGACGTTTGTTATTGAAGCAAAAAGTCTCTTTTAACTTCATATTTAGAGCGCTTTCTCACCTGCCTCGCTTAGTTTGGTTCAATTGCACCAATAGAGTTTGTTTGCCCCGTTGGTGCAGTTCATTTGGGCAGGTGAGAACGCGGCAACCAAAACTAAATTACCAATACACAACCCAAATTGTGATAAAATGATCCAAATGATCCTTGAATAAATATAGATTAGCCTGCCTGAGATAATTCCTAACAACTAATTTAATGATTCTAAAAAGAAAAACACATTTCCCTCCCTAGGGTCAATAAAATGTTTGGCACTTTGGCCTGTTCAATATGCTTTTTTTGAGAGACGCTGTGAGAAGTGAAGCCCTGCAATGAGACACAACAACTGCATCTTTTTGTGTATGTAATGTACTGTGAGGATGGTATAGTGGGTGGATGCACATATAATACACTATGCACACCATCCCATCTCGCCATGGTGTTGAATGAATCAGCTTAGGTCAGCGTTGCAGATCTGTGTGGGCTAATGGTCCCAAGCTAAACACCAGATATAGATAAGCTGATCAGGTAAACATATACTGGACTCTCTCAAAGACACAGGAAACACATCATCTGCCTGCTGCATGGGCCGAGCACACACACACACACACACACACACACACACACACACACACACACACACACACACACACACACACACACACACACACACACAGCAATTTTTGCAGCCTTTTGGAGCCCTCAATAATTACAGAGGGAAAGGTTCTTTTTTATATTAGCTATTTTTCACCATAATTATTTCTTAATCAAATGGTTTCTAGGATGGCGTTCTTGGCAGCATGATGCTGATCAGTCAATCATGTGCTAGGTTCACACCACACACAAGGAAGGTCTATATATGTGCGACCAGATGGAAGCAACCCAAACTCACTGAACAAAGGTCAGCAAGGACGGATCTTTGCGACGCTGACCTCGTACACTTGGAAGAGCTCTTTTAAATGAGTGCCTGCAATTTTACTGCATATTCTAACAATACAGGGTTTAGAGGCTGTTGCAGTTAAGTTTAGTTGGGGTTAGGGTTACAAGAGGTGACTTGTCCTGCGGTGATGATGCGGTTAAGTTTAGCCACCAAGAACAACTAGTTAAAATTAAAAAAGTGGTTTGGGTTAAGTAGTCCTCCTGGGACATGTACATGTTTTTCCTAGGTGAAAGTCTTGTGTTTTCTCCTTAACTTCTTCCGGAACATGAACTCCGCTCCCGGGGTTAGAATAAAAAATACCATAAATATACAAATCATAACTCTAAGAATGAATGAATTATTTAAGTATAAGATCAACAGATAAGTCTTGAGACCCCTCTTGAAGGATCCAAAACAATCACATGAACGCAGAACACTAGGTAACTCATATTATAGAATGCACGCATATTTTAAGAGGACTGTCTGCAGGGAATGTGTCTGACCAATCACAGTGGGTGTGGCCGCCTGGGCCAAAAAATGCCAGGACCAATTTTTTGTCCCAGTCCAGCCCTGGTGCTGACAGTCAAATATGTGGAATACATATGAATTACACTGAAAAAAGGGAGACTGGTCACCTGTTAGATTTATCAAATTATATTTAGTATGTTTTACTAAAGGGTTTTATGTTCTTAAGTAAAACATGACAGCATTGTGTAGACTGCACGTTATATGCAGAAAGCATGCACAAACATATTTCGCTCATGTTGGGATAAAGTAAGTCAATCAAGTGAATACCAGTTCTCATTTTATCTCACGATATTCACGCACGGGGGCAATGCATTTCGGGAAGAAGAAAAAAGTCTTCGCTTTTTTCAACGTTCCCAGTTCCACTTGCAACTTCCAGCTCAACTCACCCTGGGTCTATTCCACCATCGCTCAGCTCAACTCTGTAAGTATGCTTTGCTAATAGCCTGCTGGTAATAGCAATTAAATAATGTGAGACCCCATTTCCGAAAGACAGCAAAGAAAAAAGCAGTTTTTACAAGATGAAAGTGTGAATGCGTGGACCGCTTTGGTCCCTTGTTAAACACCTGCAACAAACGGTTGTGTAGCTCAGATAAGTTAGAGACAGGTTTGTTGCAGCAAAACAGAACAAGGTTTTGGTGAGTTTTATTTAGTTTTTGTCGAATTTGAATGAAGTGTGTTTTAACCAGATATTATAGAGAGTAGACGCCCTATTGACCGCTAACGTTACTGCCTGGCGCAGACGAGCCGTGGGGCCGCCATCTTATGGTGCATTTACACCAGACGCGAATAGAGCATCTGGCGCGAGTGATTTCAATGTTAAGGGCCGTTAAAGAGTCAACACGAGCAACGCGAGCGAGCAACACGAGCAAGCAACGCGAGCGACGCGCTCCCTTTCATAGTCTAAACAGTGGACGCAAGCAGACGCAAGCGTCACGGGCGAGGCAGTGCAGAGATAGGCGGTGATATGTTCGCCCTTTAAACAGAACAAGAGATCAGGATGGGGAGTTTGTGTCTCTGGTGCTTCCCATGCGAAGCCTGGACGAGGACAGACATTTCCAGTACTTTTGGATGTTGGCGCCAAAATTTGATGAATTGCTTTCGCAAGTCGTCCGCTTTCTCCCGGACACTAACCAAAATCACCGCAACCCGATTGGAGCCTCTCAAAGGCTTGCAGTGACTTTGCGGTACCTCACAACAGGCATCGGCCTGCAGGCACTCTCTGCCAGCTACAAAATGGGCACCAGCACTGTTTCAGGCATTGTAGAAGAGATGTGTTGTGCCATCTGGGATGCCCTTCAGGGGGAGTTCATAGCCTTTCCTTCGCGCAGTCAGTGGCAGGACATAGCGGAGGACTTTTGGAGACAGTGGCAGTTTCCCGTATGTGTCGGGGTGATTGACGGAAAGCATGTTCGCATCAGAGCACCACCACGATCAGGCAGCGACTTCTACAATTACAAAGTTTTTTTTTCTATTATCCTTATGGCAGCTGCTGATGTGAACTATAGATTTGTTTACGTCGATGTTGGCGCATTCGGGCGTGAGAGCGATGGAGGTGTGTTGGGCCGCAGTGCGTTTGGATCCAGACTGGCAGAGGACAATCTCAATCTACCTGCTCCTGCTGTCCTACCGGGCACCACAACGCCCAGTCCTTTTTTTTTTCCTTGGGGATGAGGCCTTTCCCTTACAGGAGAACCTGATGCAACCCTATCCAGGTGAGAAGCCCTCAACGGGTGCCTCCAGGCGACCCGCCAGGCTTATCAGGGTGTTCATGTTGGAAGTCCTTGATCAACTGAGGGTCCAGAATGAAACGCTTGGGTATCCACAATCTCTCCTCAGGCCTGTACCCCTCCCAATCCACTAAGTACTGGAGACCCCTACCCCGTCGACGTACGTCCAAGAGCTCCCAAACCGTGTAGGCAGGGTGGTCATCAATCAGCCAAGCAGGAGACGGGGAATCAGCGGGGGGACACAGACGACTGGTGGAGACGGGCTTCAACTGTGACACATGGAAAGTCGGGTGTACCCTCATAGCCAGCGGCAATTTCAGCCGGACCGCGGAAGGGTTCACAACGGCCTTAATCTCAAAAGGCCCCAGATACTGAGGTGACATCTTGCGGGACTCTGTCCGGAGAGGGATATTCTTGGAAGACAGCCACACCTTTTGGCCAGGCTGAAACTGGGGAGCAGGGTTCCTGTGTCTGTCCGCCACCAGCTTGTTTCGTTCAGCGGTGCGCAGCAAGGCCTCACGGGCGTTGTTCCAGACTTCACGGCAGCGGCGCAGATTCTCTTGAACCGAAGGGACCGCCAACTCCCTCTCTTGAGCGGGAAACAGGGGGGGCTGGTAGCCCAAGGCCACCTCGAACGGAGAGAGGCCAGTGGCAAAGGTGGTAAGGGAGTTGTGGGTGTACTCTATCCAAGGGAGGTGTTTGGCCCTGGAGGTCGGATGGTGAGCTGCCACACAGCGAAGAGACGCCTCCAGGTCCTGATTTGCTCTCTCCGTCTCTCCGTCTCTCCGTCTCTCCGTTGGATTGAGGATGAAAACCTGAGGACAGACCGACAGACGCACCCAGAGCAGCACAAAACTCTTTCCACACTCGAGAGATAAACTGTGGGCCTCTATCAGAAACGATGTCGACAGGTATTCCATGGAGACGGAATACATGTTGGACTACGAGGTCCGCTGTCTCACTGGCAGATGGTAATTTAGGTAATGCTATATAGTGAACAGATTTAGAGAATCTGTCCACGAAGGTAAGTATAGTATCATTACCTTCAGACTGAGGCAGGCCAGTGACAAAATCCAGGGCAATATGGGACCAGGGACGACTGCGGACCGGAAGAGGTTGAAGCAGACCCGAGGGGGATTGATGAGAGGCTTTTCCACGAGCACAGGTTGAACATGCCGATACATACGCCCGGACGTCTGCTTCCATGGAAGGCCATCAGAAGTGTCTTTTTAACAAAGACAGAGTCCTTTGCATACCTGGGTGACAGGCGAAGCGAGAGGTGTGAACCGAGTGCAGCACCTCAGCCCATACCGCCTCAGGGACAAAAAGACGATTTGGGGGTGCATCCCCTGGTCCCGGGTCTGCGGCTTGAGCGGCTTTGACGAGGGACTCAATCTCCCACTGGACTCCTGCCACAACGCAGGAGGGGGAAAGGACAGCTACCGGGTTGCCAGCCTCCTCAGAATCTGTGAACTGGCGGGACAGAGAGTCAGGTTTTATGTTACGGGACCCAGGACGGAATGTCAGAGTGAAATTGAATCTGCTGAAAAAAAGAGCCCAACGGGCTTGGCGGGAGTTGAGTCTTTTGGTGGTTTGGATGAATTCCAGATTTTTGTGGTCCGTCCAGACCACAAATGGCTGCTCTGTGCCGTCCATTCAATGCCGCCACTCCTCTAAGGCCAGCTTCACCGCCAGTAGCTCACGATTACCCACATCATAGTTCTTCTCGGCTGGTGACAGCTTCTTAGAGAAAAAAGCACAAGGGTGAAGCTTCTGATCTGAGGGGGACTGTTGGGAGAGGACAGCACCCACCCCAGAGTCCGAAGCGTCCACCTCCAAAAAGAACTGCAAAGCAGGATCAGGGTTAATAAGTACCGGGGATGAGGAAAACAGTCTTTTCATTGTAAACATGGCCTGCTCTGCCTCAGGTGACCACATAAAAGGCACCTTGGGGAACGTGAGTTTAGTAAGAGGAGTGACCACTCGACTAAAATCCTTAATGAACAGTCTTTAAAAATTTGCAAAACCCAGAAAATGTGGAGTTGCTTACGGGTCAATGGCGTGGGCCATTCTGTCACCGCCCTGATCTTCTCGGGGTCAGCCTTTTTGGCTTCTTGAGACAACCAGCCAGAAAGTGGGAAGCGTCCCCACAGTAAAAACACTCACCAGCCTGGAGGCGTAGTGACCGTTCAGAAGGGGTAAGCCGAGCACAACCCAGTTGCATGGGCTCCTCCCGGGGCGTAGTGACCGAGCCTGGAGGAGTGAACCATCTCTGGGGTGGTGAAGTACGGGGAGCTAGGGGTGCTATCACTCTCTAGGCTTGTGTGACTGGCCGCTCCTCTCCCGTAACCTGTTATCCAACGCAATAGCCAGGGAAACAAGACGAAACAGGTTACTTGGTTCATCTCTGGTGGCTAGTTCGTCCTTTACGGATTCATTCAAACCATTGACAAAAACTCCTTGTAAGGCTTCCTCGTTCCACTTTGAATCAGCAGCAAGAGTCCAAAATTCCACTGAGTAATCTGCCACACTGCCCGTGCCCTTTCTCATATTTATCAGCCGCTGAGAGGCATTACCAGCATGGTCAGGATGGTCAAAAACTGTTTTCAACTGAGAAGAAAAATCAGCAAAAGTTAAACCCGCTAAATGTCGATTGGTACTGACCGCCTCCGCCCACGCCAATGCTCTCCCTCTCAGCAACCCTAACGTGTAGTGTGCCTTGGAAGATTCAGTAGTGAAAGACAGCGGTCTTTGTTGGAATATTAAGCCACACTGAAGCAAAAATCCCAGGCACTTATCTAGTTCTCCAGTGAAGGGCTGAACACGGAGTATCACACACAGACACGGAGGAAAACGTTTAGAATGTCTTTAATGAATGTCACAAACAAAAACTCAGCAGCCTGAGACAGTCAGCTGCGCTGGTGGAGGAGACAGGACTGGAGAGGCGTGGGCAGAGCGTGGCGTGTCCAGAAACAACTCTCACAGGGATCCAAACGAGGAGATGAAAAGTTTTAGGAGCGAAAGGCTGGCGGCACAGCAGTCGTAGGCACAGGTTGAGTGGTGTAGGTCTGGATGAGAGAACAAAAACAAACATAGTTAAGCGGAGCACGAGGGACAAAACATGAGGCAAAAAACTTAAGCGCACGATTCACTGGGAGCCAAGTTACCACTTTGGTAGCTGTAACAATCTGCCGCCGAAGACAGGTTCCAACCAGGTCTAAATACTGCAGCCGTGATGAGAGAATCAGCAACAGCTGAGCAAAAAGAGATTGCAGGATAGCCAGCAGCCATGCAGGTAGGTGGATCGCCCGGCCACGCCCCTTGACTTACTTTCAGCCACTCCAGCAACATGGACAGACACAGAGGACAAGGAAAACAAACAAACCCAACCGCTCCCATAACACCACCTGGGTGGTTCTTCAAATTAAATCTTTCTCTATTGGTCAGATGTCTCTCAAAAGACAAGGTGTACATTCCCAATCAGTGTATTGAGGCTACACCCGGTCACAGGATCTTACCGAGACGGTGTCAATTGTTTCCAAACTACAGCAATACTCGTTCTTTGTCTTAATCACGTCTGGCTCAACAGGGGATGGCTCTCAAAGTTGTTTAAACAATAAGTCTTTCTAGCGCTTTTACATTTATGCTAAATAACAGCAATGACCTAATCAATTCTTTAGAAGCTTGAGAAGGTGTGAGCCAGACAAATGCTGATTAGGCTTAATCAGTATTGAAACATTCCTTCACTCAGTTACACAACAGTTTACATTTTTTAAGTTACATTTTTTAACTTAAAGTACATTGTTTTCAAAACGTAAGCATAGTTTTAACGTTTTACTTCAACATGACCTTGACGAGATTCATCTGCGTTTAAAGTAAGGTAATAAGTTGTAGAGTTTAGATTCTCTGCCTGAGCCCGAGCCCGACCCGACCCTTGATCAAGCATTTGTGTTTTTTTTAATCATTACTTTAGCCTAATTGGTGGGGAGAAAGCTATGCCATAATCAGAACTAGTATCTCTATAGGCTATATTTAGGCCAAAGTAACAAATGTGTCCAAAAAGTTACACAAGTTGGACTACAGTTACAAAATGCAACATGTGTCATGCGCGGAGTCTCCTCCTCTCGCAGACATCACACCGGGGCTGCGGGCTGTATTGTGGAGCTTGAGGATGTAAAGAAAAAAAGAAAAACAGGAGAATTACCTTTGAGCAAGTTTGGAGGAAAGTCGGAGGTATGGAACCATTTTAAACAAGTTGTGGGAAGTGACAACATATGTGTCGGCTTTGTTGAGTGCATTAAGTGCGGCCGCTGTTCGCCTATGACAGCAAATAAAACGGAGAAGTGGATGATGAACAGACACATAAAGCAGGCTCGCCGTGGCAGAAAAGATGATAGTCAGCCTTCAACGTCCTCTTTTGTTACTTCTCCAAGCATAGGCTCCCCCTGAGGGCGAGGCAAGCCCTCCCAGAGAAATAGCCTACATTGAGTTTTTTTTTACGTTTCTTCATTCAGATCCATTTGCGATCCGTTCCATTCTGAATAAACAAACAGCACAGTGTACATGCTTCGCTCTTGTTGCATTATTCATTAAGATAGAAACAAATAATTGTAACTCTTTGCTTGCAAAACTATCAAAAATAAACTCAAATTATAAAGTAATGTCTTTAGTTTTCGTCTTTGCCAATTTATTTTATAGGGCCTACATAAGACTAATATTTCGGGTGGAAATGAAATCTCTTCAAATTTCTTAGCTGTGCCCGTTTTAGTTCATGCCCGTCACCTGGCATCTTGGTGGTGAAAGTCTGGAGAAAGCTACAGAGTCCCATAATACATAGAAAGACACTTACACTGAAACTAATAAAAGTTAACTAAAACCAACCTTTAAAAAAAAAAAAGCAAACTCATTTTAAAACAAATTAAAACTAGAAAATGCTAAACTATAATAACCTTGGTCTATATGTTTTTTATGTCTTGGATGTCTTTCCTCCTTAGCATGGTGTTTGACAAACTTGCATACTTGCACATTTGATCTCAACAGTTCACTCTTTCAGATGACAGACGTATTATTGTTCTTTTTTTTAACAGACATTGCAGTAAGACCATGACAGCAATTCTCAGAGTAATCCTGGGGCCAGACAGCTGTCAGAGTGTGGTGTTTCCTTCTGGTTTACCTTTAAATGTAACTGACCTAGAGACTGAGATAAAGACTGGATACACTTTTTGGCAACGACTTCATGAACCTCACTTCTATGGAAGAAGTACAAGACAAAGCTACACTCAAGGTCATATACACATCCTGCAGACCTCTCGGTGGAGATCACTGTGCTGACGTTGACTCACCAACCACTCACAATGATGACTCCTTATGTTCTTCTGATGATAGCACCATAATTCTCTCATCGTCACAGTCCACCTCTTCAAGGTCTTCGTGGCCAGATTTTTTTTACGTTCCTCGTTTTTCATATGATGCAGAGTTAAAGTTTTGAACAAGCCGACGCAGCTTTCAGAGAAAAGGGGACCCTGCTCATTCCTGATCCAAAGCTGAAGTCCGACATACTAGAGGGGTTGATACAAGCGATAGTCCAGCACAAAGTCTATGTCACAGACAGGGAGTTTGACCAAGTTGCTGAGGCGCTCATCAAGAGGCATCCATGTTTACAAGAGAGAGGCTCAGCTACTGGCTATGGAGGATGGAAGACCAGCCTCAAATACAAGCTGTCCAACTACCGCACACATCTCCGGAAAGTAGGATGTCCTGAAGTATGTGTAAATGCTTTGAAACATAAACCTGATGGTAAACGTAGTCCTGCCTTTGAAGTTAAGAAACCAAAGAGGGGTGAAGTGGCCTACTATCCTTCCTTTCCACTCGGGGGTGCGAAGAGTCCATGGAGACGATGAGGGTTGAACTCATTTCAGATATCAAGCAGCGTAATAACAATAACAACAGAGAGACAATTAGGGCTAAAATGGAGAAAACGTTTGCATTAAGAAGATAAGAAGTAATACGTTGTGCTCCGATGATCAGCGACTTTCAAGAGAGATGGCCAGCTCTCTTTGATGTATGGAGGCAAGTAAAAAAACTTATCAGTAAAATTGTGAAATCTTGTGTGGTAGATTAAGGTTAGACTAACACTTGCCTCCACTTTGCATGCAATGATGTGGCTTGCAGGCTTATTTTAATGCTTATACAGGTTTATGTATTGTAGTATGTCTGATGTGAAACTGTGGTGGGCATCCACAGTTTACTACATTCATGTTTGGAAATACTGCATTTGATCTACCCCTAAAGATGAAATTTCTCTAAGGAAAAGAAGCATGAAAATATAAAGATGGTATTTGACAAATGGAGTGATTGTTGCAGCAAGAAATAATGACATAATAACTTTACATTTGTTTCGTTGAATTCAGTTGAACCACATTTAAATGATATTTCTTCCCAACCTCAGTTTTAGGTCTAACTAATATTTTGTATGCATGTCCCTGTACTAATGATTCAGATAAATGCAGAGTTTAAACGGATCACCACCATACCTTTACAGTACCGGTTCCTCTCACAGTTGGACCTATTCACTGCAAATTTGCTGAAGGTGTTTGAGAAGAGATCAGGACAGCAGGGAAAGAAGCTGAGAGACATGTCTGCCATGGTGACGGTAAGAATTCTAACTATTTAACTTTCAGTTGCATTTTTTTCCCATGTTGGGATTAGGTTGGCAGAGGTGGATAGAGAATAATAATTTGAGTTAAGCTTAATTTATACTTCTGCATCAAGTCTATGCCGTAGCCATGCATTTATACTTGTGTGTTGGTTTCGGCGTTGTTCTGCAATTACACCACCAAAACGCTAGTTGGTGGTAGCGTTACAGCTTCCATTGTGTCGACTTTTGCCGGCCAAACAGGCTAACTTCCTGTTTAGCTCTCGCTTACTTAAAGGGGGTAAAATTATAGACTTTTCAAATATTGTTGACAAAATGGATCACATTCTGAAAATTTACTTCAAAGCATGGAGCACTTCCTGTGGGCTTGGAGGCATTGCAAGACTATCCAGCTGACCAATCAGTTTTGCGGTCCACATCGCTGCGGCATGTAGTAACATTTTTGGGGTGGTGCATGTTGGGCTAAGCGTAGGCTACAACATAGATTCGACGCAAAAGTATAAATCAAGCTTAGAGTACAAAAGGATTTACTGAAAAAATTACTTCAATGGCAAGTTATTAAAGAAATATAAACATAAATAAAAAAATACTAGGGACAAATACTAAATTAATTTTAAAGTCCTCAGTACGCCAATAAGTAATTATTATTTGAAATATGTTCTTGTGTTCTACTGTAATTTATTATTAGGCAAACAAATCAAACAAACCTATGTATTATGTCCATTGGTAGTCAATTGATGATGAAATGTCTTCACATTTGCATTCAAATAAAACAACTATCTGTAACGTGGAACAGCTTTGTGTTAAAATGCAGTCATATGCTTTGTTTTATTCTCTAAGGATGACATTGGTGCTGTTCGGGAATGTGTCATCAAAGGACTCTGCATCTACCTAAATGAGGATTCTGATCATCTCGTGCAGGAGTATGTGGTGAGTGTTTAGTGAAGTAATAGTGTAACATTGTTAGGCCCAGATCAGACATTACTGTCCTTTTTGTTGAAGCCTACTTTAAAAAATAAATAAATAGCAATTCATAGTTTTCAGTCATGTGACATGCACGGTGACCTGGAGGGAAAAACAGCAGATCAACATAGCGGCTCACAAAACGACTCCCCCAACCGCAAAAGTTACATTTTATTTGGATCACCTCTCAAAAAGGCACTTCCGATCCATGTTACGGCATACGCTGCCGCATTTCTATCATTCAAAAGCGCCAGGTCCCTGCCCGTGGCTCGACTGTGGTATTCTTTACCTTTACCTTGCGGGGAATCCCTCACGTAACACAGCTCAGGCTTGTCTCTTCTGCAATTAGTATATCAAAACACAATTACCATCCAGCATTTTGGCAACACAAAAGTAACTAATTTAAAGTAACAGTGTATCACTTGCTTCCTGGTTGGCGGGCAGCGGAAAATGTATTTTTTACCCTCCTAGGGAGCGTTTTGCTTAGAATGTGACGTCACGTGAAAACTATGAATATGCTGCTCTTGTTGGTTGCTATACAACCACAGAATTAGCTGTAATTTTGCTGTTAATTGAACTTGCACATCTGAAAAAACATCTACATAAAAATAAATGAATGGGCAGAGAGAACCACAGAAGTTGAATGGTTGAAGATACTTTGTAATCTAAATGTAAACTACAAACATGTTTTATCTGCTTTAACAAAACAATACAAGTTAGCTTGCCCTTTAACTTAAAATAATGTAAATAGAAATAGGATGTCTATCCCATGAAATTCCTTTGCCAGGGTAGCAAACAAAATCTTAAATATAAGTAAGAAAAATGGATCACAAAAGCCCTGGCACATTTTATGTATTCAACTTTAGCCAAAAAATGTTGTGCTGCATTTTGTACTGCATTTTTATACACTTAGGGGGCTTTCACGTCTACCAAACAGGCGAAATTTGGTCCAACGAAAAGAGTCAACTAACCGAATATATCAAAACATGAACTTTGGTTCATTCAGGTGTGAAAGCCCCCGTGTGTTGGCTAGAGTTTGGGTACTGGTTATCTGGAATTCTGTATTAGTACGGTACCCAAACGGTACATTTTAAGGTACTTAACTGTCTCTGTAATAACAAATGTACTGTAATTTCAGTTAATCAAACAACATTAGTGTGTCTGCTGTTACTTTATGCAAAAAGTAATGTTGGAAGTAACTTTGGTGTAGTTTAAAAGATGCTTTATGTCCTAATGATGTCAGAGTTTAAATAATTGTCCTTTTCTTTTCACCAGGACATGGCTGAGACCCATTTCTTAAGTGCCATAGAGATGACGACAGTGGGGATCTATGTTGTGAAAGATACTGCCAACAGCAAACCCTCTGACGTCGGAATAGTCATCGAGGGGTGTGGTGGCACTTCGAGATCTTGAGAATGTAGCCCTTGCGTCGGCAATGTTGTTTGGACTCTTTTATGCATTAAACATGCAGTACCCTACAAAGCTCCGCTACACTTTTGAGGTAATTCAAAATATAATCATGGAGGTGGATGCAGTTGAACTGTCAAGAAAGGCTCAAAGCTTGAAAACCAAGCTCCACCAGTGAAGAGAGCTCATTGTTCTTGAGTGATATTTTCCAGTGATCCAGTGAAAGTCCTGTGATATTTTTCTTTGACAGTTTACTTCACAGTGCAAGGCACATTTGCATTTTACTTTTCCAAGTGTTAATGTGTTGAAATATAATACATTGTTCAAAAACCATATCTTACCATGGCACATTTGGAGTGAATTGTTTTATAAATGCAGTTTGCAGTTCAATTTTACATTCCTTAAGTGAGTGGTGTTGCAGCCTGGTTTTGTTATCATCAATCCAGTGATATTCAAGTGCAGTACACCCCAGGATGTAGTGTTGCAGCCTGGTTTTGGAACCACCAGGTCCATGTTTTACAGTCTTGATTACTGTACAGTACACCAGGCACATTAGGATTTTACCATTCCAATGTTTTGCTCTGTTAATATAGCATTGTTACAAAACTTTAAGCTTTCCACAGTACATTTAAGGTGTTTTCTTGTTTTTATTTTAATAAATGCAGATGCATTTTGAAAAAGCTCTGGCATGTTTTAGCCAAAAAAAGCTACATCTGGAAAGAAGCGCATTATTCTTAGTTTGATTAGCCCATGACTGATTGTTATATATATATATATATATATATATATATATATACATTTTTTTCTAGCCATACCTGTGCAGTATTTATTTGTTGAATAAAATGTCAGAATTGAACAGGCTTATAGTTTTTAATGAAAATATATTGTTAATGTTTACAATAGTAAAGTGAAATGTCCACAACAATACATTTGATAATTGTTTATTTCTTTAGTAATTTGTTTGTGAAGTCATCCAGGTCATGGTTATCCAAGAAATGTCGAAATCAATGGCAACTGGACTGGCTAGGATTTCTTGAAGACGTTTCACTTCTCATCCAAGAGGCTTCTTCAGTTGTGGCTGAATGATAGTTGTTCAGTCAGAACTAAATAAACCTCTCAGATGAGAAGCGAAACCCCTTCAAGAAACCTTAACCAGTCCAGTTGCACTTGATTTCCACTTTCCTTGGTTAACTGTAATTTATTTTATTAATACATATAGATTTAGAACATAGAAATTACAATTTAACTTAGTGTAAAAAGAATATTTACAATAATCACATTCCATTAACTTTATTTCAGTATAAAGTACTTGTGACTTAGTACTTGATTGAACATGAATAGTTTGTTTCTCTGTGTTGATTGAACATGAATAGTCTGTGTTGATTGAACATGAATAGTCTGTGTTGATTGAAAGTGATTAGTCTGTGTTGATTGAACATGAATAGTCTGTGTTGTTTTAACGGGAATAATCTGTGTTGATGGAACACAATTGTTTAAGTGACTACCAAAGCAAACAATTTGTGTGCAACCAATGTCCACTATTCAATTGAGTAAATCCAATGAATTATTTTTTTCAGTGTACAGTGCATTACTTTTTTCGTAGCTATACGTACGAATGGTTCATGAGAATGGCCTGCGCTGCTGGTAGTTTTTCACAGATGAAAAGCAAGAAAATGGAAAATACAGCGCTTTCAAGCCGGAGAGTGGAGTCCACTTTGCGGCAAAAACAAAATACTATCCCCTATAGGAAAACGCTCGTTTGTGTCTTAATACAAAATATGATCTTTTTCCTAAACTTATCATTGCTGCATGACCTTTTTTCTGGCTAAACTCCACTACCACAGCCCCTAAAAGGGCCGTCATCTAGCAGTGCCTGTAGCCGGCTTACAGTCACCTATCGGCGGCTAAACAACTGCTGCTGGTAGCCAGCGTCCCGGAGCTTTGTAGCGGCTAAATACAACCAGCAACTGCTGCTCAGATTTTATCGTTATATGGCACTGTAGACTGTTCACGTTACAGCGCTTAGTTTAAAATACTGCTATTATAGGTATATAATATATGGTCTATTGGTAAAGTAGCATTGGGGTACATTTTGTCCCCCAGGCAGGGATATGTAGACCAGAGAGGGGAAAATCCCATGCATCCCCCTGGAAATCGCACCCTGCTAATATCTACTGCATCAGTATTCTACCTAAACTGAACAGTACGGTGTTTCATTGTTAGAATAATTCCACAGTGGAGTTCTTTTCATAGCCAATCGAATGACTACACATTTAAATGTAAAGAATAATCAATAACAGTCATATTTAAAGAGTGAATCAGTGCACAATACAGGATTATTGATGCATGCAATTATGTTTGTTAGGAACAGGCAGGTATGAAATGTCTTTCTACAGCCTTTCAGCCCTCCTCTTTTAATCTCTTAGATGTGTTTGGTGCACACAACACCGGCACTATTCTGGTCATTTTGACTAAGAATGTGCATTACACTAACAAATAGACTTCCTGCTTCAACAGCTCTTGATGCTGAAAATCCCATTAGTTTTCTCAAATGCAAATGTCAAGTCAATTTCTTAGACCGTAAATTCTCATAATAAAGATCCATGTTTTTTTGTGGTTCATAAAGGCTAACACTTTCACAGTAAACTCTTTGCCTCGCTGCATTATTTCAAACCCCCCCAAAAAAAAAAAAAACATCTGCACATTAAATGGATGTCACAACATATCCTTTTTTCATTTGGATGCATTTAATTAAATTGTCATTTTGCAAGTTGATGTGAATTTCAACTCAGCCACTCACTGGAAAAGAGAGCTTCAGCACATTTTGATACATAGGTCAAAGGCTTTTTATTCCCAACTTTATGAATAAATAAGGAGGCCTGCTGTGATATCAAATTTGTCTTGCCATAGTGGAGAAAACATATTAAATAATGGTTGTGAATGATGGCCCACACACGTTTTCACACAAAGTGATAAATCAGAACATACGTTTATTCATAAAGCCGATATGTATTTTTGACACTAGAACCGCCATAGGCCTATCGTTTGATATTGTAAAATTCAAAATTTAAATGATTCCATCATTATGTATGCTATGGTTCCCTCCTTCCCTGACTTTAAATACCAATTCTGCACATGCCTATATTGTCATAATGATAGATTAACGTTTAGAAGACCAAATAGTGTTTTTCTTTGGTGTTTTCACAAAAGTCTTTACGCACTGCGGCCGTTATTTTGTTTATTAATCACACGTCAAAATGTTCCGTTGTTGATGTCACAAGCACTTTCACACAGAAAGTGATTTTTGTGATTTTTTTTTGTCCTGAAACAAGGGTGATTTTTCTGAGCTTCCGCAACATGAATAAAGACGTCATCCAATCACGTTGTGTTGTTTTTTAGGATCACGATACAAACAAACACCGAGGCTGCTGTCTGTATCATAGACTGTATGGATGGCAAACTTCTGAACTCCTGTCAACCTTGACAAAGTCCGTGTTTACCAAAGACACTCTTTCTTTTTTTTTACCTTTCACAATAAAAACCCTGGACATATGCTACACTGTTTGCCAGAGGGAATTACATTAACTGAGTGTTTCACTAAAAGGAAACTCTTCTGGGGGGGGGGCGGTAGGGGACAGGGCTGGAGTCTCCAGCGTCCCCAAGACCTCAAACTGACCCACCGACATGGTTGATGAGCTTAATCCATCCAGTAGTTGTTGAGAAGTTTCAGTTTGGGCCAAAGTGGTAGACAGACAGAACAACTTTGGTACTAGTGTGGCTAAAAACAAAGGCTGACAGGACTCAAATGGCACCGGACAGACTTTTTGGTATAAAACATATTAGTGTCATTTTAGTTGAATTAATCTTCAATGTTTTGTCTCCAAAAAAAATTGGGTTTTCATTATATCACACATTCTGCCTCCAATATTGAATCCAATATTCACCTTAAATATGATTACTGTATTATGTGGGCCCTTGGAAAGAAGTTGACCAATGTAAGGTTCTGCCCTGCTCTCACTGCACAGCATCTATCACATTTGTATTCCTGTATTATAAAAAGACCATTTATTCAGATTAATGGAGTTTTTATAAGCTAGGCATACAAATTTTGATGAAGATTTTTTTTCTTGCCCGTCATAATATTCTTCAAATTACGAATACAGACAGTTCTTTTTCTTTCACACAGGCACCGAACATATGTGCATGTCAGCCATCAGCTAATGTATTTGCTGTGCATTCAAGTGCAACCCTTGACAGATGTGAGGTGACGCAAAGTATTTGATCAGTAGGCCAGCGTCAGCGATAATTGTTTGAGGTGGGTGTGATGTGTCGGGACCCATAGGAACACTCTTCCTGACTGACAGGACGGCCTGCGAGGGAACAGGCACTCCTGTCTCTGATCAGTATGGTAGAAGGTAAGCTTGAGCTATGTTATATAGCTTATTATATCTAAGTTGTCTGTATCCAATATGGCAACCTTAAAATGTGGTATATTATTCTCCTACTCTGATTGGTTGAAGAAATGTAAACATCCTTCAAAGGTTGTTGTTTTTTCTCCCTGACAATAATTATACTGTTAAATCACAGTGTCAGTTTTTGGACATTGGATTAAAATCAAAATGTGTCATTTAAAGCTTTAGTGCGTAACCTTTTGATATCAATGAACGTCTGTTACATTCAAGCCATTGCCAAATAAGTTACTACAAAGCTAATTAAGACTATCAGCTCCAAAACACTACTCTCTCTGGATTTCTCAGTATGGCTATGTTCAGGAGATTGTGTCCTCATTGGCTACTAGCAACTGCGTGGGGGAGGGGGGAGGGCTGTGCGCGATCACGCAAGGCTTGTATCACGCGGACACATCGACAGTGTAGTTGTCATTGCTTGGAAATTGTCATGGGGGTGACAGAAACTACGCAGAGTTCTTTATTTTTTGGCATTCTTGCATTTGCATTTGGAATTTACTGTATGTATTATCCTACTTTGGTTTAATGTTGACACATATAGAAGATGGACACAATAATAGGGACACCTTACAATGCAATGCAATACGCCACTACAGAAAATAAAAAAAGCAGCCCTTGTATTAGAAAGGCCACAGGACGTGGCTCTTTGTTGAGCTGATCTTCAGAAGAGATGATATGAAGAAGTTTCAAGTTGAGTTTATGTATAGAGCACATTTAAAAACAGAAGTTGACCAAAGTGCTCTAGGCTACAGTAGTAAATAAATATATAATAGGACATATTAAAGACAAGTGGCAAACATACTGTAGATACAACCAGAACAATGGGAGTCAACTAACAAATTGAATTATTACAATACAGCAGAATTCAGCAGTGTTTGTATAAAATATTTACGTGGATATGCAATCATTTTACGTCAAAATTAGTGTAGTCTAGGTTGTCCAGTTTTAACAGTAGAGCAGGGTGAAGCTAATTATGAAACAGTTTCTCAGTATACTGTCCTTGTAGTGAGTTGCTTTTTCAAAGCTCGACGGTTAGCTAACATTGTCAAGTTCTCCAAAAAAACACAAGGCATAACTTTTCTTGGGGTTCGACGAAGAAACTTTTTTATACTGTAAAACTGTAGCAAAGAGCAAAATACAAACAGAAATGAGATGAAACAAATACAGATACCCAAAGTATAGTGCAAACCCACAACTTATAGCAACAGAAAATGCCATGCTAACTGTACATTTTGTGATTTGATATTAGAAAACTCATTTTTTTTGTAATACATACAGTACTTGCGCACAAAAATGCAGCAGGAGAAAACAGCACTGGCACTCTGCTCTGGAGCACACTCATTTGACTTCTGATGGAAATTTACAACTGAATAACTGTGTTGAAAGCCAAACCTTTTCTTAATTTAGTTCAGAGGTCAAAACTCTCAGATTTCCTTAGGTTTCGCCTGAATATGAGACTGACTGGGGCATAGTTAGTTCAGACAGAACACTGAGGCCATGCTTGCATGAGCTGATGACTCATTCATCCCATGATTGGCTACCAGCTGACTGGTAACGTCCAATCATAATCATGCAGATTAATTCGATTGAAGAACCTGTTCTTCTGACCAATGATAGCCTTCATGAATCTGAAGCTTTCATGAATGAAGATTCCAAGCTGATGTCAGAGTAGGGAAGAGAACTTTCAATCATTTGTTGGACATTCAAAATGAAGACCTGTCCTGATCGAACTTTCTCCACCCACTTGATTACAATAAAAGAAGTCACATAATAAGGTAAAGCGATAGTATGTCCAGGGTGGGATTTTCCAGGGGTAATGTGTGGGGATTTCCTCCTTTCTGGTCTATATACTACTATATACCTGCTGAATTATTTTTATCCCGGTGAGGACTAAATGCATCCCCCCCACTCAAAGTGATCAATGCTACTTCACCAAAAGACCATATATTATTTTCCTAAAATAGAAGTATTTCATACTAAGCAAAGCACTGTAACGTGAACAGCTAAAGTGCCATAGAACCACGGTTTGAGCTACGGGGGAGTTAGGGGGAGCTTAATAAGACATGGACTCTCCTGAAACCGTGATTTGTGAAATTTTGGGGGGGTCTCTAAAAATATTGACAATATGTAATTTTGACGTGCAATTTCAGTTTTGTGTAATGTGATCATCGTGGATTATTATGTGTAAAATTGCAAAAATATGATTCATTCATGCATGACAGCGATTTAAACCTAATTCACTTCAATAAAGAGAATATTCATGCTATTCTTGCCATGAGCATCAAGGCGTGGCGGCGCTACGGTGCAAATTCAACTCATGTTTAGTACATGTTAACTCAAAGATTCGTAGAAAAAATATAAACGTTGGAGGCAATTAATCAGCGTGCAAAGTCCTTGAAATCCATTCTGCAGTTAGCCTCATATAGCCATGGCACGCAAGCCCTGTTAGCACACCTCCCACCGGGGTGACAACGCAAGAAGAAGCTGAAGAAATAACGTCCTCTCTGGCTGAAGATGGTGATGATAACAGCTCGTCAGAGGCCGGTCACGATCCTAACCCATCTTGCTCCTCTCTCCCGTTAAAGTGGAACAGCCAGCAGCGGAGAGACTGGCAGAGCCAATATACATGGCTGTTTGTTAAGGATAGAAGCTTGGGGTGCATCGCTTAGGCCTAATTGAATGGAGGAATTATGGTATTCTTCGGTAGCCTCAAAGACAGCCTGATGCTTTGTTTATAGACCTATAGATTCCTGTCGATAAAGTATAATAGGGACAATCCTGTATAGTGCATACACAGCTTTTATGTATCTTTGTAAGTCATTGTAAGTCGCAAGCGCACGAACCCCCTGTCAGGGCCCCACCTCCCTGAGCTGTCTCCCCTTCCCTTTTGTGTGTCTCCCTTGCCTCTGCCCTTTTGTGTCTGTTGTTTGTATCCGTCCGTCTCTTTTTGTTCCCCAGTGCCCTGAATCCCCACTTCCAGTGAAGGCACCCCGGCACCAAGGCTGCTGCAATCACTGCTCATCTTCCACACCTGCTCCAGTCCATGCACCTGGGGCTGATTGCCACTCTCCCTATATCAGGAAGAGGTCGGCCTTCAGTCCCCGCCAGATAATTGTCTCAGCCACGTAACTACCTCTTGCGTTTCTGTGCATTATTTAGCAATCTACAGTTCCAGTCATTCTCCTGAGTTTTCCCGTAGTTTTTACCTTTTCTTTTCCTCATTGTGTTTTCTGTTCCGCCTCCTAGACGCCGTTCACCCTCCACCACCGGTCACTGCTTTTGTTCCCTCCTCAACTGGATCTTCTGCTTGGACTCCTCGTGCCGACCTCTGCCTTGCCCTCCGTGCCTCTGGACCCCCAGCCTGTCTCCGACTGTCCTCGCCAGCCGTTTGTACTTCTGCTGAGCTCCAACCTACTCATACTCGCTCCCATAACCTCCACGTCGGAGCCCCATCCACATTATTCATTTTCCAATAAACAGTTGTATTGTTGAACTCCATCTGTGTTCTGCTTTTGTGTCCTGCCCCGTCCAGAGCGTGACAGAATTATCTGGCCAGTATGGACACAGCAGGCACAGGTGATCTCCGTGAAGCCGTGACCCACCAGGGAGTTCTGATCGGACAACATAACACCGCTCTCCAGGAGATCATGGCTAAACTCCTGGAACTCTCACGCAGTGTAGCGGCTCTGGGTACCCGTCCCGATCCACCTGCACCTACAGCCCCTCCTGTCCCTCCCCCCGCTGCTGCTGCAGCAGTCCCTGCATCCACCGGACACCGGGAACCCTGGGTATCGGCACCCTCCAGGTATGCTGGGGATTTGGGGGTCTGCCGATCCTTTTTGCTGCAACCCGCCACATACGCCTCTGAGAGGTCAAGAATAGCCTATGTCATTAGCTTGTTGGATGGTGAGGCGCTACAGTGGGCAGGAGCAGTTTGGGAGACCCTGGTACCTGGTACGGAGTCTTACACCGCCTTCTCGGTAGAGATGCGTAAAGTGTTCGACCACCCCTTACATGGTCAGGATGCGTCAAAAAGTTTATTTTCCATAAAGCACGCTAGTCGCAGTGTAGCGGAATATGCCATATCTTTCCGTACACTGGCGGCGGAGAGCGGCTGGAACCAAGAGGCACTATTGGCGGCATTCAGCAATGGTTTGAATGAAGGCATTAAAGACGAGTTGGTTTCCTACCTCCAGGTAGGGAATGAGTCCTTACCCCAAGTGAAGGAGTTCAAGTACCTTGGGGTTGTGTTCGCGAGTGAGGGGACAATGGAGTGGGAGATTGGTCGGAGAATCGGCGCAGCGGGTGCGGTATTGCATTCAATCTATCGCACCGTTGTGACGAAAAGAGAGCTGAGCCAGAAGGCAAAGCTCTCGATCTACCGGTCAGTTTTCGTTCCTACCCTCACCTATGGTCATGAAGGCTGGGTCATGACCGAAAGAACGAGATCCAGGGTACAAGCGGCCGAAATGGGTTTCCTCAGGAGGGTGGCTGGCGTCTCCCTTAGAGATAGGGTGAGAAGCTCAGTCATCCGTGAGGAGCTCGGAGAGAGCCGCTGCTCGCTGCGTCGAAAGGAGCCAGTTGAGGTGGTTCGGGCATCTGGTAAGGATGCCCCCTAGGCGCCTCCCTAGGGAGGTGTTCCAGGCACGTCCAGCTGGGAGGAGGCCTCGGGGAAGACCCAGGACTAGGTGGAGGGATTATATCTCCAACCTGGCCTGGGAACGCCTCGGGATCCCCCAGTCGGAGCTGGTTAATGTTGCTCGGGAAAGGGAAGTTTGGGGCCCCCTGCTGGAGCTGCTCCCCCCGCGACCCGACACCGGATAAGCGGACGAAGATGGATGGATGGATGGATGGTTTCCTACCCTGAGCCCAATACTCTTGATGATTTAATAACTTTGTCTATGCGTATCGATACCAGGATGAGAGAGAGACGGAGAGAAAGACGGAGCAGGAGGAGTCAGTCACCACCACCGTCACGATCCCGAGGGGGCGACGCTCATCCCACGGTCCCTGTTCGGACCCCCATTACACCGGAGCCGGAGCCTGTTTCCGAACCCATGCAACTCGGGCGATCTCGCCTGACCGAGAAGGAGAGAAAGAGAAGGATGGACGAGAGACATTGCCTTTATTGTGGGGAGATCGGGCATTACATCTCCGCCTGTCCAACACGTCCGGGAAACGGAAGGGCTCGCAGGGAATGAGGGTCACCCTTGCGAGCCAGACCACCGCCACCACCAGATCGCGGACCCGCACCACTCTCCGGGCTGTCATCAGCCATAAAGGTCAGTCCTATCCTTGTCTTGCCTTAATCGATTCGGGGGCGGATGACAGTTTTATCGATGATGATTTGACCAGGCAAATGGGGCTGAACACTGTACCTCTCCAGAGGAGAATAGAGGCCAGGGCGGTAGATGGACGCCTACTGTCTAATATCACCACTAGGACAGAACCCCTCAAACTCCAGTTGTCAGGCAACCACTATGAGAATATCAGTTTTCTTGTTATTCAGTCCCCTCAGACACCAGTTATCCTCGGCCATACCTGGTTAGTGCGGCACAACCCACAAATCGACTGGGTCTCGGGGAAAGATAACGGGATGGAGTACACCTTGTCACAATCTGTGTTTACAGTCAGCCTCTCCCAATGTCCAGGCCCGTACAGACACACCTGAACCCCCGGTAGACCTCGCTACTATTCCCAAAGAGTACCATTGCATCAGTAAAGTGTTCAGTAAGGACCAGGCGCTTACCTTGCCGCCACACCGTCCATATGACTGTGCCATTGACCTGATTCCCTACGCCACTTTCCCCAAGACTAAACTGTATAGCATCTCTAAGCCAGAGAGGGAGGCATTAGAGGAGTATATTCAGACAGCACTCACAGCGGGTCAAATCCGCCCGTCTTCATCACCCCTGGGGGCGGGGTTTTTCTTTGTGGGAAAAAAGGACGGGGGTTTGCGTCCCTGTATTGATTTCCGGGGCCTTAACGATATTACTGTCAAGAATAAGTACCCACTACCACTTATGAACACGGCTTTTGATTCCCTACAGGGGGCGAGCATTTTCACCAAACTAGACTTACAAAATGCATACCATCTCATCAGAATGAAGGAAGGTCATGAATGGCTCACAGGTTTCAACACCCCCCTCGGCCACTTTGAATATACAGTCATGCCTTTCGGATTAACCAATGCTCCTGCAGTTTTTCAACATTTCATAAATGACGTCCTGAGGGATTTTATTGGGAGAAGCGTGTTCGTGTATCTGGATGATATATTGATTTTCTCACCAGACTACTCCACCCACGTTCAGCATGTCTGTCAGGTCCTCGATCGTCTCTTGGAGAACAGACTGTACGTCAAGGCAGAGAAATGTGCTTTCCACACATCCACCACTTCGTTCCTGGGATTCACCGTTTCCAAGGGGGTAGTAAGCATGGATCCCGCCAAGGTACAGTCCGTCCTAGATTGGCCCACACCTAGTAATCAAACAATTGCATAGTTTTCTGGGGTTCGCCAATTTCTACAAACGTTTTATAAGGGATTACAGTCAACTAGCCTCTCCCCTCACAGCGCTCACCTCCTCTACTCAGCCTTTCCTTTGGACCCCTGCAGCCAACCGGACCTTTCAGAACCTCAAACAGCGTTTCACCACAGCCCCAGTGTTGACGTTACCTGACCCCACGCGTCAATTCATTGTCGAGGTGGATGAATCCGATACGGGACTTGGAGCTGTCCTCTCCCAGCGCTCCGCCACCAATGGTAAGGTCCATCCATGTGCTTTTCTCTCCAGGCGTCTCCTACCGGCCGAAAGAAACTATGACGTGGGCAACAAGGAACTGCTAGCGGTCTTAACCGCACTCAAGGAATGGCGTCACTGGCTGGAGGGGGCAGAGCAGCCTTTTGTGATATGGACGGACCATAAAAATCTCCAGTACCTGCGCACCGCAAGACGTCTCAACCCAAGACAAGCAAGGTAGGCTCTGTTTTTTGAACGTTTTCAATTCACTATAACATACCGTCCAGGTTCCAAGAACGGGAAGCCAGACGCCCTGTCCCGTATGTACGCGAAGGAGGATAACGAATCTCCCTCCCCTGACAACATCATCTCCAGCCAGTGCGTCATCGGGGCCATTACATGGGAGATAGAGAAAGAGGTCATGGAGGCTCTTAAAACCGAGCCCAACCCTGGTAACGTACCACCCAACCTCTTATTTGTTCCTGCTGCTGTCAGATCTTCTGTTTTAAAATGGGCCCACTCCTCACGCCTTACCTGTCACCCTGGCATAAGACGCACCCTGTGTTTCCTCAAAAGGAGATTTTGGTGGCCCTCCATAAAAGACGACGTTACTGCTTACGTTTCTGCCTGTTCTGTTTGTGCCCTCAACAAGACCCCGAATCAACCCAGTTCTGGTCTCCTACGCCCACTGCCCATCCCCAGATGACCATGGTCCCACCTGGCCCTGGACTTCATCACCGGCTTACCTCCATCTGACGGTAACACTGTAATCCTTACCATTGTGGATCGTTTCTCCAAATTCGCTGTATACCTACCTCTACCTAAACTTCCCACTGCTACAGAGATGGCGGACATCCTGGTCCGTGACGTGTTCCAGCGCTACGGTCTCCCTAGTGACGTCGTATCGGATAGAGGACCTCAATTCGTGTCCGCCGTCTGGAAATCGTTCTGTCATGCCATTGGAGCCACGGCAAGTCTCTCCTCTGTATTCCACCCACAGACCAACGGGCAGGCTGAGCGCGCCAATCAGGCACTCGAAACCACCCTGCGTTGCTTGGTGTCCACCGACCAACAACATTGGTCATCGCAACTGCCTTGGGTGGCTTACGCCCACAACACCCTGCCTACAGCTGCTTCCGGGATGTCCCCGTTCCAAAGTCTTTTCGGTTACCAACCACCTGTGTTTCCCTCTTTTGAAAGAGACTTGGCGGTGCCATCTGTACAAGCCCACATTCGCCGATGCCACAGGACCTGGCACCGTGCACGGAGGGCGCTGTTACAGACCTCCGCTCTGTACCAACAACACGCCAACAGACGTCGTACCCAAGCACCCCGTTATGCCCCTGGAGACAAGGTTTGGCTGGCTTCCAAAAACCTCCCTGTCAGAACAGAATCCAGAAAACTCCAGCCCAGGTACTTGGGCCCTTTTGTCATCTAAGATGTAATAAACCCTGTCACCATGAGACTGAAACTGCCACAGACCCTCAGAGTGCATCCTGTGTTCCATGTCTCCTGTTTGAAGCCTGTCCGTCTCTGTCCCCTGTTGCCCCCGCCTCCGCGGCCTCCTGCCCCGCGCCTCCTGGACGGTGATCCCATCTACACCGTCCGCCGTCTGATGGATGCCCGGCGGCGGGGGCGTGGGATCCAATACCTGGTGGACTGGGAGGGCTACGGTCCCGAAGAGAGGAGTTGGGTTCCACGTCGCCACATCCTGGACCCCTCTGTCATTCGGGATTTCCATCGCAGCCATCCTGATGCCCCGGGTGGACCGCCCGGTGGCGTTCCTAGGAGAGGGGGTCCTGTCAGGGCCCCACCTCCCTGAGCTGTCTCCCCTTCCCTTTTTTTGTGTCTCCCTTGCCTCTGCCCTTTTGTGTCTGTTGTTTGTATCCGTCCGTCTCTTTTTGTTCCCCAGTGCCCTGAATCCCCACTTCCAGTGAAGGCACCCCGGCACCAAGGCTGCTGCAATCACTGCTCATCTTCCACACCTGCTCCAGTCCATGCACCTGGGGCTGATTGCCACTCTCCCTATATCAGGAAGAGGTCGGCCTTCAGTCCCCGCCAGATAATTGTCTCAGCCACGTAACTACCTCTTGCGTTTCTGTGCATTATTTAGCAATCTACAGTTCCAGTCATTCTCCTGAGTTTTCCCGTAGTTTTTACCTTTTCTTTTCCTCATTGTGTTTTCTGTTCCGCCTCCTAGACGCCGTTCACCCTCCACCACCGGTCACTGCTTTTGTTCCCTCCTCAACTGGATCTTCTGCTTGGACTCCTCGTGCCGACCTCTGCCTTGCCCTCCGTGCCTCTGGACCCCCAGCCTGTCTCCGACTGTCCTCGCCAGCCGTTTGTACTTCTGCTGAGCTCCAACCTACTCATACTCGCTCCCATAACCTCCACGTCGGAGCCCCATCCACATTATTCATTTTCCAATAAACAGTTGTATTGTTGAACTCCATCTGTGTTCTGCTTTTGTGTCCTGCCCCGTCCAGAGCGTGACACCCCCCCCCGCCCCTCCCCCGTGATATTGTTATCTGCCAATGTAGCACTCAATTATGTCATGTAATTACTTTCTGTGACAGAATCCTTACAGTTATATTTATTTATATTACTATTTTAACATTATAGTGTATGTGTCTCTACGTAGCCACAAGGCTCAGTGGAGTGATGCTGCAGCCCCTGTGTGATGCTGCACTCTCCATTCCTCCCAGGCTCCACAACAATCCCTTCTGTTTCTGGAGATCTGCCAACGCTGTAATTACCACAGATACTTTTTTCCTCCAATTTTAACAAAGCAGCATGTGCAGTTCCCTCATGCAGAACTGATCAGCCAAAACTACTTAATTAGTGAGAAAAATGTGCTAATAATATTATGGTACCTGTAGTGTTCTGCACAGAGCTGTGAGGGGGCCACATCTGATTTCTGTGTGGCCCCAGTAGCTAATTTGGGATAGTTGGTTGAGGCAGGCTCAAAACAGCCCGGAGCAGAGAGGCGACATGGAAGGTAGCTGTGATTCAAGTGATCCGCTGTGTGGATCCAAACGTTTAATCCAACGATGCTTTCTTGATAAATTGCGCAAAAATCTTTTGTTCCTCCAGTCATCCTACACTGCTCCTCCACATCTGGTAACTCCACTACCGGGAGAAGGAAGAAAAAAAACGAACATGAAATATGATGACCATGATTTGGATTTCATTTTTCTACCTCGTTTACAAAGCTGTTTTCTTTCTCAGCACCATGGCAACATGATTATGTCTTAAGCTTGAGCAGCTACTTTCAAGGACGGGGCAGCTTTCTGTTTGGCAACCGCCCAGGATGTATGTTGGCTCGAATGAAACAAACTCCAAACCCTTGTTGATGCCTAAAGTCCGTGAATCAGTGGATGTCTGAGGAAATTAATTTCATATTATTCTGAACTCTTGAACGTTATTACAGACATTCAGTGTTCACCACAGTGAATAGTGTGAGTTTCTTTGCAGCAGCTGTCATGTACTGGTAAATAGAAAGGTAGGTGGGCAAGATGTGACTTTTGTATCACAAAGCAAGCAATTACTAACTTACAACTATCTGTTAATATTGCACAAAATCATTGATCTATGGCTTGATTCATACAAAAACAATCTTTGGATATATTCCAAGGTTATTAATGTTATACAATAATAATATCTATATTCACTAGTAGTTTTTATACAGTGTATGTTTCGGTTGCACTTTTGCAATTATATTTATCTTACAGCTGTTTTGTCTCTTTATTGATCTTCTACTTTATATTTTATTTATTTTTAAAATGTATATAGCTTCATATTTTCATTGTATTTTTTTTATTGTATTTCTTCTCATATTTATATTGTAGAGCTGACTCTTAAGAGCAATGCACAAAAGTTCCAATTTACCTGAACGGCCCAGTACCTGTGCAAATGGACATGTAATCTAAATTTGTGTTCACTGACAGGAAGCCATTGTTTAACCAACTTTATGTCCACCAATTCATCATAGTGATCAAGCCTGCTATGAATAATGGTGACTCAGTTTAGTTGGGTTAACCCTCTGCTGAATTCCTGAGACAGTGGGAGCAAAATCACAGTGCCTCGTCTTAATAAGACTTTGGCAACCCACAATGCTATTCTGCTAATCAATAAATGATTATTAAATGAACACTAGCCTCACTGATCACTCCACATAAGATTGGGTTCCTTCAATTGGGTTCAATTGGGTTCCTTCAATTTTTAACTGGTTCCAGGTTGATTTAATGCACTACTTTTGTGGAAATCTGCAGCTTCAGCCGCTGCTGAACCTGGTCCTGTCGCCTACTGGCTTCGCTATAGTTCTAGCATGCCAACTCCTCTCAGCGGTCCAAAGCTCCTGTGAAATCCAGCGGTGTAAACACCAAGACTCCCCCAGTAGTCCGAGTTGCCAGGCCTGGCAGCACGGCTAACTGAGCTAGCTGACAGTAGCTAGCAGGAGTCAGTAGTTAGCATCACTTACTTGGATTTTCCACCGGGTGCGTCTGTGCTGCGTCTCTACAAGTACTTTACAGAACAATCACATGTTTATTAGCTAGGATCTACCTTCCACTCATAGCACTCCTGCAGTTTAACTCCATGCCTTCTCTTTTCTGGCTTATGAAAAAGATCTGTGATGTGTATATGTTTTTCCACCTCCAAGATGCATCGTCATCCGTGGTGTTGTAGAGGAGACAAATAATATTGGGGGCGTCTTTCGGTGAATTGACTGGATACTCTTGCTCTTTCACTTCCTGCCCGGCTGTCTGAAAGCCCCGCAGCTTGCCCCGCAGCTTGCATGAAAATAGACCTGCCGCGTATGTTTAGCGTATGTTTAGCGTATGTTTAGCGGAGAGTGGCTCCATGCAACAAGTAATGCTATCTGTCCATCAGGCAACTCCATAAAATAACATATGATGCAGTTTTACCAAAATCAGTGGTGGTACTTACGCACTTCTACTAGGCGATCATACCAGCCCAAGTTACACAGGCCATCAGGGTGCTCAGTGGGAATGACAGAGGCACCTTTCTCCCTATCACTATTCAGAGTAGCATCATGCATTTGAAGCTGTTATTTTATGGTAAATAAGTGACATAATGTCGCTTTAAACAGGGTGCAACTCAAAACTGTTTATGTTTTTTCAGTCAAAAGTTTAAGTCATTTAAACCTGTTATTGTTATTTAAAAGGCATTTTAAAGGGATTCAGATAAGCACTTTTGATACTGTTAATCTCATCAAAATATATATATAACCTCCCCTGCTGCTCCATTCTTGCGATTACAAACTCCTCTGACTGTAACTATGCTTGCTGGCTTTTTGACCGTTTCTGTCAGCACAATCTATTCTTCTTCCTGCAGATAACACAATTAGTTACCCGGCTGTTAAACGCGTTAAATGGCCTAAAACTTGTCATGGATGCCCAAATGGTTTGCTATAAATGCCATGTTAATGTTACAGACTATTAACAGTCCAATAAAAGTCTCAGGAGAAGACTCCATTAAAAAGTATTTTATGAATCAATAAATTAGAAACCATGTTTTACATCACTGACACTTCATTTTTTTTGCCTAAATCAAAATGATTACATAGCAGCAGTGAACACAGTGCCATGGTGACTAAAGTAATTATTATTTCATAGAGGTAGAGGCTTGACTGTAACTGTGTCTGTTAATTAACTGCGCATACTGAGGATACTTAAATGGACTATTTTAAGTCACTAATCAAGCATCAATTTATTTAACGGAGTTTAAATAAGGAGCATCACTAACTCATATTGCTATCTCATTCCCTTAGAATCTCTCTGCCAGTCCTATGGTCTTCCCTACACACACATTATCTGTTGCAGGAAGCCTGCTGGGAGCTTTTCCATGGACGTTATAATAGGCAGGGGGGAGGGCTGGCAGTGGGCTTTGAGTTGGATGACGTGGGAGGGCTACATGCGTCAGAAAATGGATGAAGCAGAGTAAATGAGTGAGGTAGGGAGGGAAAGTTAGCCGAGTCTCCGCTATCTACCAGCGGTGGTTCGACAATGTTCTCCTAGGTTGTTTCCTCTGATCAGACAGAGATGGGTGACAGGCTCAGTGTGAGGCAGAGCCACAACCTGAGGAAGCGCAGCACTAAAACTCAGCGCTAGACAGGAGCAATTCTACGATCAGAGCTTTAGGGGTGCCTGTAGTCTGGCATAGCCAGACCTTCCTCTACAGCACTGCGGAGGAGGGTCTGGCTGGTCCACACAGCATTCCGAAGGATGTCTGTCACCTTCTTCTTTCTTTGTGTTGGCATTCTAAACTCCGGTGGATTTCTGAGGACTATGGTTAACTGCTCCTCAGATCTCTGCAGGGTAAATCCAGACAGCTAGCTAGACTATCTGTCCAAGCTGAGTTTTCTGTTGCACGACTAAGACAACTTTTGAACGTACACATGTTCCACCAAAACAAGTTCCTTCCTGAGGCTATTTTGCAGCGGCAACCGTTCCTCCGTCCGGCACTTAGCGCCGCCCAAGTTGATTGTGATTGGTTTAAAGAAATGCCAATAAATCAGTGCATGTTTTTCTCCCATCCCAGGAATGCTGTGTAGACTCTCAAGACGGAGTATGGTCTGGCAATGCGAGATCAAGGTCCCTTTACACTGTGCGATTTTGGGCTGTCTGGGACTGACATTGACAATCGTGAGAGAGATGTGGCGAATGGTTGATCTCACTGTGAAACACTTCCACCGACCACCACATTTGAAGCTTTGGCGACCAAAGACAGCACGCAGGAAAATTCACTTAAAAATGTAGGACTTAATTCCCACAATGTGACTGCTGCTACGACCCACGACTAGAACCAATAAGAATATGACATGAAATGATGCAGAATACACTGGCCAGATCGAACGTTCCTTAAGCACCATTCCTGAATAAAGTTTAAGGGAAAAAAACAAGTTGGGGGGGTTGCGAGAAAAAAAAACCTTGCAACATACTGTAAACATTTCTGTCCTCGCTAAATGTGTCACTTCCCTATCCAGCTAGACAGACAGTGAACAGGCGAGATGTTGATTCATGGCTTTTTATCTCATGAATCTTTTCTCATTGATCTTTAACATTGTAAGACTGGAAACAAAGAAAATACAGCAATTAGAATTGTACATAGTGCATAGCTGACTGCACAGTATTTACTTTACTAAATAAAGCACTCAATTGAACATTAAATCAACATATTGAGCATTAAACGTTACATTTTCATGTACATTTGATAATTATATTCTTTGTTTTAGGAAATAGCTTGCAATCACGGAGTCCAAATTAGCCTAATTAACATAACAAAAGATCGCTAGCATACGGCGCTAACTACTGCCCCTGTATTGCACAATCACTTTTCATCACAGATTACACATGCACTTTACGTTTCGTTTATAGCACATTTGCATCTTTAGCTAAATGAATTTACATGTTAAACCTACTAAACATCATATTTACATGACAAATAATAGTAACTTACAGCCTTATGCGGGCCACGACTTCACCACGCAAGCCGCTCTTCAGCCATGACACTTTACAATGAGCTCAACTCCACGCAACTAAAACGGAAGTTACCAAACACGGTCCTCGCCACAAGAGGGCGCTTAAGGGTAGACCTAACGAAATCTAACTACTGAACCATTACACTCCCCGTCTGGTATAAATGCTTTTATACCACTATTTAATACTTATCAGTCTTTGTATCACTATTTTGGGGAAGCAGGAGAATAAGTTGAGTCACTGGGCGCAAGTAAACACGAGAAGTTCCTTGCTTCACAACTTTGACTTCCACTTTTCTGATCCTCTTGTCTTCACTTGGGATGCATTTAGTAATGAGTCCTGTGGGCCATTCATTACGTTTAACTTGGTCATCTTTCAACAAGACTACATCCCCCACTTGAATGTTATCTTTGTCATGAGTCCATTTCCTCCTTGGCTGAAGTACTGACAGATATTCTTGTTTCCAGCGCTTCCAAAAGGTTTCTGCAAGACCTTGAACATGTTGCCATTGTTTTTTATACATGTCTTTTATGTCAAATGTCCCTTCAGGAGCAGGAGCAGCTCCTGCCTTTGGAGTTAGAAGCATAGAAGGAGTCAAAATAGTTGGTGAATCTGAATCAGTACTTATCGGAACCAGTGGACGAGCATTAATGATTGCCATGACTTCTGCCATTAGTGTTGTGAGGACCTCATGGGTAAGGCGAGTTGGACCTGACTGCAGTAACATGGCGTCTAGAATGCGGCGAGCGATGCCAATCATTCTTTCCCATGAGCCGCCCATATGTGATGAGTGAGGCATGTTGAATGTCCATGTGCAGCCTTCATTGCTGAGGTAGTCTTGGATCTCAGGGTGATCGGTACTGATTTTTAGCTCCTTACAGGCTCCAATAAAGTTGGTGCTGCGATCTGATCTGAGAACTTTGGAAGGTCCTCTAACTGCGAAAAACCTTCTCAGTGCATTAATAAGGCATGAGGTGGACATAGATTCAATTACTTCAATGTGAACTGCACGAGTCCCTAAGCAACTAAATAAAACTGCCCAGCGTTTGCTTTCTGCGGCCCCACCCTTAGTCTCGCGAGTGACTACACTCCAGGGCCCGAAAACATCTAAGCCAACCCTAGTGAACGGTGGCTCCATGGTGAGTCGGTCTTCTGGGAGGTTGGCCATTTTTTGTTCAACGGCTTTTCCTCTATGCCTACAATACGTTACACACTGATAGATTACACTTGAGACTAGTTTCCTGCCTCCGATTATCCAAACACCAGCGGATCGCAAAGCTATGTAAACAAATCAATAAATCAAAATAATGTGACTATTTCACGACCTGGCGTGAGACCGGGTTGGACATTAATATACTATTTCTCTGCTGCCACTGAATTTCTCCAACACTGAAATATTGTGTGTGAGTGTGAATCACGTGCTGATAAGATCTTTAACACATCTCAACACTGAAATATTGTGTGTGAGTGTGAATCACGTGCTGATAAGATCTTTAACACATCTCACACAAGTGTTAATTTTTTTTTTTATTGAGTTCATTTTATCTCGGGTTTAATCACTGTGCTATAACGTAATGTCTTCAACAATAATGTCAAAACTGATGGAAACTGTTTTTGTCTTTAATCCTTATGTGTTATTAATAGTGGAACTAATTACAAATACGGCGTTGATTGTATGACACTTAAAACCCCACAGAGAATTATCATATATTAGATTAGATTGACTTTATTGATCCCAAATTGGGAAATGTCAGTGCTACAGCAGGAAAATATCAGACACACAGCACACATACAGAATATACAAGAAATAGGTAGGATAGAATACAAGAACAACTATTCAAAAATAGTAAAAATGTACAAATGTATATATAAATTGGGAATAAAAATGTACAACTACTTGAATAGTATTTATAAAGATGTAAGTAAAACTAATGTTTGTGCAAGTTGCACTATAGTGCAGTATTGTGATGTATATTAGTCTTATCTAACACTCAGTGATGAAAAGTTGTATTGCCCGTCAATCAATCAACATTTATTTATATAGCACTTTACAGCAACCAGCAGGTTTTTTTTTTTTCAAAGTGCTTTACAAAAAGTAACAACGGCAAAACCAACCCGTTCTCACTCCGAATTTGTAAAATATGCTTTGGCAGTGGCTGTCAGCGTCAGATACGACGCCAAAAGCACCCTTTAGCATTACATCTTTAGAATTAGGAGAGACAACAGTAGCGAGTAGTATGAAAGGTTGAAAATCGGCGTAGGGTGGTTGGTTTGGGTGGTGGATGGGTCTAACAACACAGGACTTTCACCCAGGAGACCGGGATTTGTGTCCCGTGTGTCTTCTTTTCCTAAACCCAATTGTCCTGTTCTTGTCCCGCGTGTCATGGAAACGTACCTTTTTATAAGCCAGCCCACGACCTTTTCCTTAACCTAACTGTGTCAAAAGTGAGGCCAATATTCCCAACCAAGCGTGTTTAGATAAAGTGCTTTAGACACTGACACTAAGGGAGACTTTTAGCGTCAATAACAACGCCAAAGGCACCTGACCAAGCGTCTGTATTTTACGCAATGGGAGTGAGAATGAGAATGTGTTGGTAAAACATAACATAGCATAAAGTAAAATCAGAAGGAATAAAACATACAGTAGGGGCGACGTCTAGCTCAACCAGTAAGAGCGCGCACCCCATGTAGGCTGAGGCCTTTGCAGCGGCCTGGGGCCCTTTGCTGCGTGTCATCCCCCGTCTCTCTCCCACCTTTCCTGTCTATCCACTGTCACTCTGATATGAAGGGGAAAAGCCCCCCAAATCTTTTAAAACATACAGTAAATCAGAAAAATAATACACGAAAGCAGAGAAAACGGAAATGATTTGATTTGATTCACTTGAAGATGTAATGAAAAAAAACAACCCAGTCCATCTCAACCAGAGCTTAATAATATTGCATTAAAGGCCAACTCTGTGAGCAACCCATTTACCCACGAGGCATATGTTCCACCCCATTTAAGATGACTTCACTGACGGCTGAGGCATCTTGTTAAAGCCCCTGTCTAATCGTTCATTAGCACTGATACTCTGAGCACCTGTCTCACTGTGACAGCTTCATTTAGTGCACATGTCTGCATACATCCTATGTATTTTGCTTTCTGCATCTTGGGAAATCAGTATAATTACACAGCAAGAGATTAGTGTTGGTTTTATTCAATAACTGACACTTAGGCGATTTGAATGGCCATGATGTAGCTTCACCTTGTGATCAATACTAATGGGTTTTTCGGTAAATGGCAACATGCTAAGAATTCTGGCTTCCTTATTTCTAGGAAGCATTTCAGGACACTACAATTCACCTGGATAGTGTATAATAGGGTTAAGGGTTAGGTCATAGAAAAGTTATTAAAGATAATACAGGCAGCACTACATTCTATACAGAATATATAATTAATAAATCATGTGTAAAATGTAATGCTGCCTGTATTAAATTATGTGTTTATCTAAATTGTATTTAAGTATGTATGTATTTAATAAATTAATATGCAGACTGTTCACTATCAACAAATTCCATTTGTTAATAATATTCCCTCTAGGCAACTAAAGCATGATTTGCATTCCTATTGTTATATGTTGGTAAGCACCTTCAGAAACAGCCTCCATTGTAATGGGAATCAAATATGTATTGGTATTAGACAATAATGTACTGTGTTAAATGTTTTACTTTGGTCTCCTGACTTATTAGAGTCTATTTAAAGTTATAATCCATAACATTTTCATAAAATGTGTGGTCAGCATTTGCCCATTCAAAGTATATACATTCAGTAATTATCTTTCTATATACAGTGGTATTTTTAATTTGTAGTGGCAGAGTCCTGGATTCAGATTTCTTTTCGGGGATTCACAAGAAAATGATGCAGCATCCAATCCGGCACAGTTTTATCTCGTTATCTCTTTGTTATTCTCTTGTACACCTCCAACTCGGTCTGAGAGCCTAGTCCTCTTAGGAGAGAGAATCAGGTTCCCAAGGCTAAAGAGTCGTTCCACTGGGGCACTTGATTGAGTGGCTGTGTTATATTTAAGTGATACTCTCTTTATTAGGGGAAACTGATTCAGAGCATCCATCCCTGTGGCTCCTGATTTGAAGTAATCAGCTACTTCATTTTCAACAGAGACATAGGCATCCTCCTCACTCTCATCAAAGCAAAAGAATTCATCCTCTTTGCTAGATGGCCGGTGCTGTGTTGTTGGGCTTTCCCCTGGGTGCTGCTTATCCTGCTCTGGGACATATTTTCTGTATTCTGCTACTAGACTTGCTTTTACCAGGTCCTTCCTCTCCTGGTCATGCAGCCAATGTAACTTGAACTTGGGTAGGGTCGCAGAAGCCAGTAGAGCATCTTGTCCTCAAGAACATGTGCAAATCATGTTTCGATTGCCTGAAATACATGACACAAAAGACATAACAAGAGTATTAAAACAAGTTATTTGGCATATAGCATACATCTGACTACAGAGCAATCACTACTAAATTGACCTGCACTTACCCTCTTATTGCCTAGACACAAATATATGCAACTGAGCTATTGATTGGATAAATATAAATGCAAAATAAAATAGCAGCTCTTACCTGAACAATTGCCTCTGGTAGGCTATCAAAGATTGCAAGGTGTTCTTTTAATTCCAGAGTCTTGGACATCAACGTCTCCAGAGTGGGCCAGAGTGTTCCATAAACACAATTGTCCTCTCCTTGTAGAATGTCAAGGGCCACAGTAAGTGGCTTCATCACAACACAATACTCTTTAAGGACCTGATGTTCCCTTTCACTGATGCATTTCAGCTGAAGTTGGGAGGATATTGTATTCAATTCGGCCACAGGTATCTCAGAAATTGTAGAACGAATTCCACCTGGTGGTGCAAGGAACAACCAGCTTCTTTGCAATAACGTCGTTGACAATCTCCGAAGCCACCGTTGATCCACTTGCCTTGGTCCACAGCCCTGCGCATTTTGTGGTAGCATTTCCGTAGATATATTTTCATTTATATTATTTCAGTGAGGTTGGACAAGGTTATCAACAATGAAGAATGGGATCTGCATGATTTGTCATCTGTACTTCCAAATGTTGTTTGCTTTCTTCCAATGCAGCTAGCAAACATATTTCTTCTGGGACAAAAACAACCTGTTTTGTTATGAGGACTTGGCGGTCTGCTGACCTTGATGCTCTTGGCCAGACATTTCTTTTGCGCCATCACTCATTACGGTAATTACCTTGCAGTAGTCATCACCCATTTGCAGTATTTCAATGGGGGTGGACATGGGGGGGTGAATGCAAGAGACTGTATGAAGTAACTGCATGGCTGTTAGATGGGTTTGCAGTGGATATACTGTATGTTGAAATAATAAACTGGCAATGCATTATAAAAACCTATTAATATAATTGATCATATAGATAATTGAATGATACATTCCTGACTTTTCATATGGTACTTCAGTAAGTCTGACTAAATTAAACTAAGAAACTCCATCCACAGAACAAAAGAATTAAGAGTAAAGGTTATCTTGTCAAAAAATAGGGAACTGATTGAAATCATAATCATTTATTTATTTTTATTAGTTTGAAGCCCAGAAATTATTAACTCAATCAAACAAGAAACTAAGTAACCGAACCAAGACAATGAATTGTCAGAAAAAGATGAAAGGTCAAACCAACAACTTTAAAATATATATATTTAGTTTTAATTTAATTTAATTTTTGACTTTTGTATTTCATTTTAGTTTAAACGTACAATATGTAACTTTCTGCCGCTAGGGGTCTCTCAACCAAAACAATGGACGGTAAAACTGGACTTTTGATGACGTTGGGAAGTTGCGTGGAATTATGTTGAATAAGTTTTAGTGTTAAACACCTTCGCTGCCGGTTAGAATGCATCAGTTCACGGACGAGTTTACCCATTCAAGTTTATTCACGTTACGTTTATTCATGTTATTGTAATAAAATAGCTGCATTTTCCCCAACATAATTACGTTTTTCTTGATTAGATTTTTATTTGTAGCTGACCAGTTAGCTAGTGAGCCAGCAAGCTAACAGTAGCCAGCAGCTAAAACACAAAATATTTCACATATCAATGTCACCTTTTGGATGGTTTCAACACTGGGGCGGACGGGGTTTGTTGTAACGCTAGCTAGTTATTAAACGAGGCTGAGAGACGGGTGTGGGTGGGGATTGCCGGGGGAATCTCTGCGACAGCGAGCGAGGATGTTCAATGCCTGTTGTGCAGCAGCAGAACATCTCCCAGCTGCCCGGAATTATCTCCCCTTCACTTTTCAGTAATCTTAACTTTTCATTTTGGTGCTTAACCCACCTTTTATCGGGAGAAATTCGGCAGGGAGGAAATTTTCGGCACATTCACCGGTAGCGCTACGGAGATGTAGCTAACGCTATGGATGGCCGCTGTTGTGACTCGGAGCTGGGTCTGATATAGTCTGTTTCCCAACATTTAATTAAACTGCCGTTAGCGTCGTAAGCACCAGACACTGGAGATAAGTTCTGGCCGGGGGGTTGCTGTAATGAAAGTAGCTGTTAGCTGATAGCTGACTGGGGGCTAACGCTAACTAGCTAGCTATATGTCCCGGGGCTGTTGTCAGCTGTCATCCCGACTCAGTCTCTCTGCGCCGGGGGAGTGAGGCAGACAGACCGGGGTGTGCTACTTTGGCTAAATTAGCATTAGATTTATCGTCTATCTATACAGCTGACATTAACGGAACTAGTGAAGTTATTCGTGGGTTAACTCAGTCCTTTTAGCTGTGGTCGAAACAGTCATACTAAAAATAACTTTATTAGCGTGTTGAACGATGTTGTAACCTCATAATGTTAACCACAAAGCATTAGCATCAACGTCAGCACATTGTAGTAACGTTAAGCTGATATTGAACTTTCAAAATAGATAAGGTCTCTGTTGTATTACTGTGATAAAAAGTGGGATGCGATTAATCACAAAATGATGTTGTATGGAAAAAAAAGCAGTATTACGGTTACAAGTATTTTTTTTCTGTGACATTGTATGATTTACAATTACTCCTGAACGTATCATCTTGGTACCAGTGTTCTGACGGAAGTTATAGTAACTACACAGTGAAAGGTTATATGACGCCACTGACGGGCGACTAAAGGAAACATGCCGTGTCTGAAAATAAAATAACAGATTTCTCTGGGTTTGACATTTGGTGGAAACATTTGGGATAGTGTAAGAACACAACTCATAAAAATATATAACATAGGTATAGTCGTTTCTAGACATTTTAAAGCAGAAATGTTACATATTGTACCTTTTAAGTTTTTCGGAAATGTTTGGTTTTACAGTAGTTTTAGTTTGTTTTTGATGAGTCGCTATATAATCCTCAGATCCTGGTGAACTTCTACCGCTGCACCATCAAGAGCATCCTCACCAACTGTGTCAGTGCTGTCAACTGCTCTGCCCATGACCGGAAAGCACTGCAGGGTTGCAAGTTTGGAAGCAAATCTATGCATGATTCCATGGTAAACCAGAGTTATTGCATTAGTTATTTTTTCCAGATTCTTGTCATTTTTTGTACATTCTACCCTATATTTTCCAGTTTTCAGCTCAACAACCTCGGTTTTGCATATTCTAAGCTAGCTGTAAACCCCCATTTGGCTGCTACATTCCCAGTGTTAGCAAACGCTAGCTAATCTGTTAACATGAATATTTGCAAGCCTCCAAGCACATACGTCACACTTTAAATCCTTCACCATACACTTATTTAACTGCTGTCGCATCATGTCATCTCCTTTTCCCTCTTTCTTTTTTTATTTTTAGCCCCCGACAGCTTTTTTGCTTTATCCATCTTTTTCCATAGACGACAACTCACTACTGTACCTGCTCGCTAAGCGCTCACGGCACCCACCCGCTCCCCGCTCCCTCTTCTATGTTGACATTCTATGATGGAATCTTATGAGACAGGGCGCCTACCCCTGCCTGTTAGTCCTCTAAAATGTTATATAATAACATTGAGGAAATGCATAAATGATTTAGAAACACAGCTACATATAGAAAATACTCAAAAAATATTATTATTATTATTTTTTGTTATTATTTTTTACCATCGACTTGGCACCCCCCCATGGTGCTGCGCCCCTATGCGCCGCATATAGCGCATACCTACTTTTTGCGCCACTGACCGGTTCCTCACTCCCTTCCATCCAGGGCAAACAATGCTTGTGTAAGGTCAAATCATCAAAGACTGTTCCCACTCCACACACAGACTGTTCACCCCTTCCCCCCCGGGAGGCATTTCAGGTCTCTCCGCACCCGAACCAGCAGGTTCAGAGAAAACTTCTTCCCTGCGGCTGTTACCCTACTGAACTCTAGCTCTGCATCCCGGACAATTTGCACTACCCTATCCCACCCATACTGTTCTATTTATTTATTTACAAATGTACATACTGTAATTACACCTATACATAGCCATATTCTACTGCTCTTCATACTATTCATCCTGCACATACACTTATTCTTACTACTCTTATAATGTTACCACACTGCACATAGCTGTACATACTGCACATATCTGTCTATATCGTTCATACAGAATATCCATATTTATTCTGTTTTTCTTATAATATATTCTGCTAATACACTGCATATATCTATATTATTCTTAACTACTATTATAATGTCACTGGTACTACATTGCACATATCTGTACATGCTGTTCATACACTGTTCATTTTACATAGCCATATTTATTCTGCTCTTATAACACTGCAATATATCTTTTTTGGCACTTCTGGTTGGACGCAAACTACATTTCATTGTCTTTGTACTTGTACTCTGCACAATGACAATAAAGTTGAATCTAATCTAATCTAATGTCTCAGAAGTATGTGGCTACATATACATAAATACATGCTTCATGTCAAGCCGGTTTAATTTCTATGGTTCAATGTCACAAGAGTTGACGTAACTTCATGCTGTCTCCTTTTTTCAGTAGTGATACGTTATAGCTAAAACTAAACTGAAATGATTTACGTTCATTTTGATTTTATTTGTATTAGTTTTTTTAACCTGACATAGTTTTAGTTTATTAGTTTTAGCTTAATAAAAATATTTAGTTTACTATATTAATCCTGCTGTAGATGCCCAAATTGGCATATTTTAGGCAAAATGTAGTTGTAATTGATTACCATATTATTTTTGTTGTTGTTAGTTGATTCAACCCACCTTCAATTAGCCTACAGTATATAGACTGTGCTTAAAATCAATACTTGTTATGTTTCTGCAATGTTAAAGTTTAGTTTGGGTACACTCTGTGGCTCGGCACAGGCCAGCGACTGTCCAACATACTGAGCAACATAACTACACTCTTAGAAATATCTGTGTATTAACAGTTGTATGACTGAAACAAAACAGAAATAAAGTGCAATACAGAATGTATTTTTTACAGCAACAAGTGCTCTACAGTGAGTTCACTATGTTTCTACTTCTAAACTGGCCTCAACATTTCCTCACAGTTCCCATACAATGTAATGTTTAAAGTATAAATCCATTTATCAAATGGAAAGGCAGTGATTGGCGGAACAGGCAGCAAAGTGACAGCCGTCTGATTGACATCACTCTAGCCCAATGGATTGGGGGCACAAGGGGGGCAATCATATCAGCGGGGCCGTGTGCCACCCCGGGCCCCCCCTCTAGACGCACCCCTCGGCAAAAGAGAGAAGGAATGAAATGCAGCAAATGCCAGTGAACTCTTCATACGGTTTAAACCAGCACTGATCCTAATTAACTTACATCCACAGACATCAGTGTACATCCTGCTGCCTCACTATTAGGATCCTAAATTGAACACGGCCTGAAATAACCGTCTTAAATTGGAATGCAGGTTGTTCCATTGTTAAATTCCTCCCCAAAGAACAGGGTGAATGTCAGGACACTCTAATTCAGGTTCTTCTGTACAAGCTCTTCTCCTTTGCTGCCACTTATTAAAACCCTAGACCCTCAAAGTGTGGCTTCCATAAGAAGTTACATCAGCCAGGTTTCGGCATGTCTCATGCTTCCCCTCTCCTCGCAATTACAGCTCTGTCTTTTAGTCATCCTTCCCGTCTTTCTTTCAAACACTAATGATCTTACCGTACACTGGGATTAACTGAGGCAATGGCCCCTCAGTGGCGGAAATTGCAATCACAAGTCCCTGGTGTGGTGCTCCGCAGAGGGCCAATTTTCACTCAAGCTGCAGCCGTTTTTTGTTTTTTTGGGGGTGAGTGAGAGTACAGTACGAGCTGAAGCAATCTGTAACAGGGAACATCGAGAAACGGGGACGTGGAAAAAATGCAGAGTTAAAAAGAGAATGAGAGAATATGGTTACGCGATATACTGCTGATGTGTGAACTTTCCCCTTATGCTTCAAGAATATAGTAAGTCTGTATACTATATAATTATATGTATATTCTAGTTGAAGTATTGAGAAAATATGCTGCAGTGTAAATGTATTTACAATTTGATTCATTCAAACATTCTCTACGGGATTAAAATACTGGAGAGCAACACATCCCCTACGCAGTGTTTTGTTTTTGGTGAACGCGCATTTACTTCCCCCGCCAGGAACCAAGACACTGCGGAAGACTTGAGTGGCTGCGGTTACATTCGGTCTCGACATACTATTTACACACTCATACTGACCTATACTAGACTCATGCATTGGCCATGGTTTCTTCCAAATTCAGGGAGACCTAAGCATGAGCCAGTAGAGAGTATCATGCCTGGATTATATTTGATTCCATCTACACAGACAGATGACGCATTAAGAACCGACCCAGACTTTGTAATGTTTCGCGCGATTACTCTCTGAACGTTCAAAGGGAAAGAGGCAAGCAAAACTGGGGTAACCTTTGTCATCTCAACTGATGGTCTGAAAAAAGAGCTACAGTCAAGGTGGTAACTGACTGCTTTCTGGTGTTTGGTAGCAAGTGTCATGGCAACATTTTTGAAGTTTTGCACATTGCGAATTGCCTTTTTAAAGAACTTGTGCTTCCCCTCAAAGCGCATTGTCCAAACATCAGACAGGGGACCAAATTTCCTTACAAGCTGAGGGTAATGTTCCACAAAGTGATGCTTTGGCCTTAAATGAAAATCTGGAAATGTTGACAGCAGCAGCTGTCTGTGCTCTGCTACTCTGCTGTCTCCTCAGTATGCCTTGGTGCAACAGCTAGCTCAACCACATCTTTGAGAAGCATGACAATTTCCCAAGTGTTGTCACCCTCAGGGACACAGTGACCAATAAGAAATGGAAGGAGCCTTATGAGACACCAATTATCATGGGCATTTCCACCAATGGTCCTTTTGGCGGAAAATCCCTTTCCAATAATCTGAGGTCGGTCTGTTTTGTCAGTAAATGTGTAGTTAAAGTACCTGATGGCCTGATTTAACATTTCTAGTGTGAAATACCCCTTGTCTATCAGGTCTTTAAGACAAAGGGACAACTCAGTTGGAACAATGCCTTCCAATATATCATGCAAGATGTCAGGAGGGTAACCAGTGACTGCATGAAAGTGCTCAAGATTCTCAGTTAAAGGACATGCTCTTTTCACACCATAAGTCTGACTCAATGCTGGGTCCTCTCTCACCTCCTGCACCTGCTTATCATGGGAGTCTTTGTCTCGGAGTTTAAAGAAACCAGAACATACCTCTTGGCGTTGTGTGTCACTCCTGCTTGCCGAACAGAATCTGCAGAACTTGTCAACAGTGAAGCTCTCCAGGAATCCTGCAAGGGAATGGGCACCAAGATTATCAGCAGCAACATATAAGACTGTGCCTTTCACACTCTCACCTAGTTGTTCCAAGTAAACACCATTTTGCTCCAATGACTTAAGATCATAGATAAGAGGTTGCAGAACTTTAGCGTAACCACACTCTTTGACTGTTGAGGTATTGCACAGTAGTGCAAGTTGGATTGAGTTAAGGGTTGACCTATATTTTGCAGGTATGTTGGCAATGAACCAGTATATGGCACACATTTTATGTTTCAGCTTTGATGTTCCTAGAGGATTGGCTACTTCAAAGTCATCAATGTAAAGTCCAAGAGCAATTGTGAACTCGTCCCTTGCAAGAAGAGAGTTTTCATTTAAGCACTGCCCATCTACATATGATCTATATTCCTGTGGGACATGGACTTTTTCTGACATGGCTTTATCTAATATGTCAGTTTTGTTCAGCAACTTCTGGAGCATGGGAACAATAGGGACAAGTGTTTTTTTTGCCTTTTTCCACACAATATTCAATGGGGTTCACAAGTGGAAACTCTCTACGTACATAGGCCGCTCTCCTTTTAGCAGTTCCTAGGGATCCATCTTTGGCACAAAATGCAATTATGTTACTTTCTGACATGACACTGGTAACCTCTCTCACAACTGTTTCGTTAATGTCAACATAATATTTCTTCAGTACGGCCCTCACTCTGTTATGCAGAAGTGGCTGTGACAGCTTATTGATTTGACAAAGCTGTTGTATCATTTCTTGCACAGCACTCTCTGGTATGTGCAGGACAGTTTGCATCTTTAACAGGAGAGATGCTAAGTTGTGCTCAAGCTGTTTTTCTAAATCTCGAAGATCATTCTCACTGGCTTCTACACTGACGTCTTCTAAAACGTCCATATCATCAGCATGTGACATTTGGTCTTGTGCAGCATCACTGTCATCGCTTACATTATCCAAACCAATGATTTCTGACTTGAACCTTTTCCAGTTCTGGTCCTGGTGTACTTTACTCTTGTGTGCTTTGAAAGTGGAGTAGATACTGGTTTCAAAGTTACAGTCTTTATACGGGCACCAGACTTTATGATTTACTTTTAAGTGTGCAGTACGCAGGTGAGTAAAGTAGTCGGTCTGAGAACAAGACTCGGCAAACCCACATGACAGACAGCTAAATTTAACTGGTGCATCTACATGTGGTTGCTGCTGATCAGGAGTTTTGGTGTGAAGGCGGGACAAATGTACTTTTAGTGCATTAAGTGATTTAAATGTACATGACATTCCTGATGTAAACAAGGAAAGGGCTCTGTTCTTGCATAACTTCCATGTTTTAGCCTATAATGTTTAAATAGCTGTGCTCTCTTTTCACAGTTAAGAGGGCAATACTTACACTTCCAAAGCATATTTTTCAGAGATTGGTATTCAGTTTGTTGCCAATTTCAGGATCTTGGGTTCAAAAGGATCTCTTTGACCTGCAACACAATAAAACAAAGAAAATAAGAGACAAGGGAACTTATATAAGCTACAGTAGTCTATTGCAACAATATACCTGTATTTTCAAATTAGCTAACATTAAAGCCATAATGTCATTGTTAGGGGTGTATTGCTAATATACTCAGTTTGCATAATCCGGTTGCAATTCACTTTCTCTTAAGAGGTTGAAGGTACAATAATCACTAAAGTGGAGCCTATGTCATGCATAAGACAATAATAAAATGAAGGGTCAAAGTTGTCATTCACATTTAATACTAGGAAAAAACAATCCAATGTGGTCACTAACACTCTTCCCACCGAGTGCGTATCCCTCCTTCAGTGGATCGGGCGGTATCACCAAGACGCTACAGGTGAAAAATGTCCAGTTGAACTGGTTACAACAATGGTTTTACACTGCTCACAAAAGCCCCTCAAGTAAGAAAAAAAGTTAGTAACGTTACAACGTGGTTGCGCTCCCTTCGACCCCCAAAATTAATGCGCGTGCCTCTCGTCCGTTTAATATGTCGAGAGGCGGTTCAAAGCGGGGCGGCGTCCGCCAAGACGCTACAGGTGAAACATGTCCCGTTGAACTGGTTAAAATACTGTCTATGGTTGAAACGACAGTTTTCCAAGTTTACAAACAGCGTTTCAAGCGAGAAAGGCAATTTAGCTAGCTAAGCCAGCAAACCGGTGGCTATAGGTGATGTCCGTTGAACTTATTAAAACGTCTTTCACTAACGTTACTCACAAAAAGCCCCTCCAGTGAGAAAAGTAACTTACTAAGCTAGCTAGCTAGCAAAGTAGCTAGCTAAGTTAGCTAACGGGTGGCAATGTTAATGTCCATCGACATCAAACTGAAAATGGCTGCCGACCTAGTTAAAATTAGCGTCCCACTACTCACCAATATCCCCTTGTATCCACACACAAACACGGAAACATTAAGTTGACTGAGTCCTCAGCAGCAACGTTAGCTAAACAATGGACAGCGGGAGAGCGAGATCAAAGCTACTTACCGTCTCTGGCGAGTTTTAGCAGCAACTGGACTGTCCGGTGCGTGGCGGCAAAGTGACGTCTTCTCAGCCAAAAGCATAGACAGTCAAGCGGACAGCGGCAAAGTGACTGCTTTCACGTTCCCATCGTGCATTGCATGAAAGAGCGGAGCGTCGTCACGGTGGCTCATGAGTACTGTAGTTGGTGTTTTTAAGACATACGGAAACAACAGAAATTGTGATTTCTCAGAAACTAAATTGAAATATATGGAAGCAACGGCCCTAACGTAACCATAATGTTATTAATATCATTTATTTATGCACAAAACTCCAGTGAGTTTGTGTTAATGAATAAAAATAGCCTATTATACAATACATAGCCTAGTAGCCTAATTTTGCTGTGGTTACATACAACTCTGAAAAAAAATAGCCTATGTTCAGATCTTAGTGGCTTCGTTGTAACTTTATGTAGCCTAGAGAGATGGTCATGACAAAAACTTGGGAATTGTAAGCCATTTCACTTAAAGTTATTCACAGACTCAACTAGGTCTACAAATTAGTATACCATACTTACATTTGCTAGTAATGCAACCAAAACGTAATCGATTTGAATCATGTAAGTACATTATACTTTAAATGTTTGATTAGATATGAAATCCGGGTTTACAGTGTACCCTCGGTTACGGTCCTTACGTTCTCGTTCAGTAGCCTGGTGCATGGGCTCCTCGTGAAAGCCTACCTACCACGTAGCAACATTCACTTCTCTAACATTTAACTTAACATAACTACCAAGATAACATGACGTGTATTTGTATTTGATGTACTTCCCCATTGATAATGTGTGAATTGCCATGAACACAATCATGTAAGATGCACCACAAACAAGGCTTGGTTAATAACTCAAACTTGCCGAGAACCAAGACACCGCTTGATTACATTAGACTTGAGCGGGCCGGCCGTTTGCGCGGTTACATTCGGTCTCGTTCAGTAGCACGGGTGCGCGGTCTAGGTAGCTCATTTCCTGATTGATTCTACCACCACCACTCCAGTGGAGGTGCTAATGAGCTCGATTACAACACACACAGTAGCAGAAGATTACCAGCTACACACAACGGTACAAATGAGGTAGAGGAAAAAAACAGGAGTGAGTCAGTTCATGGACGTATGGCACTCGAGTCTCCCGGTTCAGTGACAGAAATCGGGTTAATTAACCGGCTCTTCGGCGGGTTCGCCAACACTACTTCACAGAGCCACCAGGCTGCAGACTACGTTATGTGTGCAGGTTAGTAGTAGAACACTAGAAAGCCCTCAGATGGTGCACAATCATCAATTCAGTTTAGTTTTTATTAGTTTTAGTGTTAGTCTTTTTTGTAATATGGGTTATTTGTCAGGGGGAAAATTCAAAAAGGTCAGAAAAAGTATTGTGTAATAATAACTAAACAAAAACATCATGCCATTTTAGAAATATGTATTCACAATGTTTTCAACAATAACACCGGTACATAAAATGTACCTATGATGAGCACAAATATGTAAACTGTCTACACAAGACGCTGCAGTAAGTGCAAAATGTGTAAGTGACATGTTCCAGGAAAAAAAACCTAAATAGCCAACAGACTAAAGAAGACATACACAACAGGTGTTTTGAACTTTGGTTTGAGTAAAGTGGCAAACTTTTTGAATTCAATCGACTCACACAGTTGTGTAGACATCCCAGTATCAATACACATATTAACCCACACATCCTCCTGCTTTTAGTGTTCCTGCGTATGTACTAATCAGCCCTCCTGTAGTGTTCTCTGTCCTGCTGTTGTCTCCGTCATGCTGCCTGGTCCTGTATCTATACATCCATGCCCTGTACCGAGATTAGCTTCTGTTTCAGGGAAAGGGGGCTTGGTGTTCTCCTTTACCTTGTTAAGGTAAGCTAGGTTAGCCTCCCTGTGCGCGCTTCTCAAATGTACTTTCAAATTTGTGGGATTTTTCCCTTTAATAAATTGTCCGCATATTTTACCACCTTCCACTGCAAGGCACTTGCTTTTATCTGACACAGTCATCATCAAATAGGACTCTGCCGCTTTCTTCTGACTTTCGGTACCGCCATGATTCCAGGTGAATGGAATGTCCGAATTTCAGGGTTCCCAGTCAGAAACTATACATATTTCTATGGCATAGACTGTATAAAACAGGTCTATGGTCAGAAAAGTCAACTCTGAAAGATATAACGTTCAATTCAATTTCAATTCAATTTCTTTATTTTTGAAAGGGGACAGTGAGCATTAATCAACATTGAAACAATGTAAATGTTCCAGAGTTAGCTCAAAAGTGCTAATTTTCATCGGTAGTCCCCCAGCCAGATGTAAAATAGGCAGCCTTTAAAATAATGACAGGTATAAAATCATAAGATAAAATTACATACAACACATTATGGTTAATAAATACAATTCCAGTAAAATACTTATATAACGTTTAAATGCAAACAGATAACATTAGTGCCCACAAGTTTGGCTCTCTACCAGCCATTTATTTTGCATTCTTTTTGAACGAAAAGAATGACAAAGACTCTCTAATAGTTGCCGGCACTGTGTTCCATTGCTGAACTACTCTTACGGAGAAGACAGCCTGACCAAAAGCTGTTTTTCTCCATGGGATAATGCAGTCTTCCCTCACTGCCCCTCTAGTTACCCTAACCTCACTGGATCTAAAATTTATAAAATCACATAGTGGAGGAGGTGCTAAAGCATGTCTAATTTTATAAATTAAACAGATATTTTTGAATTTAATGAGATTATCCCAGGTAAGTAACTGATATTTCCTCAGGATACTACAGTGGTGGTAATGGTATGGTTTTTTGTCCAGTATTTTTAATGCTTGTTTGTATAGTATTTCTAATTTTATTGGTTTTATTGTTGTAGAGTGGGTATTGGACCAACTTATTAAACAAAATGTTATATGGGATAAAATCATAGAGAAGAAATATAATTTAGCAGCTTCTGTTGAAAGGAAGTCTAATGAATCTGAAGTTTGCTAGACTGAACTTAATCCTATTACTTACTTTCTTAATGTGAGTTTTGAAGTTGAGGTTTGAGTCTACATGTAATCCTAAATATTTATATTCTGTGACGACCTGTAATCTTTCTCCAGATATTAAAATCTCGGGTTTAATAATTTTATTGTTTTTTGAAAAGAACATGGCAACTGTTTTAGATATGTTCAATTGCAGACAGGATAGTTCAAGCCAGCTTGCGATCAATGACATGGCCTCTGTTAGTTTTGAGGCAACTTCCTGTGTGGATGTTCCATAGGCCAATATAACTGTGTCATCAACATACATCAAAGTGTCACAATTCCTACACAAAGATGGCAAGTCGTTAATGTATAAACTGAAAAGAATTGGACCCAGAATTGAACCCTGTGGAACACCAGTTGATAATACTAAGGGGGTAGAATTATATTGGTCAATTATTACACTTTGTGAGCAAGATAAGAGGTAAGAATTAATAAGGCTAATACATTTTAAGGAAAAGTTAAATGCATGGAGTTTATGCAGTAAAACTGAATGGTTAACTGTATCAAATGCTTTGCGAAGATCTAAGAAAATTGCTCCCACTATCCGTCCTTTGTCCATATTTGCTCTCTGTAAGACAAAAGACGAAAACTAAGGACATTTACTCGATAACTTTATTTTATTTTAGTTAATTTTGCAAACAGACATTACAGTTTTAGTTAGTATATGTTTAGTAATGCCTCTTTTTATTTTTATTTTAGTTAAAGGTCCCATGGCATGAAAATTTCACTTCATGAGGTTTTTTAACATTAATGAGTTCCCCCAGCCTGCCTATGGTTCTGAGGACAAAAGACGCACTGCTCCTACTCAAAAAGCAATATTACAAAATTTCCTTTCAGACATTTATTTACTATTTTATTCATATTTTAAGCTACTTTTGTGAACCCAAGACTTTTGTTAAGTTTTTTCAAGCACCAAAACAATTGAGGATAGGTATGTTTTCACAAGAGACTTGAGAAATATTTCTGCTTTAGGGCCAAATGATCTCTTTGTGCATACTTTTGGAACAATTTGGGGCATCAGTAGAGAGAAAGCTGAGTTTGTTCTGATCATTTTAATATGAAACAGATGGGGATCAGTTATATGCAAAAACCTTAAAAGGAGAATTCAAGAAGACATCTAAAAATGCCCTCAAACCTCAGAGGGTTAAATACAAAAAAAAAACTGTTGGGCAATATTATGATGTAATTACATGCAATGCGTTCAGTGTTTCATGTTTTCGAAACTGTTTTGTTTTGCATTACCACCAACATACCAAATCACATCTTCACTCAATCACTCAGCGCAATTGACTTTTTACACCGACGCATGTATAATTCCTATTTTGCACCCGACGCACAGCGGACTATTTCCTCCACAGATGCACGGCGGTAAATTAGGGAATATATTTGCTTTCCTGGGGGCGGTTCAGCGAATAGAGGAGGCGTGTTCAGGCGCAAACGTTCCCTGGTGCTATTTTGCAGTTTCAGAAAATAATTAGTCTAAAGTCAGTGGCGCTAGTCTAAAGTCAGTGGAGCGTTTTTCAGATGTTATGTTAGGGGCGCATGCTTGGCCATAATGTAGCGTGCGCACAACGCGCATACACCTTGCTTCCTTCATCTACACGGAGGCAGCAGTTCCCATTTTTGCAAACCATACATAATTACAAGGAAAAATATTACTGAAAATGCGCTTCAGGTGTTTGGATAGATCAGGAGACACTTTACAGTACAGTCCTCAAAACGTCATAGCATTATTTGTAGCTTGTTGTGTTTTACACAACATTTCCATGAATTATGGATGTGTTGATGACATAAATGAGGAAATATTAGAGGACTTAAGGAGACGTGATGTTGAACTACGATGGGATTGGACACTTGAGGGTCTGGGAGTAATGCGCGATGTGCTCCTGATGTAGCGGGTGGACAGAGATGGAGTGGGGGGAGGAGGAAGGGGCACAACAGGTGCAGGTGGTGCGTTTGGAGGCCCACGCTCCATGGCTGCAGCAATCCTCTGCAGCACCCGAGAGGTCGCAGCAACATCGCCACCCGGACAAGATGGGCATTTATTACTTTGCCGCATCTCGGACAGCTCCCGCTGGCGTGCGCCAGGCAAATCCGCCGTCATAATAGCAATCCGCCATGGAACAAGCGCGCCTGCTCTTAAAGTGATGGTTCGGAGTAATGTCCCCCTAGGGTCCTTTGCACCATGACCTCGGCCAAGCACCCCCCCGGAAGCTTTTTTCACCTGGGTCGAACATTGGGAGAGTTAGCGTAGAGTAGCGTTATCAGCTGAATAGCTTAGCGCAGGGGCTAATGGATCCGAAGTGTCTCTTAACATTACCCCACTAATAATGCCTGAAATGATACCAAACGTCTACACTAGTACAAATAGGTTATGCACTCATAAAACGATGGATTGTAAAGTTTGTGAGTACACCAGAAGTGCATGTAAATAACACTTGCCTGCTGGCTTCTGCTCTCTGCTGTTGTTGTTGCTGCTGTAAGACGAGTGCTTAGGGCCGTCTACAAATTATAACACCGAAAAGACATGCAACAAAAATATTTATTAATTTAACTTATTTTTTAAAGTAAGTACTGTAGAATAACTAGCAGGAGACAAGTTATAATTGAGATTAGTTTGGAGACATTGCCTTATTTAATCATTAAATTAATAAATATTTTTGTTGCATCTCTTTTTGGTGTTGTAATTTGTAGACGGCCCTAAGCACTCGTATTACTGCAGGTAGCAGCAAAAACAGCAGAGAGCAGAAGCCAGCAGGCAAGTGTTATTTACATAAACTTCTGGTGTACTTACAAACTTTCCAATCCATCGTTTTATGAGTGCATAACCTATTTGTACTAGTGTAGACGTTTGGTATCATTTCAGGCATTATTAGTGGGGTAATGTTAAGAGACACTTCGGATCCATTAGCCCCTGCGCTAAGCTATTAAGCTGATAACGCTACTCTACGCTAACTCTCCCAATGTTCAACCCAGGTGAAAAAAGCTTCTGAGGGGGTGTTTGGCTCGAGGTCATGGTGCAAAGGACCCTAGGGTGAAATTACGCCAAACCATCACTTTAAAGGGAATGTGAGATGACGCTCTGATTGGTTATTTTCACGTTACGCCCAAACCACACCTAGCTACTTCAGACCAACCCATTTTAAATTTGCGTTGGGCGCTAAATCGCTAATAAAGCGCTAGATCGTTAAAATAGGGCCCAAAGTCTTTTAAATCAGAGATACTCAAAAGGGGGTCTTCAGAATTACTGCAATTACCAAATTATTGATAATATTTTTATAATATAAATCAGCCTATTAGTGAAAGAAACATTAATCCACAGATCCAGTTAATAAGCATTCATACGTATTTTTAAGATTATAACATAATTGATAAAATCATGCCAACAAATATTTTAATAGCTTAGTATTCTATGAACTAAAAATGCATGGTAAGGCTTTAGGCTGCCTACACCTTATAGTAGACCCAGTTTAATATGCTAATTCGTTTTATACAATATCTATAGTTGAGGGTCCCTGCTATGTCTCACTCTCAGTTAAGGGGTCCTTGGCTTAAAACATGTTGAAGACCCCTGTTTTAAAGGTTTATTTCTTATTATCATTTATGAAGTGGGGAAAAATACATTATCTTACACTTGCAAAGAGCTTACTTTTAAAAAAGCGGAATATAAGAAGTAAGAATATGTATAAGTATAAAACCTACCATATGTGAAAAACATTTCCAACAATACTCACAGTACAGTACACCACATTGGAACCATTCCACAAATCCACAAAGAAACAGCCTGAATAATGCCCTTCATGAACTCCCATTGTGGATCCAATTTCACTGCAGAGTATGGCAATGCCATTAAAGAGAGAAAAAAGAAGGTATGAAAATACAACACACACACACTCCCATCACACAAAAGAGTATTGCGTAGTGCACTCTCGTGGGAAGGGAGGCAGTTCCACCTCAGGGAGCTGTGAAGGCCAACGCTCGACACAGTCAACTCTGAAGCAGAGCCGCGCAGGCCGGGTGCATACAGATGACTGGCTGGAGGTGGGGGGGGGGGCTGCTGCTCTATACAGTATGTATGTTGGGGTAAAGGGCAGAACATGCTACTGGAGTGCCTCAGGAACAGATGGTGTTTAGTTGGGACTGGGATTGTGGTGAGCAGGAGGGAGAAAGACTGCAGAGAGACCGATAATACATGTTATCAGAAATCACAGCACAATTCTATTTCCGTTCAGGTTTGGTTTGTAGTGTTCCGGTTTTTGACACATCCTACTCTTACTTACCCTGGTCTTACTCCGACTTTATTTACCTGATGAAAAAAACATCTCATACTTTCAAAATTAGTTATCTTCAGATGCAGCTTTACTTACTAAAATAAGTGTATTATTAGTTAATTATATTTGATTGATTGATATTTTTATTTACGTGTCATGCCACTTAGTGGCCCATCCCACCCGGAATTACATGACGCCAATACAACAGTAATTAATTCCACACACCACAAATAAAACATACCACAGCAGCCACAACACAACAGTGCCACCCATACATTTTCCATCTAGAGCCAAACACCTCATACACAAAACAAAACCCCAAACACAAAAAAAATAATAAAAATAAAATTAACATAAAAAAAACCAGGGAATGTCACTTCCATACGGAGTCATCAATACAAAGCCGTCTTTCTTTTAGCTCATGCTTGTTCTAAAAAGTCTGCAAATAATAACTTTTTATGTTCAAATAACCAAATTAAGTCTCAGACTTGAGTCCCCATCTCTGCTGGTGACTATGGAGAATAGGTCAGTATCAGTGATTGCACTGAACACATGAATAAGTGGCTGGGAAGTAATTTGGGGATGGGTTGAGGGTCGGCGAGGGGAGGGTGGTGGAAGAGGAGACGGCCAGCTGATTGTGAAATGTGTTGATTTTGCACAGATGAAGAAGAATCTGAATAGACTGGGCTTTTTCACTAGGGGAGCTTGAAGAGACAGGCTCTCCAACAGACAGAGGGTGTATACAGGAGCCGCAGCCATGGGCAGTATGAGAAAAAGTGTTTTTAAAAGTGTTACATTCAATTTTTAACAGAGACACTGATACAGAAATACAGAGACACAGAAACAGATATACAGATATGGAGAAATATGATTCATAATGATTATAGCAGTTGGTATGATGAAAAGTGGCAATTATAGTATCAATAAAGATAATAGAACTATGACTATAACTAATAGTAGTAGCAATGCAGTAGGGGTGATACGGTTCATGAAAAAACATCCGAACCGTACGGTTCGCTTGTCTCGGTTCGGAGTGTGTGTGCGTAGCGCGGTTCGTCAATACACTTCACTTCTTTTGTGTTGACCCCAGGAAGAATAGTTGTTACTGCGGTAAATAAATGAATGAAATCCCTCCAGTCATTTTCCTCTTCTCCAGTCTATATCCTTCGCGTTCCACTTCAGGATTGCTCTGGTGCTGCAGGAAATTCCGCCGGATGCGTGTATTTTCCGTTCTGCTTTCTTTGTGTTCCACTTTCTTTGTGTTTTCAACACGCTTTGGAGGAGGATCTGGCAAAGCAAGACTATTTTCCTCTTAACCTCCTGCTGAGTCATTCTGGACTGTGCATTAAAGCACCCTACCAGCAGATGCTTAGTCATATCACTGGCTGTCTGTCAAGTCAATTTATTCTGTACTGTTCTGCATATTTTCCAAAATTGACAAAGATGTTTCCTTCATCTCAAAACTTTCTTTTTCTTTCTTTTTTCTTTTTTTACACATCAAACTTACCATCAGGGCTAAAAACATCTGGGTAATTGTAAAACCAGGATCTGCAACTATTTGACAATGGTTGCACTCTTAAAGTCAGCTCAAGTTTCCCCCGCAGGTTTAACAGTAGTTTTTAAACAGTAGTTTGTTAATTGCTGTTGAGTTAGAAGTAACTTAATTATCCCCAGGGTTCATTTAATTAGTGTTAGGCCTAAGGAGAAGAAAGGAGAAGAGGCACACACATTATCCTTTTAAATTGCACTTCAGTGCTTTGGCATCAGAATGGTCGTCTTCTATGGATATTCTCCTGATCCTGATGAGGGACTCGTAGCCACTTTCCATCACTGTCTAACGACAACTACATAAAGCAAACTATTATTTGTAAAATAGACAATTCAGCATAGGTTTTGCAGAGCTGACAAGAGAGGTGACTGGAATATGAAGGTAAATATGGTGCAAAATGTGAGAGCTTGTAGAATACGATGTGAAAACTTGCAGAACAAAAAATCTGAACTGAAAATCTGAAAAATATTCACACACCTGTATTCTGAATGTGAAGTCACAGAAAAAATATTCACAAATGTGTAGATTGATATTTACATGAACACAATGACAGCTGCAAACTTGTAATGCAACATTTACTTGTACCACAACTCAGTGATTACAAACTCTCAAATCTGTCACTGCAACTTCACATATGTGCTCTATCGCATCTCCAAGTGGCCAATCTGCGCGCCTCGACTTTTGAAACACTTGTTGCGATACATTTGGTGCAAAACTAATTTGTACCTGTGGACTACGGCTGTGGAGCTCTGAGCCAACTGAATGGGGAAAGCAGGATTTATATCGCCAGATGAGGGAAAACTTTGTCCGGCTTATTTAATGTATGTAGCATGGAAGCTTGGTGGAATAGCATGCTGGCGTTAGCCAACTAACCAGCCAGCCCGCTTCTAAATAAATACCTTTTAATCATCTAAAGACTTTTTAACAGTCAAACTGAAACACTGGCCGTGAGCTCCAGGTCCTGCAGCCGCAGACGGACCGTCATCAGTGGGTAACAGGTGCCCAAGGAGGAAAATTAAAAAAGTATACGAGTAAATGTTGCATTACAAGTTTGCAGCTGTCATTGTGTTCATGTAAATATCAATTGACACATTTGTGAATATGTTTTCTGTGACTTCACATTCAGAATACAGGTGTGTGAACGTTTTCTACGAGTGCATATTTCAACTTACAAATTCAGATTTTTTATTTATAAGCTCTCATGTGTGCTTTCACTTGTATGCAAGTTTTTGTATAGATGGATAGGCAAATTAGTGGGAGGAGCATAGACACCATTGTATGTTAAAATACCATTTCAGCCAAGCAAGGATAGTGACGGATGAGGAGGTGGTATGGTTAATTTTGTTTTTGTGTGCCTTTTCTGTTGTTTTATTGTTAACTCATCATTAATGTTCATTTTATTTGTGTACCTATTAAGACATTGTTAAGTGAGGTATCGTTTGATTTCCCTAAATATTATGTTGACAATTTCTGTCAAAAGGAGGGAATGTGGGAAAACTTAGATTTAAGATCTTTGTACTCAATGTGATACTTTTGATGACGTGTGTGAGTCTATCAGATGAGAGTCTGCAAATTTAACTCAGAAGTAACATCAATGGGGAAGGATAGGAGTTTGGCATCGAAGGTCTACTGCCCTGGGAAAAGGCTAAGAGTGTTAAAATTACTATTTGGCCTTAGGAAGGGCTCCGAGCTGTATGTCAGACTCTCATCTGACAAACTCACACACATCACCAAAATGATTACACTGAGTACAACGATCTAAAATCTAAACGCGTTTTCCACACAAAGTGGCATGTAATTAATGACTAAATGCTGTATTAATGTTACTGAGTGTAATTCTGTGACACTGTAGACACAAGGTAGAATAACTAGAGGGGTCAGAGGTTAAATGACACTGTTGACAGGCAAACAACACTCTCCGTGTCATTGATTGAAATGACAGATTTCTCTGGGATTGAACGTTTGTTGGAAACATTTGGAATAATTTAAGTCAGGGGTGTCAAACTCATTTTCTCTAAGGGCCAAACTGGAAAAAGAGACCCCAGACATGTAAAGGTTATTGACTTTTGTTAATATCTTTAACTGTATTACTGCATGTCACTTTTTTTACATCTTTGTTGCTATTTCGTTTTTTTTTTTTTTTTTTTTTAAAAAAACTCACTTTTTTTTAAATTTTTCTCGCTTTTTGTTGACATACAGCCCTACACACATAGGTGCCGATTTATGTTTTCCTCACGGGCGAACGCCCTTTAAAAAAAAAGTAGCCTAGTCAAAAAATTTTTGCATTTCAGAACCTTAGGAAATGGACATCGGCCGACACAAACACACACGCCTATTAACTCGATAATAAAGCCGTAAAGTAGGCTATCTTTCAACTCAGGACAGCGCCGCTTCTCACAAATACAGATAGGATTGGAGATGAGAAGTTTAACTGACACGTAACCGTGATCAGCTTCGTGGGAAATTAAGAATCAATGCCACCACTTAGCACCAACTGCAATGTTTAATTTTAAATGAATGTAGCCTACTGGCAGTATGGCACACGTGGGTGCTCAGTATTTTCTGTGGGTGCTCGAGCGACTACAAAAGTCAGCAACCTGTTTCACAGCTTGAATATGAAAACTCTCTCTCTGCTTCTGGGGGGGAATTTCTGAGTCTCAAAGTCGGTAAATCTGCCAAAATGTTGCATTGTGTGTCGCTAAATTACAGTTTGTATCACTTTTCCGTCTTATTGGTTTGGCACACAACTAGGCGGGCAAGAATCTATTGAGAACCTAATTTGATATGCTGGCTGCATCTAAATCTGCGAGGGGCCAGATCCGAGTTTGACACGTGATGTACAGAACATCGCATACGTACGTACGTAAGTACAGAACTAAAAAATCTATATAACATAGGTGTAGTCGTTTTTTTGACATTCTAATGTGTAAAAATGACATATTATATCTTTAAGTGTCAGTGCATCTGTCCGCTGTGGAGTCCAAGTTAGCAGAGGTTAAGTGTGCAGATGCACATTCTACTCCAGTGCACAGCAGGGAACCACTCAATATGTGGACTGCACTGCAGTAACAACCCCATGCTGAGTGAGTGAGTGTGTGTGTGTGTGTGTGTGTGTGCTCTTCTCGAAATAATCTGGGCCTCGGCATCAGAAGATTGTTGGCCATGGGTTAATAGGGATAAACACATTGATTCATGTCATGTACTATGTGTCAGCTTGATTTGTGCACCGCTTGTATCGCCTCTGACCTGAACATATAGCATCATTTGGACTCATACAGATAAAGTCAGCCACTCCACAAAAGACTTCTCAAGATTGAACTGCCTCTATTAATGTTTCATATATCTCATATTGGTGCATAGGCTTTCAATGAAATTCATTTAAGAATAATTCCATGTAGTGAATATGTCGATTTCAATTTTGCATTCACACAGAGAACTCTGATCTCTTGGTCAGAAAACAGCCTGCAAAACACAAGGAAGGCAATATTGGAAGAGTCAGTGACAAATGCCCAATTTACTTTTTTAGTTTTGTTTGTTCCGCTAGTCACTGCTGGGGCAAGTATGTATGTTCGGTTCATTTTACCCTCACAAATTTCAGTCAAAAAGACATGTCCAGAAAAAAACTTCAAATAAGGTTGTTTTTTTCGGTAATGAAGCTCAGCGTAAATTCTTAAAGGAAGACTTCATATACCTTTTTCATCACTCATAATGATCAGCTGTTTCATGATACAACAGTTGTCGTTTTAGGAAATAGAGTGCGTCCCGCCTCCTCCCCTTCTACCACCAGTGGTCACGCCCTCGGACTTGGGTATCATCTGCGCTTGGCTGTCGATGGTTCCTCTGCTCCTTCATCACCACCACCAGTGTCTGGACTCCATCAGGGGATATGTTTGGGTTTCCTTAACCCTTTATGACATTTGGTTTCGATGGAGTCCAATCTCCAGAGACTTGTTACATTTACATGTTTGTCTGTACAATAAATATGTTCATAATTGCAAGAAAGTCTCTCCTGATTGAATTGCAGTTGGCACGGAGGAGATGCCGAGTACAGCTGTCAGTCAGTCTCTGTCTGTTGTATGGGAGCATTACTGATTTAATGTTAGCTGACAGTGATGGAAAAAATTGGTGGATAAAGCGGTAAATGTGTGTTAGCACTGTGCAACATATAGTGTATGGCTTCTGCTAGCGGCAATACTTCCAATATGATGGCGCATTAACGGAGAAATCACGCCAGTGTGTCTGTTGACAGCACAAGAAGCAGACAGTCGGGTAGGAAACAACAACTCTTCTCCCCCCAGCTCTCCCATCCATAACTCAAGCATTGTTCCTATAGCCTTGTCCTACCAAAAGGTAGCAGATATATGTGAGTTGTTTGAACGGGAAAATCGGCTGATGATAGATAGATTCCTTTCCCATTTTAAGTTGACGAGTAACGTTCTGTGTTAGTTTGTTTCTCTTCTGGTGCTTGCGTCATGTTCGACGTCACAAATGGACCATATTTTCCTATGGTTTTGTGTCTAAGTGACTGATGGGAACAACAATCTTTGACAATGGTCAAGTATTAAGCGAGATTGCTGCAGGTTGCAGTGGCGAAAAAAGCTACAATGTAAGTTAATGGGACAATTGTCCAGCTTGCATTTACCTTCACAAAAGTACCCGTTTTGCCACTGACAGGCTCAGATTAATATTCTAATTATCTGACAACATTATTGAAAGGATCCCTACAGAGATAGACCTTTAAAACCTCTTTGAGACCTTTCTGTTTAACCAGAAACAGCTCTGAAGTCGCTAGTGCTAAACCCACCAGACTCCATTTCAAAAAGCAATACTTTTAGCGTGAATAGAGCCAACATATTTTCAAATGTAAATCGGTAAACTATGTGTTTATTTCAACCAAAATTAGAGTTGTGAGGATTGGGCAAGTGGAAAGATGACCGAAAATTGCTTTTCATAGTTTTATTTTGTTTCTGTCGACTTTGAATGAAGTGTATTTTACAATGTTAAAATTACTTGTTATTTACATGGAGTCTGGTGTGTTTAGCAAACGCAATTTTGCGGATGTTTTTATGTTGATCTTACTCTTTAACAGAAATGGTCACCTCCTTAGAAATCCTTTCCATGATGTTGTCAGACACTTAGAATATTAATCTGAGCCTGTCAGTGGCAAAACAAGCACTTTTGTGAAGGTAAATACAAGCTGCACAATTACCCTATTAACTTACACCGTAGCTTGTTTCGCTGACTGCCGACTGAAGCGATCTCTTTTAATACTGGTCCAATGTCAAAGATTGTTGTTCCCATCAGTCACTTAGACACAAAAACATAGGAAAATAGGGTGAAGGTTGAAAAAAACGGTAGTTACCCTTTAACTTTTCATGCTACAGCTCACAGTGCACAAAGATACAAACTCTATGTATCATAATTATTATACATCCATGTGCTGTAACTTCAGTTGATATCTCCACCACTCAACTTAAACTCTCCCCTGCTCCGACTGCTCGCTCTGCAAGAAACCAAGTGGGATTCATAATAATGTGTCAGCTCCCAAATTTTAAAACAGACCAAAATGGCAGCTCATTTGGAATACTTTCTCTTCTTTTACGAAAATAATTCACCAAAATGTGTTTTGAAAAACATTTTAAGCGAGAAATAGGCTATGCATTTGCATAATCTGTCTTCATTTCAGATTGACAACGGTCCGTTTAAAAGATTGTTGTGAGCATTTGATTGGCTCCTGGTCAATAAGGTGGATGGGAGGCGGCCACTTTACACATTAACAGGCAGGCACAGGCACGCAGTTGTCGCTCTCAGCCGAGAGAGTGTTTAACTATATGTGTGTAGTAGTTTATCGACAGCTAGAAGAGATTAATGCCGAGCACCCGATCACACACGTTTTTAGTAAATATCGACTGATAATGATCGGCTGTCAATCAGGCATCCCTGCAAAATATATGCAGACATGGAGGATGTGGGGTTTCACCATATGATTAAAGTAACGTAACTTGAGCCACGCTATAATATCCGCCGCAATTCAGCAACACAGATAATCCCCAACTGTATTTTTCTTGCTGAAAATGAACAGAGACGTTTTTTTTTTTTTTTTTTAAACAGGGTATAGTGTTTGGGTTATGTTGCACTTTTCTTTTTGATAAATAAATCCAGCGATATTCCTTTCATTGTATTTAAAAGACTACACTTTAATTTCAAGTGGAAAAACTATTAATAATAACTAAATAATAATATGTCCTTATTTATGGGCTACTGTTGTAAAAAAAAAGTGTAGTTCTGGTTGAGCTTATGATTTACTTTATGTCGATGGCCTTAGTCTATAAGGTGGCCATTTTCTATCAAAATAACAAAGCTGCATTTTTTGGAAACCTATTCTTTTAATAAAGACTTGACAATGAAAAAGTGTTTATGTTCCTTAATTTTACTGAAGCAATGCATGTTGAAATTGGCAATGCAGGGGTTCCTGGGTTGCTCACCTGGTAGAGCGTGCGGCCCATGTACAGAGGCTCAGTCGTCATCGCAGTGGCCGCTGGTTCAATTCTGATCAGCCCTTTGCTGCGTGTAATTTCCTCTCCCTTGCCCCTTTCATGCCTAAAAACTGTCCTATCAAATAAAGGCCTAAAATGCCAAAATATTATAAAGGAAACCAAAAATATATCGGCAATGCAACCCCTCCCCCCCGTACCAAAAATGTATCAAACTAAACCGAAAACCATGACCCCAAAACCGTGATATGAACCGAAACGTGAATTTTGTTAACCATTCCACTCCTACTTCATATCTTTATATACGTTATATATTACTGTATATGTTTATAATTTTTAGGTGTTATGTACGTATATATACAGTATATACTGTAGAAATATGTGATTACGCCCTTGGTTTAATTGCCTGATCATTGCCCATTACTGTAATTTCCCATTTTGGCATCAATAAAAGTCTATCTATCATCTATCATTTTCACTGTAACTAAATCAATGTGTTCCCAGCAATTAGTTTAAATAAGTACAAAATTGTGAAAAACTGTAAAGAACCTTTGAGGTTAATGCTCAGAAGTATTTAATCTATCAGATCCAGTCAGTCTGGGTCATTCTCTCTGTGGCTCGGCTGCTTATTGAAAGGAGAGAAAAGGTCAGAATGTATGCGATAGAATGTGAAGTGTGAAAGCTGCTCCAGTCAGGTTGGCATAGTAACTCCTGTGACACAGGGCGACCTGCACTTGCAGCTTGTCACAATTGTGTTATGCTCTTTTATCCCAGATTAGACCTTTAGTGTCGTGAGGTTATGAACAGGTAATCTGCTTGCACTCTGTAATCAGACAAAATGCAGGGTATTAGAATGGTGGGCCACCTTTACAATTTAGCTCTGCTCTGGTCAATGTCACTTTGTGTTCCAAACTGAAAGTGAAAGCTTGTCACCAGCTCTGTCACACAAATACCAAGTGAGAGCAACGTCGTGGCCAGACATGAGGGATTAATGTTATCTAGGCCCGTAAACTTGGTGTCATTTATAAACTGTATATCCTTCATTGAATCAGGGAATCACAATGAGATCAAGATCTCATTTACAAGTGAGACCTGAGTACAAAATGAAAAATCGAACAAAAATATAATCAAATGAAAACGAGAAATATTTAAATTTGCAGTATGCAGACGTAGTTGGAAAAGTAATGTATGAAATTATTTCATACAAATAAGTTAATAATGACAAAAACAAATTAAAGCTTTAGTGCATAGCTTTTTTATATTAATGAACATTTGTTACATTCAAGCCATTGCCAAATGAGTTGCTACAAAGCTAATTAAGACTATCAGCTCCACACAGCTCTCTCTGGATTTCTCAGTATGACTATGTTCAGAAGATTGTGTCGTCCGGCGACTTTCCTGCTCAGAAACTCGAGTGAAGATTATGACCTCTTCTGAAGAGTCCATCATGTTGTTTTAATCCTTTTTTAAGGGGTGGGGACTGGGCGCATGTATCATGTATAATGTGGACGTGCCGACAGTTTAGTTGTCAGTACTTAGAATTCCTCATGGGAGAGACAGAAACTACGCACCATAGCTTTAATAAAACCAATTTCTAAAAAGTGCATTGTAAAATGACATTGATGCATATACCAAGGCGTATGACCCTAATATGTAAACAGTCACAGTTAAAACGAATGAGATCTCTATTCAAAATTTTGAATCAACCCATTGGTAATTTTAGATTACTCTGTGAATTATTCCAGAGAAATGGGGCAAAATATCTAAAGGCTGTCTTTCCAAGATTACTTTTAACTGAAAGAAAGTGTAAGCCAATCCTGAGAACAAGTGTTTTGAGGATGTGTCTTTGGCTCAGGAGTGAAGACAGGACAATTTATGATTCTGAATTGTCTTTTAATACTTACGTAGATGACTAAACTGGTGCAGGGTCCAACATGAAATTTTCCCCCACTGGCCCCACTATTTTTACTGGCCCCGAAAAAAAGAGGGGACAATTTCCACATTTCCAAATTGTTTATTTATTAATCAAATTTTCATTGTATTGATTCATACAAACAACAAACTGTTCTGCATCTACAAATATGATTTCAGTCAATTTAGTTTAGTATTAATTTAGTTTAGGCACTCTAATTATTCATAGTTATACTACAGTAATGCTTATTTTAATTTACGTTGAAAGGCCAGAGTGAGGATATAGTTTCACTGCTGCCTTCACTCTTTGTAAACTCCCAATATGGATGATTGTTATCATGAACCAATCATGACAGGGTAAATCTAGACAGCTAGCTAGACTATCTTTTCAATCTGAGTTTCCTGTTGCACGACTAAAACTACTTTTGAACCTACACCAAAACAAGTTCCTTCCCGAATCTATTTTGCAGAGGCACCGTAGCTCCATGCAGAGCTAACTCTGTGACATGACGATTGAATGCTGTTAGCATCACATTACAAAGAACTGACTCGTGACTTTGATTGGCACAAACAATATCACTGGCCCCGAACGAGACATCAGAAAAGGGTTTCTTGCCACAATAAGTTAGACTTGCCTTGGTGAGTGGTGCATATATAAATGATTAAAAAAAAGCAAAAACCTTTGGTTGCCTGTGAGTTTTAGAATTTATTGTAAAATTGTACTGCTTGTTTCAAAAGCCTTGCATGGTTTGGCTCCTGTATACTTTTAGCGTGTTCAGACCAAAGATTCGCTGCGAGACAAAACCATTTTAGAGACTCAGCTGGTCGAGTCTCCAGAGGCTGGTTTTACAACGTAAGAGACGTCACCTGTTTCAACAGCCAATAGGGAAGTCATCTTGTAAAGTCAGCTACAATAAAATGACCCATAATCCATTTTATTTCTGTTACAAACTGTTAAGGGAGGCTCAACGTGCACCCGCGAGCACATACAGTGGAGCAGGCTAGAGAGTGACTGAAGAGAGGGAGCGCTTAGGACAAAGCACCCTTCTCGAGACACTTTACAGATAGAGTAGGTCTAGACCACATTCTATAATTTCCAAAGCCCCAACAATTCCAGTAATTCCCTCAAGAGCAAGCATTAGCAGTGGCGAGGAAAAACTCCCTTTTTGGAAGAAATCTCGTCAGACCCAGACTCTTGATAGGCAGTGTCTGAAGGGGCCGGCTGGGGGTGTGATGAACAGTGGCAATAATAATCATAATAAAGATAATGGAACAGTGACTACAATGGTAGTCGTAGTAGTTCATGTCATAGCCGGGCACAGCAGGGCGTTACAGGATGTAGCGTGGCACAGCAGAGCATGGGTGGACGCAGAGGACACGGCAGGACGCAGCCGGACATTTCAGGGAATCGCAGAGCGTAGCGGGGCATAGCAGGTCCACAGCTTAGCAGGATGTAGCAGGTCCACATCGACAGCTGCACCCAAGACCCAGATCTTGGTGCCACCCTAATCCAAGGCAATATTCTAGGCGAAGAAGAAACATAAGGACTCCGGGGAGTGAACTCCAAGGAGCTAGGTTAGTAACAAGAATTTCTGGGACAAGGATGCACACAAAAGGAAACAAATGAAAAGAGAGATGAGAGAGTAGCTCTCCCCAACCGGATCAGGCTGTAATGGCCTGCCTCCCTCTGCTCTCACTATATTACTGATTGTATGATAGATTAATCTGATGAAGAGAGCAGGTGGGCCGGGTTAGGAGGACGTTGCAACAACTCATTCCCTAACTTGAGGACTACGAAGAGAAGCAGGTGGGCCGGGTTAGGCGGACGCTACAACTCCTCACTCCCTAACTATAAGCTTTATCAAAGAGGAGGGTTTTCAGTTTATTCTTAAATGTGGTGACGGTGTCTGCCCCCCGAACCCAGAGTCGTAGCTGGTTCCACAGGAGTGGAGCCTGGTAGCTGAAAGCTCTGGCTCCCATTCTGCTTTTCGAGACTCTAGGAACCACAAGTAGCTCTGAGTTCCGGGAGCGCAGTGCTCTAGTGGGACAATAAGGTACTAAGAGCTCTTCTAGATATGATGGTGCTTGACCATTTAGAGTTTTGTAGGTCAGGAGAAGGATTTTAAATTCAATCCTGGATTTTACAGGAAGCCAATGCAGAGAAGCTAGTACAGGTGCAATATGTCTATATATCTCTTTTCTTAGTTCTTATCAGAACACGTGCTGCAGCATTCTGGATCAGCTGTAGAGTCTTAGGGGACTTATTTGAGCAACCTGATAGTAAGGAATTACAGTAGTCCAGCCTGGAAGTAACGAATGCATGGACTAGTTTTTCAGCATCGTTTTGCCTAATTTTGGCAATATTACGAAGATGGAAAAAGGCTGTTCTTGAGGTTTGTTTTAGATGGGCGTTAAAGGATATATCCTGATCAAAAATAACTCCTAGATTTCTGACAGTAGTGCTGGAGGCAAAGGCAATACCATCCAGAGTATCTATATCTTTAGATAATGAAGTTCGGAGGTGCTTGAGGCCCAGCACAATAACTTCAGTTTTGTTTGAGTTTAACATCAGAAAATTGTAGGTCATCCAGGATTTTATATCTTTAATGCACGCTTGAAGTTTAGCTAACTGACCGCTTTCGTCTGGCTTATGACAGATATAATTGGGTGTCATCTGCATAAAAGCGAAAGTTAATTGAGTGTTTCCTAATAATATTGCCTAGAGGAAGCATGTATAAGGAGTATAGAGTTGGTCCAAGCACTGAGCCTTGAGGAACGCCATGGCTAACTTTAACGTACTTGGAGGATTTATCGTTAAATATTAACAAATTGAGATCGCTCGGAGAAATAGGACTTAAACCAGCTTAGTGCGATTCCTTTAATGCCAGCTAAATGTTCCAGTCTCTGTAACAGGATAATAGTGTCAAATGCAGCACTAAGATCTAATAAGACAAGTATGGAGACAAGTCCTTTGTCAGCAGCAGTTAGAAAGTCGTTATTAATTTTCACGAGTTGTCTCGGTGCTATAATGCATTCTAAATCCTGACTGAAAGTCCTCAAATAGACTATTCCTATATAGAAAGTCACATAATTGATTAGCGACTACCTTTTCAAGGATTTTGGAGAGAAAGGGAAGGATGGATATAGGTCTATAGTTGGCTAGGACCTTAGGATTGAGGGTTGGTTTTTTCAGAATGGGTTTTATCACAGTTACTTTAAATGACTGCGGTACATGACCTGTTACAGTTTTTTACAATTGTTTACACACTAAAATAAAAATTTCCACACAATTTGCTAAATTCTACTCCAATGAGCAAAACACCTCCACAGATTTGCACAACATTACACACAATGTCTGCTTCACCCTTTTTGCAAAACATTACACACAGTGATTTGCAAAACTCTACACACATTTTCACACGTTAGACACAGATAAGGATTGTGAGGTTACTTCCTTGTCATTACAAAGCCTGGATTGCCAATTACCACACCAATGAAAGAATTGGACAAACACATCCACCAGGTGTGGAAGCACACGTGCTAATTTGAAAAAGCAGCACTCAGGTGTGCTATATGGCCTGATCCAGCCAGACGGAGAGATGATGAATAGTTACAGTATTCTTGTTGCTTTTACAGTAGTTTTTCTTCAGAGTCAAAGTGTATGTACTTCATGCAGTAATTTTTATTCGTCTACAGATTTTATTTGTTTCATTGATTTCATTGTTGGTTGATTACTGTAACTGATTATGGTAAGAAATACTGTAAGTATGCTTACTGTAAGTGCTTGGTAAGTTTATAGTAGGCCTATTTGTGTACATTCTCCCTATATCTCAAACTAATCATGAAGAATGTTGTGGGTTTGTCACTATTTTTTTACATAACAATGTCTGGCCAAAAATCTAGCACATGCTATTTCCTAAAATTTGTTTTTTTACAAGTGTGTTTTTTATTTATCACAGCAGTGTGAAAATGGCTGCAATAGTATCTGATCATTGAGGACTGTGTTGGTTATATGAAAACTAAACTACTGTTTTGACTGAAATGTGTATGTTTCGACTGAAGTGTGTCATTTTGCAAACAATCTAGGAATAATGCAAATTGAGTGTGGTGTTTGGATAATTGTGACTATATTTTGAAAAAAAGAACCCGGTTTTAAAATTGCGTGTAAACAATTGAAAAAAACTGTAATAAAGACATTGATCGTATCTAGTAACGTAGTGTTAACCAAGGGTAGTGCTTCTTTAAGTAGCCTCATTGGGCTGGGGTCTAAGAGACAGGTAGATGGCTTAGCTAAAGAGACCTTTAACATTAATTGTTGAAGGTTTATAGGATAAAAGCAGTTTAAGTATATGTCAGGTCTTATCGTTCTTTCTAGAACTCCTGCGTTTAGAGGTGAGCCGTTAGAAGTTGAGGGCAAAAGGTGATGAATTGTATCTCTAATTGTTATAATTTTATCATTAAAGAAGCTCATGAAGTCATCACTACTCAGAGCTATTGGAATAGATGGCTCAGTAGAGCTGTGGCTATCTGTCAGCCTGGCTACAGTGCTGAAAAGAAACCTTGGGTTGTTCTTGTTTTCTTCTATTAATGATGAGTAATAGTCTGATCTGGCTTTTCTGAGGGCCTTCCTATAGGTTTTCAGACTGTCTTGCCAATCTACACGAGATTCTTCCAGTTTGGAGAAATGCCACTTACTTTCAAGTTTTCGTGAGATATGTTTTAATTTGCGAGTTTGAGAGTTATACCAAGGTGCTACTTTCCTTTGCTTCATCAACCTTCATCAACCTGAAAAAAAAAAAACGTTTTTGACGCCTTTATTTACAGTTTGTTAAAATTAACAATTTGGGAGGGACTAAAGTTAACATAAAGGTCCTCTGTTATATTAAGGCACGACATTGAGTTAAATGCTGTTGGAATATCTTCCTTAAAGGAGAATTCCGGTCGATTTCAACCCGTAGCTCTGTTGTTTGTAAATCAGGAGTACTGTCAGTAGCGAGAAAAACGAAAACAAACGGTGCCGCCTACACCGAGTTATCCTCCTGCTAGATTTTGTACCCAACAGTCTTAAACAAGGCTTAAACAGGGCAAGTTTTAAACGTGTTTTTAACCTCTAAACGTGTTCGAAATGCCATTACTAGTGCTTAGCCATGTGCAGTTATTCCTTACGAGGGAACACAGCGAATTTGACGGCAGTAGATGTGACAGAAAGTTGTGTTAATCCTTACCTCTGTTTATGTACTGCTTTCCGGTCAAGTCCTCAACAATCGAGTGCCGATCTCATATAATCCAATAATCCAAAATGGTTTTTTTCACAAAAAAACGATTTGCCGAGGTCCTGTCCATAGTAATGAGCATGTATCAACAGGCTGTAACCTGACACTGCAGTGAAGCAGAGCTGACCTGCAGTTCAAGAATTCAGGAGCTCATTTGCATAGGTAACCTAGCAACGGCGGAGCCTGCCTGTCAGGCAGAAGCAGGGAGGAGCTCACAGAGCTGACAGACGGAGCTTGGAGTTAGATCAGGACTAATATCAGAAAATGCTTCGAGTTTGTGCCTTTCCAAAATTACGGCAACCAAATGAAGAGATATTTGAGCTTTCACCGTCTACAACTTCCGCAGCCGGGAGATTTTACGGTTATGGCTGGTTGCAATTCAGCTACCTTGATAACTTTAGCTACATGAGAGAGATTACCGTGTTTGTAGCGAACATTGACTTCACCGAAAAGAGCGTCAAGTCCCGGTATCTGAAGCGAAAAGACCAGCTGCAGACAAATTGGAGGTAACGTCTTTATGATTTATACTTTCCAAGGCTATTGTAATTCTCACTTTTTTTTCTGTGAAGAAATGTTTCACGGTGTTGGTGAATTCTTGAAAAAAAAAAAAAACTAACTCCCGTTACTGAGACCCGTGTATGATACTACCGACATGTAATTAGTAAGGATTTATATTACTGTGTTACAGCAAAAATTTATATATTACTGTAATTGCCTTACACCCAACACTGATTATGATAGATGCATCCTCAATGTTAGTGTTTTGGCCATTGAGTCTGACTACAATGCTCTTTCTCCTTCTTACTTATTTAGGGGACACCATCCAGTGACATAGAGACAGAATAGCTGCAGTGCCACAGTCAACTCCCAAGAAGGCGTCCAGCTGGTCATCCAGCCAGTTTCAAAATAGCTATTTCAAGTCCACAGAAGAAAAAACCCTTACCCCGTCATGGACAGAGAAGAAGGCAACTGCTTTGTAACATAGCCCCAGTTCCTCTGCTGGATAAGAGTGAACTGGTTGCTCAAGCCAGGTCACATTATAAGAGCATGTTCTAGGCCTAGGAAAAGAGTACTGAACAATTTTTTCTTTGTACACTTTAGACTATGCTGCAGCATGATTATGTATAAAACCACACACTGTACTGTACATACTTTACATTAATTGTGTCTAGATTGTGATATTGTTATTTCCTTTTTGTTGAAGTAAAGACACAAAAGCACAAAGCGAGCATTGGTTATTTCACTAAAGAAGTGAGGCATTTATTTATAAATCTCTCATATTACTAATAAATAATAATACATTTCATTTATAGAGGGCTTTTCATCATACTCAAAGACACTTTACAGTAAAAACCAGCACATATATCACATTAAAAACAGATAAGCAATAAAACCAACACATACAACAAGCATATTTAGAAGCAATTAAAAACAATAAAAACAGTAACTATCAGGTGAGAAATGTAAGATTATTGTATGTGGAAAGCTAATCTGAAGAGGTGTGTTTTGATTAGTGATTTGAATGTGTATTTACAACTAAAAACAAATGTACCTAAGCTAGACAGAGTCACGAAAGCCTGTTGTACTCACTCATTAGACAGCTGGCCATCAGGTCTGTCTGGTTAGATCATCCTTATAGATCAGATGGGGAAACCTCTCTGTATGGGCGAAACAATGTCCGTTGACCCGTCCAGACCAGGCTGTATCCTTACAGCACAGGCTTTCTTCCTCGGTGGTCATTGCGATACAGTATCCACACGAGCACCACCATGTACACGCATCAAGTGCAACCAGCCATAACCGTAAAATCTCCCGGCTGCGGAGGTTGTAGGAGTAAGCCCTGACTGCAGTACGCAGATTGAGGAGTGGCTCAATGTGGGTGGAGCTAAACGTTTGACTCCGCCCAAATAGCAATTGGCAGAGCCATTTCTCTATCACTCTGGCAATTGGTCTGAGGGGAAAACACAGGACTTTCAAGCTGACCGGAGATCTTTTCCCGCGTGTGAAGTTTGCTTTTCCCGTTGTTGTTTTTCTTAACCCAACCATCCGTTGTTGGCGTCCCCCAGAGACATGGGCTCGTTTCCCGCGAATTACGTTTGCTTTCCCCGTTATCCTTTTCCTTAACCCAGCGGCGGAGTGGAACCAAAACATCTACCGGGAAATTTTGTAGACCACCGGCCGGCAGGTAGCGTCCGTCCGCGGGCAGGCAGCGTCCGTCCGCGGGCAGCCAGTGTCCGTCCGCGGGCAGGCAGCGTCTGTTCGCAGGCAGGCAGCCGGCAGGTTAGTTCGTCCAGACTTTCCCGATTGCCACTCCGCCTCTGCCTTAACAACCGTCAGTTGCTGTCTGGCGTTCCCCAGAGACCAGGGCTCATTTCCCGGGAGTCATGTTTGCTTTCCCCATTCTTCTTTTCCTAAACCCAACCCCGTTCTTTTTTCCTTTTTACAATTCAAATATCATTATTTATTATAATCTATATATTATATATATTATATTACAAAGGTGTTGCATTGACGTTTGAGAATGGGCTGCCTGATGTCCGCCACCAGATGGCGCGCCCACGGAGTCAAACGTTTAGCTCCGCCCACATTTGGCCCAACCCCGATCTGCGTACTGCAGTCAGATGCAATTGGGTTATAGACGGTGAAAGCTCAAGCTCAAATATCTCTTCATTTGGTTGCCGCAATTTGGAAAGGCACAAACTGGAAGCATTTTCTCATATTAGTCCTGGTCTAACTCCAAGCTCTGTCTGTCAGCTCTGTGAGCTCCTCCCTGCTTCTGCCGACAGGCAGGCTCCGCCGTTGCTAGGTTACCTATGCAAATGAGCTCCTGAACTCTTGAACTGCAGGTCAACTCTGCTTCACTGCGGTGTCAGGTTACAGCCTGTTGATACATGCTCATTACTATGGACAGGACCTCGGCAAATCGTTTTTTTTGTGGAAAAAATACATTTTGGATTATTGGATTGTATGAGATCGGCACTCGATTGTTGAGGACTTGACCGGAAAGCAGTACATAAACAGAGGTAAGGATTAACACAACTTTTATGCCTTTCTGTCACATCTACTGCCGTCAAATTCGCTGTGTTCCCTCGTAAGGAATAACTGCACATGGCTAAGCACTACTAATGGCATTTCGAACACGTTTTATAGGCTAAAAACACGTTTAAAACTTGCCCTGTTTAAGCCTTGTTTAAGACTGTTGGGTGCAAAATTTAGCAGGAGGATAACTCGGTGTAGGCGGCACCGTTTGTTTTCGTTTTTCTCGCTACAGTACTCCTGATTTACAAACAACAGAGCTACGGGTTGAAATCGACCGGAATTCTCCTTTACATTTTCAGATTGTCAGATAGGCATCTAGTGTAGAACCGTTTACTTAATTTCGTATAGTCGGGTAGTAAGAAAGACCAACTTTAGCCAGCATCTCCCTATAACTTAGCCACATTCATATTGAGATGCAACAAATGATATATCCAGCTAAAAAAAAAGCCTAAACGTCGGATGTTAGGATGGAAGTACAAAGAGTTGTTGCTATGGAGATGATACACTGTCTCGTCTTGTCACATTATTGTGAACTGGCAGCTTTCAGAACGCTGCAGACCGATGCATTGCAAGTGATTGCAAGTTTCAACTTGTCTCGTCGCGAATCTTTGGTCTGGACTGGACTTAAAGAGTCAGCATGTTTCCACATGTAAATGGGTAAATTAAGGGTTTACTTCAACCAAATCAGAGTGCTGATTGTTGGAACAGTTGAAAGACGAACCAAGACTTTTAATAGTTTTATTTTGTTTCTGTGGACTTTGAATTAAGTGTGTTTTATGATGATACAATTATTGATTATTTACATGGAGTCTGGTGGGTTTGGCAATGGCAATTTTGAGGCTGTTTCATGTTAAACATAAAGGATCTTACTCTTTAAAAAGAAGGTCTAGCTCTGTAGGGAGCCTTTCCATAATGTTGTCAGGTACTTAAAATATTAATCTGAGCCTGTCGGTGGCAAAAACAACTTTTGTGGACGTATTGCCTAATAACTTACATTATAGCTTGTTTCATTTTGGTTAATACTGGACCAATTTCAAAGATTCATTCACTTAGACACAAAAACATAGAAAAGTAGGGTCCATGTAAAAAAAAAAGTTACCCTTTAAGACTCACTTTTATTTAATGGCTTTTTCTTAACCAATGGTATTTGTTGTAACTATTTATATTCTTCTATATGTTCTGAATCCTATTTATCTCTATCTTTTATTGTAAAGCTTTTTGTAACTGTGTTTTTAAAGGTGCTATATAAATAAATATATTATTATCTCTACAGACAACAATCTTCAAATCAATTATACATGTTTGAATGTTGTATGCATGTGACATTCCACACCCTGCATTATTCTCATAGCATCAAAGCCATTGTCAGAAATAAACTTGTAAATGATAATTTCAAGCCACCGAGTGTGCTCTAAAATCACCAAATGGTGAGTGGGTGGAGTTTGATTTAAATATACAGTATGTTCACAGAAACTCTCCTGCAGAGCTGCCCACAAGGAATACTCATTTATGCAACATGTACACTTTGTCCGCGGATTCCATAGTACATAGTGCAATATGCAGGCATGAGGTAGTGAGATGCTTATCAAACTCTCCACGTCCTCACTTTCAGCTTCACTTTCAGCAGCTCTCACAGCTAAATGTAGTCCCATCTGGAACAACCCTGATTTTCTAATTAACAAGACGCCCCTTCATTTCCACACATGGATTGAAAGCATCACACATCTTAAACATAATAACACAGTGGTTTAATTCTCCTATTTGGTTTCAGAAGCACACCATGGGGAGTATGCCATTTTTGGAATATCTGCAGCTTAAAGCTAGCCTGGTCCTGCCAGACTCTTGTACATTTCATTTGTACACAGAGTCTGGCCACTCTCCATTGACAAGTGTTAACTTCCTTGAAGGCGGGTACTCTGTTGAAGTTTAAAACTATTGGATCTGCCCAGAGCCACTCTGGATCTGCCATAACCAGTCGCTAACATTTGGTCGTGACGTATGTCATGCGCATGTCCAACAAGAGGGGAGACCGACAACTATCGGCTTATATTTAACATTAGCATCTAGCTAGCGTTAGCCTTAGCCAACTCCTTCACCACTAACGCAAGCTGGAAAATCTAACTTTTCCTGAGCCCGTGGGGAGAAGGGCCACAACATCATGGCCACCAACACAACTCAGCAAATATTGTTCTTGCTCGGGCTTTAACTTCTGGATATTCGGCAGTGTTGCTGTCACAACGGACCAAATGGCTTCGCTCACATCTTTCTTGCACACAGCACCCCTGGCTGTAAATAAAATTTGCTGCCGCTAGGGTGCGTCTAGATTTCTAGGCTACCGTCACTGTGCTTATAGGAGACACATCAACAATCAGCATGAACAAGACAAACAGTAGATTTCTCACACACACAAACTATCCTCATGAACTGGAAATCAAGGACACAGAACATATTACACACTTGGAAAACGTACTTGTAGATTACATCTCTATGAATCTTTTGAAATGTATCCACCTTCATCAAAAACACAACAACAGAACTCCATCTGCTCATCTTTCATTCATTTCCCACAATCCTGATTCCATTAGTCTTGTTATTAGTTTTCTTGCCGGACCACCAATCATCATTTGAACACACATTTGCATCTGTGTGAATATCTACACCTACGTGAAGAGTCACATTTTGCAAAAAAACAGATAAAAGCCATTCATAAAAATTATATTCTCTGGAGTGCACACGAAAACCCTGATTGAGGTAAATAAAAACAAAGATATCTGTCTCAAAGAGAAGAAAAAAAACGTTCACTGCCAGGTTCAGGAAATCTTCCTGCTGAAGACTACTGAGTACTGCGCCAATATACATTTAGAAGCTACATTTTATCTATCTATCTATAACTGAACTTCATCAGGGAAACCAAAAACAAAGAGTAACATTATTTTTTAGGACTGCTTAATAGAATATTGAGTCTTAGTTTATTATACAATATATTTTACATTTTATTACAATATATAAGTTAAAGCATCAGAAGCAGCAATAAAAACAAAAGCAGTTCTGGTACTGGTACTTGTAATATTTATATGAATAGTATACCATGTGGCAACTTGATAATAAATATCAGATGTTGAATAAACAACATTTTGATTTTATAGGTTTTTGACAACTGATAAAAAGTTTTTGGGAGCCAGATTCTGAACTCACTGTCTAAATTCATGTACTGTAATCACCCACACATCATTTTTTATTTATTCCGTCCATGTATTTCTAGATGACAAATTATCCTCACACTTCATTATATGAATTTGACAATTGCTAACTTCAAATTACTTAAAACTCACACATTTTCAAATTAAAACAGCCTATTAACTGGATAAATACGCCGCTGTCCCTGAGGACAGGGGGAAAATGATAACGCCCTCTTGCATTTTGAGCCAGGTCCCACACCACATTTACTGGCAGACGGTTCCCAGAATAATGCAACCTTCTGAATCATTTAGGTAGGCAGTTAAGCTGGCCATAGACAGACCCAAGTACATGTGGGAAGTATGTTTGATGAGGCTTTTGGTAAAGTATATATATCTGATATAATATCTGAGTGCAGTATATTCATATTTGGGGTGTTGTTTATTTCTGACACTTGATGCTTTTCTGGCTCGGCTCCTCCTGCAACAGTAACATCGCTCTCCTCTTGTGGAAAGCCACTGTGCACTCTCTTCATTAAAAATGTGTCAGTATGCAATAGAGGAGAGTGCACTGCTTTTAAAGTGAATGGGAAGAGCTGATTTGTTTGGCTGTGACTGTTGCCAGACAAGCTATTCCTCTTAATCCAACCCATATGGACAGGTGGAGGAGGGTGCTGACATTCATTTAAAAAAATTGCTAAATTCCTAAAATGTGTGAAGGAGGGGCCAGCAACAGGTCTCATCAAGTCATGCTTATTGAGACTGAATTAGGCTTAATGTAACAGGTATTCCAGCGCGTCCTCATCCAGGAAATGACCGAATGGGTCGCTTGTTCAAGCCGCTCATAAGGACCCACAATTATGTTTCATGTTGTTTCTTGCGACCTCACATGGTCATAGTAATTATCTAACGAGAGCAACCGAGATAGTGAGGTGAAGTACATGATTATGTTCAGATGATTAATCGCCACCATGCAGCAGTAAATAGAACATGTCATGTGTGCTGTTTTGGGAGGACATCGAGCGATAATGTTGTTTAAGTATGAGGATGTGATGGGTATCCAGCATTTGCGTACAATTAAACCTCTTCTTATATCTTTAGGGGTTGTTTTGTGATTTAATAGGACAGAACTGAGGGCTTGTCTCTTTCAGTCTTATTTCTAATTAGTAGGTTTAAGGTATTATTGTGCTCAATCATAACAATATGCTACTGATCCAACTCACTTTCCAATGGCACCGGAATGTTCAGCTCTGGGGCATCGACACCACTGGTTACAGAATGTACCAAAACTCTGTTGGTCACACACAGTGAGCTTGCACCATCAAGTGTGTCTGTTCAGCACCGTTTTAATGCAGAGACTAAGCCCCGGGGGCTGATGAGGTGAAAGGGCTCAGGGTCTGGAGCACCCCAGGGCTGTGTTCTGAGTCCCCTGCTGTACACTGTCTGTGTGACAACTTTCGACTCCAACACCATCATCAAGTTTGCTGAGGACACAGCTGTGGTGGGCCTGATCACAGACACAGTTGTCAGAGATCGCCGCACACTTCGAAAAAACAAAAAACAACAACTTAGATATTTTCTCACTGTGCTTTAGAACGTAAACGTGTGGGGGGAAAAAGTATTTCTCTAATTCACAGCACCGCCGCTCTCTCTCTCTCTATCTCTCTCTATTTCTCTCTCTCCAGCAATTTCAATTTTCCATTCAAAGAGCTTTATTGGCATGTGAAGACATTGCTTATATTGCCATAGTATACGTTATGTATAAATAAAAGAAAATTAGCAATAACTGGCACAACATAAACTATGACATGAACACCAACTTTAACATAAAGTGATAAAGGCACGAGGAGTACAGTGGTACAGCAAAATCATTATACAACTTATCACATTGTTACAACTTTGTCAGAATTTAACATATTTACTCTCTCTTTAACTTTCTCTCTCTCTCTCTCTCTGTCACTAGAGACACACGTCTGCAGCAGTTCAGTGTGGCCGTGGATCTCTCTCTTTCACTCTCTTTTTTAAAATGAGTCGGAAAGCCAACAGCAAAACCTAACTTGACTTTTAATGTTAGCAAACTAAGAGAATCGTCTCCAATCGCCCTAAAATGGTCATAAATCAATATAGAATAGCCTACTAATTACTTGTTTACTGCTGCACCTGCTATGAATGAAATGCAGAGGACAATGAAACTATGAGATCAGCTGTCAACAGAAAATCCTCCGTTGAGTGTTTGATAGTTATTTATTTGTGTTTTGGCACGTAATCACTGTGAAACAATCAGAAAATAATGTTTTATATATTTCATTCACGGCTCTCTCTTCACTGACCCGAGCTCGTGGTGCAACTTTCAAATTGCAGGCTGCAGAGGGCCTACTGTAGCCTACAACAAGGACTACAACACTTCTGGTGGTGTACAGTTGGACTGTATGTGACATTAGCTGTTTACTAGTCTCGCATTGCCAGACCTTCCTCCTCAAGGTCTGGCTAGTCCTCATAGCATTCCAGGATGGGAGAAAAATGTGCTCTGGTTTATTGGAATTTCTTTAAACCAATCTAAAAGATGTGTAAATTTAAATGTTGTTTTAGTGGTGCAACAGAAAACTCATTCCGGATTCCGTCCTGGTCGTGGAACAACGGACCAGATCTTTACTCTCGCAAGGATCCTGGAGGGAGCCTGGGAGTATGCCCAACCGGTCTACATGTGTTTTGTGGATCTGGAAGAGGCGTATGACCAGGTCCCCCGGGAGATACTGTGGGAGGTGCTGCGGGAGTATGGGGTGAAGGGGTCTCTTCTCAGGGCCATCCAATCTCTGTACAACCAAAGCGAGAGCTGTGTCCGGGTTCTCGGCAGTTAGTCGGTCTCGTTTCAGGTGAGGGTTGGCCTCCGCCAGGGCTGTGCTTTGTCACCAATCCTGTTTGTAATATTTATGGACAGGATATCAAGGCGTAGTCGGGGTGGAGAGGGGTTGCGGTACGGTGGGCTGGGGATCTCATCGCTGCTCTTTGCAGATGATGTGGTCCTGATGGCATCATCGGCCTGTGACCTTCAGCACTCACTAGATCGGTTTGCAGCCGAGTGTGAAACAGTTGGGATGAGGATCAGCACCTCTAAATCTGATGCCATGGTTCTCAGCAGGAAACCGATGGAGTGCCTACTCCAGGTAGGGAATGAGTCCTTACCCCAAGTGAAGGAGTTTAAGTACCTTGGGGTTTTGTTCGCGAGTGAGGGGACAATGGAGCGGGAGATTGGTCGGAGAATCGGCGCAGCGGGTGCGGTATTACTTTCAATTTATCGCACCGTTGTGACGAAAAGAGAGCTGAGCCAGAAGGCAAAGCTCTCGATCTACCTGTCAGTTTTCCTTCCTACCCTCACCTATGATTATGAAGGCTGGGTCATGACCGAAAGAACGAGATCCAAGGTACAAGCGGCCGAAATGGGTTTCCTCAGGAGGGTGGCTGGCGTCTCCCTTAGAGATAGGGTGAGAAGCTCAGTCATCCGTAAGGAGCTCGGAGTAGAGCCGCTGCTCGCCCGGCGTCGAAAGGAGCCAGTTGAGGTGGTTCGGGCATCTGGTAAGGATGCCCCCTGGGCGCCTCCCTAGGGAGGTGTTCCAGGCACGTCCAGCTGGGAGGAGGCCTCGGGGAAGACCCAGGACTAGGTGGAGCGATTATATCTCCAACCTGGCCTGGGAACGCCTCGGGATCCCCCAGTCGGAGCTGGTTAATGTTGCTCGGGAAAGGGAAGTTTGGGGTCCCCTGCTGGAGCTGCTCCCCCCAAGACCCGATACCGGATAAGCGGACGAAGATGGATGGAAGAAGGACCGAACAGAAAACTCAGATTGGACAGATAGTCTAGCTAGCTGTCTGTATTTACCCTGCAGAGATCTGAGGAGCAGTTAACCATTGTCCTCATAAATCCACCAGAGTTTAGAACGGCAACACAAAGAAAGAGGAAAGTAACTCCCATCCGGCCGAAATAAGGGGCATCCAGTGGAACGTCATGGACGTAGACCAGCTGTTCACTGAATATGACATGTAACCCCTCCGCCCATTTCCAGCACATTAATGAAATGGTATGCATCGCTACCCGGTTGCGACCCAGGTCGTGAATATTCTTGACCAGGGATCAACCCTTGTTGACTGGCTCAGTTTGAAATGACAGAAGAAGGGTTGAACATGAAATCCAGACAGAATTGGCCAACCCTGTCTCTTAGAGATTACGTTTCATATACAAGTAGTTTGTTTATCAGTTAATGTTTTTGGAGAGCAAATTAAATGTGTTGCTGTTACAAATTAGCAGTACAAATAAAATCAGTCAGTTTTGGGCAGTATTCTATAGATTGTGGTAAAGAAAAAAAATTTAAGGAAAATGGAAATCAGTGTGTGCAAACTATTAAGCCTTAATAAGTTAAGTTGTCAAATGCAGCCCTGTCTTATGTTTACATGCAACTAATTTGCCACAGCAAATACAGTATGTTTTGAAGGAAATGACATAATGGGTAAATGTTGTAATATTATAATTGTTGTGCAAAAAACTTGAAACTTGAAGTGCTTTTGTTGCCTAAACCTGACCTGACCCCTAGTGTCACCCTAGTGTCACAGTCCTGCACGTTGTAAGGCATCAATCAATCATTGATTATGCATAATCGCTAATGGGATTTTCTTTGATTTTTTTTATTTTTATTCACAGCCCTGTCAGATGAACTCACGTACCACTTCATCAATTCCCAATGTGTTCCAAATGTATAACTGTTCATTATATAAAAGAGGATGTTGCCAACAGCGGCGAAGGCCCTATTGAAACTGAAGGAATTATTGTTTCTTTCTATTATTAGGGCCCGAGCGCCGATAGCGGCGAAGGCCCTATTGAAACTGAAGGAATTATTATTTTTTCTTTTCCCGTCAAATGAATTGGCTTTTTGAGGGGCTTACCATATTCCAAAACTCACCAAATTTGGCGGTCGCATCAAGTCTGGTGAAAATTTACATATTTTAAGGGTTTCGGGAATAGGCGCACAAAAATGGCTCGCTAGCGCCCCCTAGAAAGTTAAGAAAATTGAGCCCCTGCAGTGTGTTTAACGTAGACTCACGAAACTTGGTACACATTTATAACATGTCAAGATGTACAAAAAACTTCAGTAGAGCCATACCCTAAACCCAACAGGAAGTCATTTTTAAGGAAATGTTCGAAATTAGTGTGATTTTGGCCATTTCCACATGTCGTACTTTAACGAACTCCTCCTAGAGATTTCATCCGATCAACTTCAAACTCGGTCTGTGCCATCGTAAGATGTTAAAGATGAAAAGTTGTTAAAAGAAAAACTTTTCGTCATAGGGCGTGGCCGTGGCAGGGCGGCCATTTTGTGCGTTTTGCCGCCGAAACAGGAAGTGGGTGTAACTCGAGTGTACGTTGTCCGATTACCTCGAACCTTTTCAGGATTCATAAGAGTCCAACCCTGAGGACAAATAAAGGCCGATATTTACTTAAAGTCATAGTGCCCCCTAGTGGCAACAGGAAGTAGGCCTAAAAGTCAAGGTGCTATACTTTAACGAACTCCTCCTAGAGATTTCAACCGATGGACTTCAAACTTGGTCTGTACCATCCCAACACCTTAGCAATGAAAAGTTATTAAAAGAAAAACTTTTCGTCAGACGGTGTGGGCGTGGCGTGGCGGCCATTTTGAGTGTTGAGCGATGAACAAAAAGTTGTTGTAACTTGAGTGTACGTTGTCGTATCTGCCCGAAATTTCTCAAAATTGACAAGGGTCCATGCCTGAGGACACCTACAGGCCAAAATTGACTTTTGGTCATAGCGCCCCCCGCTGGCAACAGGAAATCTGCCTTATATGACAAACATCATCCGATTTGCATGAAACTCAGAATGTGTGGTCTACGTGTGATACTGAGCCACCCCCTATCATATGACCACGCCCACTTACTCAGGCCACGCCCCCTTTCATAACATTTGAACCGTTTAAGGTATACCCTTGTGTGAGGTATCATTGAACTCAGCAGATAGTTCCTTCTTTATTGGTGATGGTTTGGCCCGCCCCCTATGTTCAAGCCACGCCCCCTTTTATTACTAATGGCCCGATTGATGTAAACACTTGTGTGAGGTATCATTGAACTCAGCAGAGACTTCCTTCTTCATTGGTGATGGTTTGGCCCGCCACCTATGTTTAAGCCACGCCCCCTTTCATACATGCTGACCCATTTAAGGTAGAGTCTTGTGTGAGGTATCATTCATCTCAGCAGAGGCTTCATTTTTAATTGGTGATGGTTTGACCCGCCCCCTATGATTTAGCCACGCCCCCTTTCACAACTAATGAACCGTATGACGTAGAGTCTTGTGTGAGGTATCGTTGAACTCGGCGGGGAGTTCCCTTTTCATTGGTGACGGTTTGCGGCGTCTGAGTGCCGCGCAAATGCACGGTCGCAAGGAGCGGCGTCCGCAGGTAACCCCGACGTGCGCAGAGGCGCAAGGGCCCGTCCATTGCTGCTTTAATATAAAATTGAACTTTAAACATTTAGGTTGGTTTGGTCAGAAATGAAAACTACGACTGTAAGTAGAAGTAAATAAAGTACTGAAGTAAGGCTTAATGTTTCGACAGTTTATCCATTACTTTTAGCTACAGTACTGTATGTCAGCAAGGGAGTGGGGTGCATATGGTGTGCATGGTGGTGCATCAAGAATGAAAAACCACTTCTAGTTGCTCAAGTTAAATTTGAACACGACTGTGGCGTGAGACAAAGGCTAAAGAACTGCATGGTGACGAGAGTAAAGAATAATGTGTGTTCATCTTTCAGCCACGTTGTATCAGCATGTTCCCTGGGATAAATATGGAGCGTGGTGAGGCATGGTAATTTATCAAACCTCTGACCCTTTCTTCCCCTGGGCCTCTTAAACTCAAATCAAAAGATTGAAATAATAGATACAGTAAAGCATTACCTTTAGTGTTGAAGCAAAGACCTTTATTTAAAATTCAAATGTTGAACCTGTCCTATTAAATACAGATAAGAAAATACAATTACGCTTAATAGAAATGCACATTTTCATTTTAATTACTGACAAGTGATAAAATATTCACTTCAAATGATGGAGCCATTTGCTTGCAGATGAAACAATTCCCATTAGTGGCACTAAGCTGATAAGTATTGCCAGCAAGGTGGATATTTTTTATACTCCTCTGCCATTTGCTAATGGATAGAGGAGGTATTATGGTTATCAGGTAATCTCTTCCTGATGGAAACTGTGTTTTGCATGAGTGAAGTTTGAGCGCGTTAACTACCAAGAAGTGTTGATTAAAGGGCTCAGTTTAGTAGTCAAGAGAAACGCTTTTGTGAATTAATAGCCAGCAGTCACCCTCAGAGAATGTCTGTTCCTTGGGACAGTTTGATGTCGTAACTCTTTCAAAATGACCGCTTGGATGTGGAAATGTGACCTGATAAGACTTATAAGAAAGAGAGGAGAGCTGTAGGAAAAGCTCTTAATTTTTCTTTTTCAATGTCATTCCATTCTTTTGCAAGTCATTTATCAACAAAAAAGTCTTTACATAACACTCTTTAATCCAGCAAGTCATCTCTTTTAATTATAGGCTATATAATGATGATGAAGTGAGTATTAAAAAATAAAAGTTTGTGTATTTGAATAGTTAATTGTCATTCTATTGGTTAGGGCTATCTGTCCGTGAAGAGTTCTCATTTCATCGGCCAGTGACTACTGTCAGAAAGCACCATTTCTTTTAATTTTGTGATGTCAGTCAAATTGTAAGAAATTTTTTTCATTAAATGGATATCTATTCATGAAATCACCTTCTTTCTGTATAATGCAGATTTATGCTGACAGAAGTCAAGCTTAATAAAATAGCAATTGATTCAAATGAAATGCTTTAGACCATCTCGGCTGCGTTCATCTGCCCAACACTTTGATTCAGAATGAAGATATCTACTGGTTAGATATTCAAGTTCTCCAGTGAATGGGCCATAACATAGACTGCACAAAGAGTGGAGGTAGCATCCGTGACATCACCCATTGGTTAGTGGACCGTCATTTTGAAGCCTCGAGTTCGCCGATTCGGGCATCGCCATCTTCATTTTTTGCAACTGGATGTGATTTCTTTTGACGAGATGATGGAGCTGGGGAGGGTGACGCGGCCAAGCCAGGGTTCTTTATGGTTGTAATGGTCATGCGCTAAGCAAACGCTAAAGAGGGAAATTTGCCGATTTTCAATCCTTCTGAAGCGATTCATCCAGGACCTTTACCGGTGGGAAGACAAGGACCTCAGGGTATTGGCGCCATTCATCTGCATGTACGGTAGTACAGAAAATCGTCAGACTTCCTCTCAAATTACCAGCTAACATTAGCGGTAGCTAGCTAGCTTGATTGGCAGAACGCTAAACAAGACATTTTTAGGCGACCAAAATGTGCTAGGCCTTTATTTATAAGTTTAGGAGTTTAGGAAGCTGTTATAGCATAACAAATGCCTTAACTATTCCCTCTAAAACCCGCTTTGACTTAATGCACACATATTTTTGCCCAACATTGCCTTGGCCGTTCCACAGTGGAAGAATCGATTTATTTTGCGCATTTTGTCGCATCTTGCTCTATTGTCTGTTATCTTCTTTTTAACCTCAACTTCTCAGCACAGCCCATTTCTTTTTCATCTTCACCACCTTTTTTATTTTTGACATTTTTGGTTTTCTCTGTGATCATAACTTCAGGGTGAAGTCAGTGACCCAGCCAAGGGTCAGGCTGAGCCAGTGAGATTTCACAAAACACGTAGCGGTCCAAGTTGGCAGTGGTCGGTCAGCCACTCGCATCCCCCCACTTTTTTTCTCAAATTGACAGTATTACATTGGCCCAGTCTGACGGCCGGGCCAGAGCTCTGTTTTACAGTTCTGTCTGCGCATGCGAGAGCCAGACCAGTCCATGTAACGGCTGAGGGCCGAACTGTCACCTGTTATAATACGTCCATGATTGTATGACCGCCGGCGGCCCAAAATGTGGACCGGACGTTTGGAAAATCTCCAGAATCTTCCGATAGCCATTCCGCCCCTGGCTACATTAAAAGAAAAAAGTGAATCTGTTATTTCAAACACTGAGTGTAGTCCTTCAGCTATAGCTGAGCTTGCTAGCTAGCTTGTCTCGAAATTATTTTTACTGATTGTCAACCGTACACAATGTTATTGACTTTTTTTTTTTTGGGGGGCATTTTAGGCCTTTAATTGACAGGACAGCTGAAGACATGAAAGGGGAGAGACAGGGGGAACGACATGCAGCAAAGGGCCGCGTCGAGGAGCAAACCTCCACATATGGCCGCCCGCTCCACCAAGCGAGCCATCTGGTCGCCCAATGTTATTGACTTTGAACCTTGCTAGCATAACGTTAGCTTTCTGGCTTGTAGCTGTCTGAGCTGAAGGGTTCTGTGAGCTGAAGAACCTTATGGGATGGGAATAATTGTTCCAGATATTAGTCAAACCCTCATGTGTTACTAGGGAAACAGAGTTGTTTGAAAAAACTTTAGATTTTCATTGGAAAACACATTCAAATATTACGCTTATCAGCTAATTAATGGACTTTGTAGTGGTCCATTAATTCCTGAAAATGGACGTCTCGTTGGGCATTAACCCTTATAGCCCAAAAGATGAATTAAATATATTATGGAAATGTTAATATTGGGTGAGATGGGTTAACCCATGACATGGTTTCTCACACAGAGTGGCATGTTAATTTTTCGGTTTGATGGACACTTTGAATCCCCCAGGGGCCGGTGAAATCTGTCTGTTTATAGCTGCAACATGTCTGTCACTGAGAGAGAAAAACAAAACCCTGGTTGAATAATAATGAGACCTGGACAGATACATTCAGAATTAATCATAATTAGCCCAAATGAAATCTTTCACAATGTTGCATTGTGTCTCTCTCATTTCCTCCGTCCAGCTAATCTCTCTCTCTCTCTATTGCTCTCTCTCTCTCTCTCTCTCTCTCTCTCTCTCTCTCTCTCTCTCCATTCTCCATCTGTTTTTGAGAAGGCAAAGCCATGAAGGAAAAATAAAATCATTTGGCTGTCCTTAATGTCTTTTGATTTTCCCATTAGCAACCCAGTCATTCTTTCTCACATGGGCATGAGCATAATTAGTGTCTTTCATCTGCATAAATTTGGCCTCTGAACCACAAGAATATCGATCAGGCTTGCAAGCACAGCCTCACCTGCAAATGATGAAGTCTGTAGTGGCAGCCTGGGGGAGTTTCTTTTCTTTTGTTAATCGGAAAGACGTAAAAAGTGTGAGCTCTGGCTAGAGACACACTTTGCTTTTTGCCATTTCTGATCCTCTACTTGATCTTGTGTCTTCTCCGAATGATACATTCACATCTGAATTGTCATTTCACAGCGGCGCCACAGTTAGCGTTAACAAATTCAGTTTTCATCATCTTTTCAGTATTCGTGCTGCACATTAGCATGCATGGGATAATTGGTATCACCAAAAATATCTTCCTGCTATCTCCATACACACTTAAGACATTTTAGATGCAAGGCTAAATTAATCCTGTTACAAAGCCGATACATTTTTATGGTAAGATTTAAAGGTTTAAATGTCTATGAAACATCTGATATAATGTATATTTCAGAGACGGCACCCCATTCTGTTCTCTGCTTCTCTTTGTAGTCATCCGATTTGATCTACCAACCCTTATAGAGCTGGGTCCGGTCTGCCTTGGACCAGCTCTTAGTTATGCAGTTATAGGTCTAGATTGCAGAGGGGACTTCCTTTGACACACTGAGCTCCTCTCTCCTCTCTCTTTCCATCTGTGTGCACTCACGCTCCAGAAATGCTTGTTACTAACTTAGCTCTGGGGAGCTTATTCCCTGGAGTCCTTTTCTCGCCTCACAGTTTTCCTTGGATTGGAAATACCATGTTAAACATAAATATATACAGATCTGATTACAGCAAAGACAACATCGGCAGTATTGACCGGTAAAATAGGCTACAGAATATTTCGTTCTGTATTGACAAGTGCAATATTAGAAAATAATTTTTTTTTATTACATTTATATCTGCATTTATATCAAAACCTAGAGACTTTCAAACATCAAAATGTCATTTATTAATATGTATTCGTGTCTAAACGACATATTAACATCTTTTCCTATTCTATTTTGCCTGGAAACGCTTCCAACACGCTTGCGTGTCACGTGAAAAATAGGCGTCGGTTCTATTTCTAGCATGCACGCTCGAGATGAAATATAAACGGACACGCCACGCAGCTGACACGCTCGCGCAACGCATCCAGTGTGTAACCAGCCTTAATCTGTAATGTGTCTTGAGGTAACTCTTATCTCTTATAGATATGATTTGATACTATAAATAAAATTTAATTGAATTGAATAGAGAAGCTGAAGGTACATGCACAAATACACTAACACAAGTTTACCAACACCATATGTATTTCAGAATCAGAACACCAAGTCCTGTACTTTACTATTGCTCATCTCAAATATATTTAATTTTTTTAATCATACTGCTGAAGCTGTTTTATATCTGTATATATATATCTATCTGAGTGTCATGATGCTGGGTTTTTGTTAAGTTTCCTGTTTTATTTTGTAGGGTCACTTCCCATGTGTCATGTCTAGTTTGATGTCTTGTTTGACTTCCTGCCTTGTGTCTGATACATACTGTATCAATAACAAGCTTAAGGAAGTGTCTTTCAAGATATAACATAGAATTTACCTAGTGAAACTTGTGTTACAAAGATTAAAACTAGATATCGATTATATGTGTGATTTCTGTGGACTAGAAGAAAAGAGTATTTCCCATTTTTCCCCCACTATATATATAGAATGTTCTGGATGTTTAAAAAAATAAAAAAAATAATGTTGAAATAAATATGTTTGATGTGATGCTATATTTTTGTCAAGATAATATTGAAAATAACATGATGAATATTATACAACTAATTATTATTTTGGGACAATTCCATATCCATGAGAAAAAAATGTTCAGGAAACCAAGACAACGTTCCTGCACTTTATTAATGAATTTCTGCAACATCAAAAACATGTACTAGGTTCTCCAGGCAGTGCCCTTGATCAAGGCACTGGCTCAGATCTGGAGTTGGTCCCCGGGCGCTGTCATTGGCTGCCCACTGCTCCCTTGAGGGATGGGTTAAATGCAGAGAATGAATTTCGCTACATGTACGTGTATGTGACAAATAAAGTACCTTTACCTTTACCTTATAGCACCATTTTAGTTAATGTTAAAAACAAAAAGACATTAAGACCTTTAAGTTATTAGATGAATATAATATCAAACTGATATAAAACATGCTCTGGCATTATGAAATGTAAATGTACATTTTTTTTTTGGATTGTCTTTTCTTTTGTTCCTGTTTTGTAATGTATATTCTATGTATCTGGTTGTACCTTTGTATATGATTTTTTGAACAATAAAGAATTTTGAATGTCGGCCCCGCCCTGATGTGTTTCACCTGTTCATCAGCCCTCATGTCACCCTCTCGTTCCAACCCTCGTTGCCTCGTGCATTTATGCTACGTTTACACGTGGCCGGACATTTCAACAATATATGCCGTCAACAGCACGCCAGACTTGTAGGTGGCAGTGTAACGAGAAGCTCAAGCCCACTTTATCAGAATCCCGACAATAGCAACAACAGCAACCAATCACCTCCGTTTGTCTCAGTTTACATGCAAACGTGCAAACGAAGATTTTAAAAATCTCCCCTTTGGCCGGAGTTTTTATATAATCGTTTTCTGTGATAAAAACGGGTTTGTCGTGTAAATGAGAGGCCAAACTGCAGGAAAATATCAGCTTTTTCCCTTCGTGTGAACGGGGCCTTAGTCTGCGTGCTCCCTTTGTCTGGTGTCAAGAAGTTCTGCCTGTGCCTAGCTGCGCTCTGTTTCCTAGTGTTCCAGTTTCTCTGGATTACTGCCTGCTTACTTGGACTGTAAGTTTACTTTTTACTCATTCAATCTTTGAATCTCTCCCCATTACTTCTTTGCCTCTTTTTCTGCATTTGGGGTTCTAAAATGCTACTCCTGAAAACATGTTACATATAGCCCCTTTAACATATATGAATTAATTTATTGTTTTATGATGCATTTCATTAGTTACTATTTGCTGTTTTTTCTTGTATGTTTCTGTCACTTGTCTTCTGTAGAGGGATTGAAAAGTACAACCACAAAGTAAGTTCCTACATCTATCAACCAATGCAAAACAATCTAAAATACTGCAAATGTGTCAGCTGAGGAACAGCCTCCTTTTCGCCAGTGGACATCAGGGGGAATCATTTCCATAATCAATATGATAGGAGTACTATGTATTAACCCTGAGACAGACTTGGTCTCCATCTTGTGAACTCCACTGCTCCAGTAGTTGTTGTAATGCTTTTTAACAGTGTAGCCTGGAAGGCATGACTACATGTTACCGAGAGTTTAGAGAGATCATAATAGTAATTGCTTCGTTCAGAGTGAGTTGGAGTTGGAGTTGATCCTAACATCTGCCTGCCCCTGAGCATCTGGAATGATGTCTACAAAAAGGAATTAGGGAACTTGTCAAACTTTTAAATGCAATTAGCAACAAGTGCAGAGAATGTGTGCCAACAAATGTATCACAGACTACTGAAATGTCTTACTTGTAGCCCGCTGAACATTAATACAGTATGTTTTAATTATCTGATATCATGTTGTGATATCATTTGTAATAGTATAAAGGCCTTTTTTGTTTTTATTTAGTTACAATAATGATTGGACTGACAGCATGAGATCCAACACAGGGCCTTCTTTACTGATGACTCCAACAATCACCATTTGAGGGGGCCGCCCTATCAAGGACATGTAACATTTGCCGGGCTTTTTTAAAGCAGAAAGATGTGAAAAGAAAGTACCGTAAACAAAAGACACAGCGTCCGTGTGTCACATCCGTGCTTGTAAAGGCTGCCACCGAGGAATCCCTTAGTAGGAGCATCAGTACTGGGCTGGAACCCTCACCTCCACCATTATTAAGTGCATTGTGTGGTTTGTCAAAATGTTTATCACCTCCTTTCCTGAATTACTGGACCCACTTCAATTTGCTGACAGGCCAAATGGATCAACTGACAATGTCATCTCCCTGGTCCTCCACACTGCTTTCTCCCACCTGGACCAGAGGAACCGTGAGAATGTTGTTCATAGACTATAGTTCAGCACTCATCAACACCATTGTGCCCTCCAAACTGGTCACCAAGCTCAGAGACCTGGGACTCAACACCGCTTTGGGTTCCCCTGTGGAGAGAGTCGGCAGCTTCGGGTTCATCTGGGGAGAGAGTCAACTGGAAAGTGCTCAGCACATCACCAGGATGGGGCTGCCATCCACGGAGGACCTCTACACCCAATGGTACAGGAATAAGGCCAACAGGATTATCAAAGACCCAAATCACCCCGTCACAAACTGTTCTGCATATGGTACCGCAGCGTCCAGTCCTGCACCGCTTAATGGTGTTTTAAGCCCCCAACGTCTCCTTCCAGGCAGCGCTGCGACCGTTGACTTCAAGGTACCGAACCATAACCATAACCATAACCATAACCATAACCATAGCCTGATCAACTTCAAGGCAGCACTGCGACCGTTGACTTCAAGGCACCTAACCCTAACCTTGACCCTAACCATAACCATTGCCTAATCCTAGTGAGACTTTGGGGGCTTAAAACAACAATAAACTCCTGCACCACCAGGCTCAGGGACAGCTTTAACCCACAAACGATAAGTTGAGCTCTTCAGCTCTTAAGCTCATCACTTGACACCTTACCTTTTTATATACTTTACTTACTGTTTATATCTCTATATATATATATATATATATATATATATATAGATAGCTTTTCTTAAGAAGCAGCTTTACACCAAGCATGCCGACATGGTGGGAAAGAGACACGGGATGAGACCTGATGGGTAAAAGCTTTTGGGTCCAACGGGACGGGAGAATCTACAGGGATGTACCTCTCTGATGTGGAGAAGTGGCACTTGGAAAAAAAACAGGCTGTGTATGGTATTGATTGCACATCATTCTCTGAACCTCCTGCCCAGCCTTTGTTACTTGGAACATCACAGGGACCACAAGCGGGAAGGGATAAATGGAGGGAAATCATAGCATTAAGTCCTTATACCCTCTAACACCACAACACCATCTGACAAAAATTCAGGGTTTTCAGAAGCCCGTGCCAAAAAAAAATAACAGGTGGAGTAATAAGGATGGTATATTCTCACGCAGAATGTATTTCTTTCCAGCTTGTGGCTGCTGAGCAGGTACAGTGAGCTGCAGCTAGATTGCTATTATGCTTTGCAGTAGAGGTTTCCATGTGAATGAACAGAAAGTTCCTACACTAAGCCCTGTTATTGATGAGGAGAGATCAATAGTGAGCTGTATGTGCTTGTCAGAATATATAAATACATATGAATAATGGATATATATCCAGTATTTAATATTGGCTGGTATTATTCTGTGTATTTCATATTGTCAATAAATGACATGTCTCTCAATACCTTCCAACATTCCTAAGCCCATTTATTTCTACTAAAAACGTCAATCTTTAACATGTGTATAGGATGTGTGTTGGCGGCCTGGGAGTTAAAGAATTGATTTTTAATTTTTCAAGTCAGTCTTAAAACAATTTGTAGTAAAGGAATTGACTTACGTATTTACTTGCACTGTAGCTACCTGTAGTATGTACAGTATGACCTGTGTACTACTAGCTAATCGCTTCCTAACAACATGCTGCTCGTTGATGTGTTTTTAACAAGATGTTGCTCATTGATGTGTTTTTGGAAAAAGAAGATTAATCAGGCTATAGTTTGGGTCTTTATTGGGATTTATTGATTAAAAAATACAGACTATCACCAGCCTTAAAGGTGCACTATGAGTTCCTGCATGGTCACTTCTGTTGACGTTCCAAGTAAATTTCAAACAGAACAGAGCAAACTCGCCCCTCCCCCCATGTTTCCGTAACTGTCATAACTAACTGACTAACTGTCACTAACATCATTATTTAGGTGCACAGCCTGTGCCCCTAGTGTTTGTTTGACGTTTACGACCCCCGAGAACGGTCATTTTCACAGTGGATTCAGGGGGCAGGCAGCTAGCGGGTCAAGGAACGATGGCTACGATTTGAGACAAAAAATGAAATTGGGCTGAAACCATGCAGGAACTCATAGTGCACCTTTAACGTTTAATCGATTAGTAGTTTTTTAAAGACAGAAAATACAGATTACTTTGTTGCTGCATTATGACATCACAATCACTATATGTGACTACAAAACCCCTAAAAGCATGTTTTGGGTGTATTTATATCAATATGGGGGTAATACTCAGGTGTCCACCTGTATATAAATTATGTGAAAATGTACCCCAGCACACACAGTAATGCTATGTGACTTTTTTCATGTAAAATGTGAAATATTTCAATGGATATTCCAAATATATTTAAGACTATGTGTGGAGCTAATTCTCTGCATTGGTAGGACAGGCTCTCACACTGACACACCACACACACACACACACACACACACACACACACACACACACACACACACACACACACACACAATACAACACACATATTGTATTCTACTGTACTGTTGTACTGCTGTATTGTAGTGCTCATGAAATGAGCAGACTGGTGAGAGAATGCCAGTCAAATGATCTTGTTTGTTTATGCTCTCTATTTTTTTTTTCTCTCTCTCTCTCTCTCTCTCTCTCTCTCTCTCTCTCTGTGTCTCAATTCATTTTGCTTTATTGGCATGAACAAAGAAAACATGTTGCCAAAGCAGTTTACAGAAAATTCATAATGTCACATATTGAATACTGTAGGTGTCACATATATTCTATACTGTACTGATCGCTATACTACACATTAAACTCTCTCTCTCTCTCTCTCTCTCTCTCTCTCTCTCTCTCTTTTTAATTCAAGCGCACACAAAATCACCTGGCAGGAGAACATGATGTGTGCTTTCTTTCTACAGTCACACATTTACAGTCACAGTGAGGATGAAACTGACTCCCAATCAGTGTTCCATTTAACACTAACAACATTTCAATACCGAAATTTGAGCCATTTGTTTTCTGCAGTGCGCGGTTTTCATCCACCTGTGCCCCCGCCTGCCTGTGCGCGCCTCCCGTGCATGCGCCCGCGGCCCCGCGCGTCGCTCCTCCTTGTGAATCCTAAATAGCGCGCCGAGCCGCAGAGCTGGATGGCATCGCAGGGTGTCCGGTGCCAGACTGGAGCAAAGACCACTATAGGAGCCGTTAGCGCGGATACATCTGCCCACCGGCCTGGGAGTGCACCATCCCTTTATCACTATTAAATCACTCTTTCATTCCCTTGAAGACATTTGGCAGAGCAGGTTTTTTTTTAACCAAGTTGGATTGCTTTCGTGAACTTCTACTATCTAACCTAATTGTAGTTCTCAACACAGAGTCTGTTTCAGGACAGATATTCTCTGGTGCGTCAAAACTGCTCGCTTCCGAGTTTCCTGCGCCCTTTTTTATGTGCAGGGAATTTATCTCCAGTCGCTGTAAGTGAGTTCTTTTTTTTGCATTTATTTTCCTCTCATTAACACACTTTCCCACATTCAGTCTTCTGTCTGCACGGAACGCTTTGAACTGTGCAGGATCCGTGTTTTAGTTGAGCTGTGCCCTGCCCTGTGTGTGTGTGTGTGTGTGTGTGTGTGTGTGTGTGTGTGTGTGTGTGTGTGTGTGTGTGTGTGTGTGTGTGTGTGTGTGTGTGTGGGATGGCGAGCGGAGTAACCCTGCGTCAAGTTCAACACAGTCAGCCACAACGTGACCGGAAACTATGTTTAGCCTTTGTTTACAAAGTAAAAGCCCAGATGAAAGACAAACAACGATTCAATCTGAAATAATGTATGTAAATGATGTCAATAAATGTAATCACTTTACGTGTCCGTGAGTAGCCTAGTAAGCCAAAACTGATGGAAGTCTTGAATCATCGTTCACACGTGTTTTATTGAGCATGTTAGTGTGCACACAGTGAATGTGAACCAGGGTGTGATGTGCTAAGTACCAATGGAAAGTAAACCATCCAAACGGGAGATAAATGATATAGAAGTCTTGGATTTAAACAATATACTTGACACATAATTTAGATCCTCTGTCGCCAATCATAGAGCCTGAGTCCCTTTAAACCAGGGGTGTCACACTCATGTTAGTTCAGGGGCCACATGCCCCTAATTTGATCTCAAGCGGGCCAGACCAGCGTTCTAACGCCATTGTAGGAAGAAAACAATAATGTTACGGACCCGGGAAAGAGGGTTAATATTCCAAGAAGAAATTCTAGGATTAAAGTCGTAAATTTACGGAAAAACAACTTGGCTATTCTCTGAGATTAAAGTGGAAAAGAAATGAATGAATTCTGTGCCATTTTTCAACACTTTGCAAAGTTATCCAGTGGGCCTGATTGGACCCTTTGGCGGGCCGGTTCTGTCCCATGGGCCGTATGTTTGACCCCCATGCTTTAAGCTAGCCCCTGTATCGAGTAGCCTATTTTTTATCTCTTTTTGGACCTTTTTCACAGTAGACATGTTGACTTGTCATAGTAGGAAAAGCACAGCTGAGACTGATAACCTTAATGATAGGTTAATTCCATCAAGTGTCCCAGTAAGCTATTTCAATGATTCAGCATGCACAATACCAGGACCTCTCCTAAGTGGAATGCAGCCATCAGTAATGGTTTAATACCAGGGTCTCTCCTAAGTGGAATGCAGCCATCAGTAATGGTTTTGAATACACCAGTGCTTTTCCTACTATAACATGTCAACATGTCTGCCGTGAAAAAGGTCTATAAAATACACCAAAGCTTTTATTCTGACAGTCCACACAGGAAGTTTCGTGTATTATTCCGTGCAACTTGACGCCAGTCCCTTGCACTGACTGTAGATCGGAGTCTCACCACCTGGCGATGCGAGTTTCGGAGTTATGAGGCGTCTCCAGGTGTTAGTCTGATCCCACGGCGGCTGCCCCCCCCCCTCCGACCCCCACCTCATTAATCCAAGCTTTGTGTTTCCTCTCTCTCTTTCCACACAGAGATTATTTCCCTGACACGAGCATGTGTGACTTTCCGTGCTGAGAGGGGTGTGAAGCAGCGCCGGATGGATGGACGGATGGACGAGTCCGATCTGGGGCGCACTGGAATAACACAGTGAACTGACGTGGCGGGGGGGGGGAGATCGGCGTTCTGCTCGGCTCTTTTTTTGGTCTGGAGTTATCTCAGTTTTTCTTCCGCCATCTCTGGAATTGTTACATGTAGTTGTGGGAACGTGCAGCCTTTTTTTCTTTCTTCTCCAAAGGCTTTGATCACCTGCTATGTGTGTGGTGTGGGAACTACCTGGTGGAAGGTGTACAGCGGGATCCAGTGTAAGAGAACAGGACATCTGCAACTGACGGAGCTCCGTTCCTTCTTTATTTTCTCTTTCTTAATCCGTGCGTAATGTACGTGGAATGAAAACAGAGGATGGATATAATTTGGGAAATATTGATCATACTTCAAGCCAATTTCATTGTCTGCATATCAGGTGAGTTATGGGCGTCATTGGTGTCTTTTAGGGCAGGTGCATCCGATACATCGATTATCTTTTACTCCCCCTCCCTCCCTGAAATTCTGGGAGATGACTGAGGCTAAGTGCGGGCTATGGTTTGAGGGAAGAAAAAAATCCTGTATTAGTCCTTGGTTATAGATCCTTTAGCAGTGTGTGTGTGTGAGTGTGTGTGTGTGTGTGTGTGTGTGTGTGTGTGTGTGTGTGTGTGTGTGTGTGTGTGTGTGTGTGTGTGTGTGTGTGTGTGTGTGTGTGTGACCGACTCAAGACGGTAGCCTTCAGGACTGGATGCGCAGGCTTCTGACGCACGCATGACATGGGTGGGCTTTTATTTTTTTTTATTTTTTTTTAACGCAAACCACAATGAACATGATGGATTTCTTTTTTATCATTTATGTTCCGTGTTGGCTAGAGTCCCCTCTCCCCTGTCCTGTCCGTCATTGTGAAGTCTCTGAGCGCTCCAGAAACAATTCAGTCAGAGTTATTATCAAATCAAGCAGTTGTGCGCACCGGTGAGCGCCGCTCGACCGGCCACTCTGAGCTGCGCTGAGCGGATGCGGCGGCCGTAGGTCGTGCTGTTTATTACGGTTCTGTGTGCGCTGCGCAGGCACATGCGTCCGAGCCATCAGCGCTTGTCAATGGGGGGCAATGCATTCCCTCACTTCACTGTGTCTCAGCGGACACATGCCTATTGCCTTTTCCAATGGACCGATATTACACCGTGCTCCTGTTAGTAGTTTCAACTATTCATCTAAAAGACATTCTAGTCTTATAATGAAAACATGTGACGAAATCACAATGTCACCACTTTCCACTGTATTGTGCAAATGTGTGCAAGACTTTTTTTTTATTAAATCAAGGCAGATATTAGTGGATTAATCCTGCTTTCACATACTGACGCACGGGCTTCATTTTGGATGGAGTAGCAGATAGAGCATCAGTGTTGGATGAATCAAAATGATCACACCGGATAGAGACTCTCCCAAAATATATGTTTTTTTTTTTTTTTTACATCCCTGCTTGCAAGAGACATCAATCTGCGAATTTACTATAACTGGTGCGTAATCCCCTATGTTTACGCATTACGCACGCCACCCTTTTTCACCTTTATTTATTCGGGGGGCCTACACTGAGAGTAATGCTCTCTTTTTCAGCAACGCCCTGATCCCATCCACACGTTACACATTCCCACCTGCACTAGAAATATCTGTATATTAACACTTGTATTTTTTAACAGAAAGTGTCCGTAGAACGAGATTCAAAGTTGTTTTTTACATTTCGAACTGCTTAATTTATGCTCCGCTTTTCAAGACATTTTTAAAGGTATTTTTTCAGATTTTTGAAGTTTTAACGACCTTTTTGACATTTTTTTTCGAACATTTTTCACTTATTTCGACATTTTGGGCGGTTTTTTTCCCGAAGTTTGTCACTTTTTGTTTACTAACTGAACAGTTTTGTGTGAGAGAACTTTATACAGTCCAAACAGACAATTTTCTGTATTTGAACTGTAGCCACACACATAATTCAGTTTTTTAAAGTCCGGGTAATGAGCTGCCAGAAGTTTTTCTATTATTTTACTGATTGATTTCTTAGAGTGTGGAAGCTGCCCAGTGCAACTACAGTCTGATCTGCTGCCTGGGGTTATGGGCCTTGTTAAAAGGCACCTCAGGGGTGGTAATGATGGAAGAGCAACAGATTTAGTGGCAAATGTTTGGAAAAAAAATGCTCAAAACATCTAAAAAGGCATCAAACATTGAAAAAAGCCCACAAAATGTTTGAACAAGCGGCAGAAATGAGGAAAAAAGCACAAAGAATGTTGGAAAAGTGACATAAATAATGCCAAAGTTTTAGAAAAAAAATCTACAAAAAAAAGCGCCAAATGTTGAAAAAAGCCCCCAGAATGTCGGAAAAGTGACAAAAACTAGTCTGGCCAAAATGTATTGTGAACCTATGTGAGGCCGGATCAAAGTTTGGGACGGGCTGGATTTGGCCCGCAGGTTTAAGGCCATCACTCTGCCACAAACAAATATTAAAGTGCTCATATTATGCTCATTTTCAGGTTCATAATTGTATTTTGATGTTATATCAGAATAGGTTTACATAGTTTAATTTTCAAAAAACACCATATTTTTGTTGTACTGCACATTGCTGCAGCTCCTCTTTTCAGACTGTGTGTTGAGCTCTCTGTTTTAGCTACAGAGTGAGACATCTCACTTCTGTTCCATTTTTGTTGGGAGTCGCACATGCTCAGTACCTAGGTAAGGACTACTAGCCAGTCAGAAGCAGAGTATGAGGGCGTGCCCTGACAGTACCTAGGTAAGGACTACTTGCCAGTCAGAAGCAGAGTATGAGGGCATGCCCTGACAGTACCTAGGTAAGGACTACTAGCCAGTCAGAAGCAGAGTATGAGGGCGTGCCCTGACAGTACCTAGGTAAGGACTACTAGCCAGTCAGAAGCAGAGTATGAGGGCGTGCCATGCTAGCAGCTAGGCGAGCATTATAACGTGTGTTACAAAGTGACCACGTTGGTCTCTGAAGTAAAGGCTGGACTACAATAGAGCTGTTTGGAGCAGTTTGTGAACAGTGTTTTCTGTTGGAGATGGTAAGTCCCTTGGGGTGGACTTTGGGCTTTTTCACTTTGTAAACCTGTAACGTGCACAAAAAAGATAACCTTGTAAAGGAATGGGAAAAAACCAAAAAGCCTAATATGAGCACTTTAAGCTTTCCCTAATCTTGACCCTTAGTTCTCTGTCCCCGGGCCTCCAGGTTGTCAGCGAGGTCCAGAGGATTATGTCATGTTTATACCAGCCTGCGTCAGTTGCTTAGACCCACCCAACTGTTTGGATTTACTTTTTTTCCTTTAAGAATATGTTTTAATTGAGGTCTGCCAACCAGGAACATTATCCTGTGTTTTTGGAAGTCACAAGATGAATAGCAGCGGTGGACTGTAACTAAGTAAATTTACCCCAGAACTGTACTTAAGTCCAAATGTTGAGGTACTTGTACTTTACTTGACTCTTTTCTCTTTTCATGCCACTTTCTACTTCTACTCCGCTACATTTAAAAATGTGCAACTCTCTTTTGGGTTTCAAGAAAATGGTTTGTAATGCTACTTTTGAGGGTTACACATGTGGTTCCTTTTCTCGTTTCTTTACTTACATCTTGGTTCTTTTGTTTTCATTTCCTTTTCCTTTGAGGTGGGTAGATGTAATCAATTTAATGGATAAGAACATAGGAGAGGCATATAGAAGCTTTAGCTTCAGCCTAACCCTTTCAGTCACTGTTTACTGTTTGAGTTTACACTGTGAGATGCATATAATTATTGTTTTTATGGTGACTAATAAAACTACTACTACTACATTTCAGAGGGAAATATTGTACTTTTTACTCCACTACATTCATCTGTTACAGCTTTAGTTACTAGTTACCTTACACATTAAGATTCCTGCACACAAAACACATGTAGTTTATAAAATCTGATGTTTTATTATAAATGAAACTAGCCGACAATATAACGGCCTACAAGTCCAGCTGAGATGATCAGACCATTAAACACACAACTGGTTGGATCCTTTACACTTTCTACAATAGGAGAATTTTCCTGATTATACTTAAATACTTTTATTTAAGTAACATTTTCAATGCAGGACTTTTACTTGTAACAGAGTATTTTTAACAGTGTGGTATTAGTACTTTTACTGCAGTAAAGGATCTGAATACTTCTTCCACCGCTGATTAATAGCAGTAAATTGGTGAACAGTGATGATGTTGCATTCATATCTTATAGGAGGGACATTCCATACCAGAAACATACTTTATGGTGGCCCAATGGTTAGCACTGTGGCCTCACAGCAAGAAGGTTCTGTGTTTGAATCCAGGTCATTCTGGGCCTTTCTGTGTGGAGTTTGTATGTTCTACCCATGGTTGCGTGGGTTTCCTCCAGGTGCTCCGGTTTCCCCCACCATCAAAAACATGTACCAGGTTCTCCAGTCAGTGCCTTTGATCAAGGCACTGGCTCAGATCTGGAGTTGGTCCCCGGGCGCTGTGATTGGCTGCCCACTGCTCCCTTGAGGGATGGGTTAAATGCAGAGAATGAATTTCGCTACATGTATGTGTATGTGACAATAAAGAACCTTTATCTTTCCTTATCGCTCTTGGAATTGTTACAGTGAATAAAACTTACGTATAAATCCAAAACTGACAAAAAAAATAAATAAATAAAAAAAAGACTTAATATTTTTTTATGTGAAAAGGAATATGTACTTCTTTAGGTTCTTGGATGTTATTTCTATCAAAGAAATTCATTAAGAAACAGGCATAAAAACATGCTGAGATGGCTCGATATGTATTTCAACTAGTTTAACGTGTCCTTCATATGGCTCATTGTTCAGACTTTTAACAAAACAAAACAAAAAAGAATTCAAAGATTTTTAGAAATGGAAATGTACCTTTCTGGTAGAATGTTCCAGGAAAGAGTTTAGATATTGAATGTTCTTTCTACCACTGACTTCAGCTTCAGTTTAGGCTACAGGGTCCAATGCTATCTACTGAGCTAAAAAAAACTGTTACATTCTTTTGACCATTATTTACTGTGGTAATACCTTGTTTACTGTTTCCCACTTTTGTTTCCTCATCACGCCTTCAGACCCAGCTTCCGTTGTAGACAGGGGCTTAGCACAAAATTCTGGGCCCTGTATAAAGGCATTCTCTAGGGCAGTGGTTCCCAACCTTTTTTCCTTGGCGCCCCCTCTACTTATGCCTTACTTTCTTATTTGATACAAAGGAGTTATCAGCACTTTTACGTTTCTCCGCCATGATTCATTCATAAAATCTTTTTAACTCAACCTTAAACCAGATAAAGACTTGTGCACCCCCTGTGATCTTTGCCGCCCCCCTAAGGAGTTTTCCCCCCAGTCTGACGCCCCTGATTGTAGACTAATGGACATCAAATACTGTATGTAGGTAGGCTATTAGTATTAGCCAATACAAATGCAATGTGTAAATGACCTTTGGTATGGTCCATCATACTTGGATGATTTTGTTTTTTATTCATTTCGTAGGTGTTTTCGACTGTGTCCATTTGATCCTTTAGTATGCCATGCTTTTATTTTGAAAAATGTAATTTACCAGTAGGGGAAAAAGACGCACGGTAAAACGGGCTCAATGGTGTTTTTTGCCCCCCAAAAAAACACAGATAAATGTAAAACGGCAGCAGGTGTGTCTTTGCTTCCAGACGGAGGCTGACGAATCTATCATGCGTTTCGCATGTTAATGACAACGGCACAAGGTTGGTCAATATTTCGTTTCATTTTGTGATTAATATTGACTGACAATATAATGTATATTTGTAGTTTTGCTAAGTTGGATGAGGAGTCTGTCTATGCTGCGAGCAAGGATGCTATGTTGGTTCAATGTAACGTTACTGGAATGTCGTGAAGCAATTAGCATTCCTTAGCTTTGAAACATGTCTGTTTAACAGACAGTTTCTGTCTATTTTTTACCTTTGATTCCTTCAGCTTTGCCCTCCTTGTTCTTAGCTGTATATTTCATTTAAGTAAGGCTAATTGAGAGCAATGCAAAATATTTTTTTCATTTCCAAATCTTTTAGCCCTACTTCTAATGATTCTAATTGAATCGGAAATCGAATCGAAGATGTAATGGATTGAGGAAATCAGTGGCGATACCCAGCCCTATCAGGGATTTGTGTGTACTTGCGTTAACCAGGAGTGGCAGTACGCAATTTAAAAAGTCCAAGTTATAATGTGGACACCTAGACATGCTGCCACTTTACAATGCTCAACATCACAAAAACACTGGCATGTTTGTGTCATGTGTCCTTTTGTACTTGCTGTGCGAGTCAGATTTTACAGTGAAATGTCTTCCTTTGGTGATGCTTTGGATGTTAAACGGAAGATTAAACTACATGAATCTCCAGGCTTGATAATGCAGCTGAAGCAGCCTTCTAGGCAGGCTATTATCTTGCACAGTTGAGCATGGATCGTGGACATGAAAGTCTCCTCAGAGCCAAGACTCTTAATCTGTGATGTAATCAAGAGGCAAAGCTTGGCATCGCTCCAACGGCAACACAAGACTGACTCCGTGGGCGCTCTCTGTGACAACACCCTTAGGTGATCTTCTGAACAGAATGAGCTACAATCATTATTTTAAAACCGGGGGTTCAAAGTCTGATACTGTGGCCAGTCAGCCGTCAGACAAAATCCAAACATGTCCCATCACGGACATATCACAATCCGAATCAACTTTAATGGCCAAGTATGTGAACACATACAAGGAATGTGACTCAATGTACCGAGGACATAAAGGTTAAAAAAATAGAACTATGATGTAAATATAAATTGCTCTGTAAGTTTGTTTTTAGTGGCTGTAGAGTGATTAGATCTAAATCCAGATTGAAATGGTGATACAATGTTATTGGTCTTGACATAATGTGACAGTTAAATAAGATTTTTTTTTTTTCATATGCTGCTTCGGAAACCAAAACTTGCGCATATTAAATTGGGAAGCAATGATTTGATTTGAAACCAAATCCTCTAAATTATTCCAATGAAGAAACAATTCTACTATCTGTTCTAGATGCCCAATCCTACTCTAGCCATGGGCGGGTATAAGGGAACGGTAAACACTTCCATGGTAACTGCGAGTAGGACCATTCTGTGACATCGCTGTTGCGCTTAGAATTGTGGGTACTGCAGTTTTTTCCGTAAGATCGCAAATTAAACCTGTTTTTCTTAGGTGGATTTTATACGGACCTGTAGCTTCTACAGGAGCAGAAACCTTCGTTACACAAGCTCACAGCTCTGGTTCAGTCTACCTCGGATGGTTTAGGCATCATGGCTGATAATCAAAATCCTTATAGAGAAAATAAATGGTATTTTTACTTCCGGAATCACACTGTTGAGCTCTATTAGCGGCTTGTTTTAAGGTTAATTCGTCGCTGGAGGAGTAATGGTTGCAGTTTCACACATGCCTTATTTTTTTGGGGGTGGGGGAAAAAAATAACACTACACACGTGCACACACGAATAAGCTGCTACATGTCAGGCACAACAGCGCAAAAAATGAAAATATTTAGTTGCCTTTTATGCGATTTTCGGTCCATGGAGTTAATATCAACGACATTCCACTTCCGGGATTGCTCCGTTGCTGCCGGAAATTCCGCCGGATTTCCCTGTATTCGGCCGGATGTCCGTCACCTTCCTCTTTCTTTGTGCTGGCGTTCTAACCTCCGGTGGATTTGTGAGGACTATGGTTAACTGCTCCTCAGATCTCTGCAGGGTAAATCCAGACAGCTAGCTAGACTATCTGTCCAATCTGAGTTTTCTGTTGCACAACTAAAACTACTTTTGAACGTACACACAAGTTCCTTCCCGAGGCTATTTTGCAGCGGCTCCGTGCTGTGCTTGTGATTGGTTAAAAGAAATGCCAATGAACCAGAGCAGGTTTTTCTCCCATCCTGGAATGTTGTGTGGACTGGCAAGACCCCAATGCTAGACTAACCCTGGCTTGCTGCGCCACAAACCAAATCCACCTCCATTGTATTGGGTTGGAGGCAAAAATCTGTGCTGTCATAAGGTCAGAGGTCAGGTGGTCTGTGGAGGTTTTTTTTCATTTTTATTTTTTTGTTAATGGTATCCAGAGCATTACAGAGACACATTTACCATTAGAGACATCTTGCATCATTCCCAACACCCATACCCTCTCAAAAGTAGGCAACAAATACACAATTTAAGGACATATTCACAAAAATAGATAGAGACAAGCAATAGAATCCACATCAGTAATATCAAGCAATGTATTCGGTCCACTTAGACCATAAGCTGGCAAAATTTTCTTGGTCTGTGGCGTTTTCATTGTAAAATTGACCCTGTCTGTAAATGAACCAGTAAAGCTAAGATGGTGGTTGTAATCCTTTGTTTATCTATATTTGTTCATCATTAATTCTTGATGTGTGTTGGTTCCTTTTGATTACAAGAAACACTGGGGTTTATGGGAAAATATGGGAAGTAATTGTCTCGGCTGTGGTGTCATTTCATTGTGTATTGCTAATTATAAAACATTGTTTCATGGTTAATAGCCAATGGAGCTTTGATGTTACACGGGCTACATATAGAACGTATGACGCTAAACCTCCTCAGCATCTATATTAATGTTTCATCTGTGTCAAATTCATAGGTTTAACACCGCTTTTTTCCACCTGACTGTTAGTATAGTTATACTAGGTTAGTATAGGATGGCAAAATTAAAATAGTTTGTTCAAAATCATGATATGTTATGATTTGTGATGCAGTTGCGATGCCAAGTTTGCATGATTTGATGTAAATGTGCTAAAAAATGCATAATCACTGGTATGGTCTTTTATGGCCCGTTGCATTTATTCAACTCAAATGAAGTTTTTTTTTTTTCTTCAAAGAATTAGGAACAAGAAATGTAGCATGTTTGGCAGTGATTTAGTCTTCGTTCCAGGTTCTTGATGATTAGAGCCTCTGTACTTCTGGTTGGTTCTTTTGGGAGATATATATTATATATTCAATGCCCACAAGTATTGACTTAACTGTCTACCAGTATAAAACGGACAAGGCTGCCTTGAGGCTGCATTTGGCTCTAATGACCAGATCAAAGATCAGAAATTCAGACCAAGCAAATACACTGAAGAGTCTGGCTATTTCAGATATTCCAGTGAAAAAAAAAAAAAAGGATTGATTTTTGGTGCACTCCAGTTGTGGCGAGATCTATAAAGACTTGTTGTGTATGCTTTTACACAGTTTATTTCTTTTCTGGCAAAAGGCCAGAGCAGGAATATGTTATTGTAATAGTGCTGTGAGCACACATTCAGAGGATTTTCTTTTTTTTTTTTTTTACCTCTTCTCTATTATATCTTTTTTTCCCGCAGTATTTGTATGCTTCCTGTGCCCTGAAGTGGCAAATGATGTGCCAGGTAAACAGTTTTGTCTGCTGTTCTCCATCTGTTCAGACACAGAAATGCCTTCTTTTTTTAACTCCTCAGCTCATGTTCTCAGCAGAAATCCTTCTATCCCCACACTGTGACAGATTGCTATCAAAGGACAGATTCTATTCTTTTCTCCCTTGTTTTATTTAATGCTCCTCTAAGACCAAGTGGGGGAAATGCAGAAGGGGGGGGGGGGGGGCAGTATGATTTCATTTTTTAAATCAGCTTGTCTGAAAAATGTTAACTTTTTTTGGATAGCAAATAGAGTCTTTAAACTACACACCATTTTAAGACTTAGTACAGACTCCTCTGTCTGGGTCTGACTGACGGCGGGGGTTCAGGCAACTATAGTTGCAGCTTGGCACGAGCCGGATCCAGAATTTCTCAGCGAGGGACGGGGGTAGATGTGCTTCCAGCCCCTTTTTCAGACTTTTACTTGACTTTTTATGGGCTGGGTAAAGCATGTTTAACAAAATATGAGTTGTAAAGTATGTAAACTACTAGTTTTACATACTTTTAAAATGCGTAAACATTCTTCTTAAATAACGAATATGTGCCTAATGCTAATTTATCATACAGCTCTGAAACACGATGCGGTTTTCTTGTTCTTTTGCTGAACATAAAGAGGAATTCCTCCTTTGTTCATATAAGCTGAGAATTCACCCTGGCATGCTAAATAGTAGGAATTCCCCAAATCTTCGATAACATTTACGATTCAAAGGTCACGGTTTGATTCTCGATTTTTACGTTTATTTTTTTTAAAGCACAGGTTGCTACGCCATTTTTAGACTAGACTTTTATACAATATAATATCTGACCTTTGTTCGCAATGTAACGTGCATGCAGGGTGACATTCAACCATGCGGTTTTGTCGGGATTAAGCTATAAGCAGAAGGCAACTCGGCTAGCTGCTTGGCTAATGGTAATTGGCAATGGTAAACACACAGAATATGGTACACGCACATAGCAGAGCTTGCAAACTGTGGCTTTTTTGTCTAAAATGCAAACATTGTCAACATAACTCACTGGAAATCCAAAATTTGAAATTGATATTGAATTGAAAGCCTTTATTGTCATTGTACTTTACAATACAGCGAAATTACTCCACTGGGTGCATACAATAAATAATCCTTACAGGACATATAAAACAGAAGAAAAACAGTAAAAGAGCAATGATCAGATAAGTGCAAGTATCGAAGTGCAGGAGTGCGACAGTGAGTGACTGGGTTTGTCTAACTGCTTTTGTTTAGGGAAACTATTGCATTTGGGAAGAAGCTATTTTTAAATCTGGTGGTGCTGCATTGTATAGACCTATAACGCCTGCCAGAGGGTAACAACTGAAACAGGTGGTGGCCGGGATGAGTATTGTCCTTGATGATGTTCTTGGCTCTTGAGAGTGCGGCTGAGAGCAATATCAGACAGGGAGGGGAGGGGGCCACCAATGATTTTTTTTTTTCTCCAATCTTGATAATTCTCTGCAAGAGCCTTTTTGTCTGCAGCGGAACACGCAGCAAACCTCACAGAGATGCAGTATGAAAGGATGCTCTCAATGGTGGATCTGTAAAAGGGCACCAGCGGCTTTCGCATTCATGTTGTTTTCCCTGAGTATCGTCAGGAAGTGAAGGCGCTGCTGTGCTTTTTTTGACCACTGTCGTGGTGTTAGTTGACCACGAGAAACAGTCTGTGATAGAAGAAGAGCCCAGGAATTTGAATGAATGAACTCTCTCCACCCGCTCACCATTTATGAAGAGATGTTGGGGGTGTGTGTCGTGTTTTCTAAAGTCTATTATGAGCTCTTTTGATTTTGGACAGATGCACTTCCTGTGTGTAAACAGACTTGTCCCCGCCCGTTATAAGTCCTACCACCGTAGTGTCATCTGCAAACTTTATGATAGACTTGGTGGGAAAGTTGGTTTACAGTCAAAAGTGTATAGTGAATAGAGGAGAGGGCTCAGCACACAGCCCTGAGGTGAGCCGGTGCTAAGTGTGATGGTGGAGGAGAGGTGGGGGCCAATTCTGAGAGTCTGTGGGCAATTTGACAAGTCCTTTCTCCAGCTGCAGGTAGGTGGGGGAAAGCCGAGGGTCAGCAGTTTGTTTATCAGGATGTCGGGGATGATTAAAGGCGGAGCTATAATCCACGAAGAGCATCCTGACGTAGCTGTTTCTCTGTTGGAGATGGCTCAGGGCAGCGTGGAGAGTAATGGATAAGGCGTCATCTGTGGATCTGTTAGGCCCGTATGCAAACTGGTGATTGTCCAAGGAGTGAGGGAGACTGGCTTGCACATGTTTGAGTACCAGTCTCTCAAAGCACTTCATTATGAGAGGGGTGAATTGTGCTAGGCTTAGTGATGCTGATTTCTTGGGGATGGGGATCATAGTTGCTGATTTCAAAGAGGAGGGGAAAGTGGCCTGAGCGAGAGATAAGTTAAAGATGGTGGTAAAGACAGCAGAGAGTTCATTACAACATGCTCTGAGTACCTTCCCAGGTACCCCATCAGGGCCAGCAGCCTACGTGGGGTACACTGCTTTGAGCTTTCAGTCTTAGCAGTGGAGTATAGGGCTATGTGCCCTGACCTGAAGGCCCGGTCCCGTGTTTTGAGAAGTTTGTGTACTTCTGAAGTCATCCATGACTTCTGGTTAGGAAATACCCTGATGCGTTTATTTACAGTCACATTGTCAATACACGTCTTTATATAAAAAAAGTACAGTTTCTGTATACTCCTGAAGATGAGGGAGGGGCCCTGCCCTGTAGGCCATGCTTTAAGTTACAGTAGACAAGGTCAAGAGTGTTATTTCCCCTGGTGGTGCAGTTCACATATTAAGTGAATTTGTGGAGCACTGACTTTAAGCATGCCTGATTAAAATCACCCGCAATCACACGGACTCCGTCTGGGTGGGACGTCTGCTGCTTACTGATGGTTTGGTAAAGGTGAGCCAGAGACGAGCTAACATTAGCGTCCGGTGGAATGTAGACGGCTGTCACAGTTACTACTGTTAGCTCTCTCGGTAGGTAGGAAGGTCTGCGTAGCACTGACAGAGACTCCAGATCACGGGAACAGTGACTGTCTATAACGTGGTTCTGCTTGCACCAGTTGTTATTCATGTATACAGCACACAGCCCCTCTCCCCTTCTCTTACCCATACCTGCAAACTCAGAAGGGCTGAAAAAGGTGACACATTATCCCCCGAGAAGGAAAAAAGGAAAAACACAACATTTTCCCGGTGCTAAAACGATATATATATATATAGTATGATAGTTGATCTGAAGAATAAAAAAAAGGAGCCTAAAATGACTCAAAATTAAATGATTTATTAAAAATGTAATAACAATAACTTTAACAATAACTTATTTCACCAGTAAATTCCTGTTAAATGACAAAAACCACCACTGGATGGGAAAAGGGTATTTTACAACAACTTCGAATGCAGCACAAGGCTGGCGAGGCGAATTCCAAGTGAACGCAACATCTTGTGTTGTTTTTCAGACAACGGCAGCTATAGACTGGTGTTAGAATCCTCTCCAGTGAAATACAGACACACTTCTCCGTTTAGCTGTCAGCATTTTAACCGTGTTTACTCCAGCTGCTAGCTAACGGTATGCTAACGTTACCTGCTGTCGAGTGTAGTGTTACCGTAACTAGCGTCCCGTGCGGCGATGTTTCAGTTTCCTCTAACGTCCGTTTTTGGAGCATCAGAGAGAAGCGGAGGCATTTAAGTGGCACCGAAATAAGGCACCAATATCAGAGTTGCTGTTCGGTCCGGTAGATAACGGTCGTTAAGGCACGGGCTTAATTAGCACCGGTCTCAGGTCTCAGACCCCCCCCTCAAAAAAATCAAAACTCTTCGGATCTACACGATTCACGTGGATGACATTTTCCCATTCAAAACGGCGATTTTTGCCGAAAAGAGTCAAGTTTGCAGGTCTCTGGAACTGTCCTGTCTGTGTAGCGTTAGAGTTAAGCCAAGTTTTGGTGATTATCATTGTGTCGCAGTTCCGTATTGAGTTATTTGTGGCTAAAAATATCAGATCGCAGATCTTGTGGCCAACTGACCTGGCATTGGAGAGGAAGAGGCTCGAAATCGCGACACCCTCACTAAATAGACCTTTGTGTTGTCAGCTATAGTGCTACAGCAAACGTGTTGTGCCAAAGGAAGCGCGTCCGTTTTTATCTCAGTTTTCTGTCGGTCTCCAGTGCAAATTTGACACTGGGATTCACTACATTCATTCACTTCATGCGAGTGCGAGAGGTGTGAATCTTCACTGATCATTCTATTACGATTATCATGTCTTCGATTCAATATCTCGACGCATCCTGATGCGTCAATTAAGTTTTTCTATTAAAGCCATGTAGGATATTTAATTCATAGCTTTTCAAACTTCAAAAACAAAACATTCTGCAGTTCTCTAATACTAAATAACTTGGATACATAAACCTACAGCACTGAGCACATGGCACTTCCTGAATGTGCAAAACGTAACAGAATATGTAAACAGAAATGTTGTTAGGCCTACATTAAATTGTAAACAGAAATAATCGATTATGACCGATTATCGATGCAGCATCGTCCATGTCCACGATTCGATGCATCGATTATTGGATTAATTTCAACACCTCTACTTTACAGCTTTAAAACTCATCCTCTTTCTCTTCCTCCTTCTGTGCCTATCCTGTCTCCACCCACCCCATGGATCGACGATAAAATGGAATTTCAGCTTGCAGGACATGTTTGATGGGAGTGTTAAACGTTTATAAAATTCAATATTGAGTTCTCCTGCAGAAGTAGCATTGAGATTGCAATGGCCGTAATGAAGTCTCCATGACTTAAAATTTCCAAACAAGCCGTGCAAGCCAAGTATTGGCCTCAAGGCAAACCAACACCTGATTGCTGCCAGGGACATTAGCGCCTCTGCTTCCCCCTGCTAAACCTCATTCTGTGAGCAACTGTGACTGACCGCCGCGGATAATCCCACGTTACCTTCAGATGAAAAAAACCGTGTCCTCAGAGAAAGCTTAGGAATTGAAATGGGATGATGAAACCGAGGGTAGGGGCCTGTGGTGTATTCGTGACAATAACACGTGTCTCCACCAGCCGGCCATATGCCACTGGGCAAACATCCGTGTTACTAAGGACGCCCGTAATCACTCCCTCCTCTGCCCTGAGTGGATGTATCTCATGTTGCAAACCCCAGTAGCACATGGCGCCTGCACTGTTTCTGCTTGAATCTGTGCCCAGTCACTTGTGCATGGCCGTCTGGTCAGTGTCAGCGTGCGTGTGCTGCCCTTTTGCTTACACTGCTGAGCAGGGTGCATGCACAACAAAACAAAACGCAATAATTCAATTCCCCTTTCAGTACCACGGAGATAGTGCCAATCAGCCAGCCATGCTGAGACATTTATAGGCACTTCAATATTCAATGGGAAATAATCTCAAAATGAAATGGCACAACGTGGTGTCAACATAAAACACAGCGCTTCTAAGCCGGAGAGCGGAGTTCACTCCGTGGCGAAAACAAAATACTTTCACCCAGGAACCGCTTGTTCGTTCATCAGGAGGGTTTTATTCCAAACCACGGTCTTTTTCTAAACTTAACGAGTCGTTTTGGTTCTAAACTTAACTGTCATCGCCGCATGACGCTCACTTTTTCAGGGGCCGTGGCCACTACCACTAGGAGCGCCATCTGGTGGTGCCTGTAGCCGGCTCACAGTCACCTATTGTCGGCTAAACAACTGCTGCTGGTAGCCGGCGTCCTGGAGCTCTGTAGCGGCTAAATACAACCAGCAACTGCTCGGAGTTCTATGGCACTATAGACTACTCACGTTACAGCACTTAGTTTAAAATACTATATTTATTACTATATTATTATAACTATTTTAGTTATACAGTATAATGGTCTATTGGTGAAGTAGCATTGATCACTTTGGGGGGGGGGAAATACATTTAGTCCCCACCGGGGATAGAAATAGTTCAGCAGAGGAGATGTAGACCAGAAAGGTGGAAATCCCGCGCACCCTCTCCCCCCTCGTCCCCCCGGAAAATCGCACCCTGCTGCCGAGCAGCAACAGTTTAAGTTGAAAGTCATTTTGATTAGTTCTAGTTTTTACAACAGTGGAGATAAATAAGTTATTTTATTAAATCTGAATTAAGTCTGGAATTTGCTTAGCAAATAAAAGCCTTGTCAAATCCCCCGCTTGAATCTACCTTTCAGCGCTCTGCTGAAGCTTTGTTTTTTCACACAAATGTTCATAACCTGCAGCTACAACCTGAAAATGAGATGAACAGCATCAAATATGATGTGTTGATTAAATATATATCTGTCATATTGATATAACCAGTAAAATATTGATAGAGCATGTATGCAAGTTGATCCACATCATTCCACTAAAGTAGAATCACTGCCCTGTTGGTCGTGCGTTAGGATGTGTCATTATCCCATTACCCAGCATTAATGTTGGTCAACTTTACAGAAAGTATCAGTTTTATCCCAATCGCTACGAGGGTTGGGCATCGTTTTGGTTTCAACAATGCTGATTCCAATTCCGATTCTCCCTTTCGATTCCGGTTCTTATCGATTCTCGATTCCAATTCTTTGAAGTGGGAGAGTTGAAACCAGTCACACTCTTATTTTGGACAAATTTCCCTTACAACAGTTTATTTCACAGATAAGAGAAAGTGTTATTTTGGTTCAATGGTGATTTACAGTTTTAACGGGCTTTTTCATCCTAAACACTTGAAACACTTTCAACACTAAGACGTCCGGTATACTCGCCGCAGCCGACCTCGGGCCAAATTTTTCTGTCCGAGCCCGGCTCGCGTCCGACAGAGCCGTGACAGGAGTAACTACCTCCGGTACAGTAGGTGGCGCTCTGCCAACCCACAACACTTTTTATCCCGTTGACCTATGTCAAAATTACACAGACCGATCGCTAAATTAGTCAGATTTAACAGTGTTTAATTTACACATTATCTATGCACTTGTGGACTAAATCATTGGCATATATTTATTTATAAAGCTGTTCTCGGTCTGCTTCCGTCTTACCTTCAGCTCTATATCCATGAACAACAAACAGGAAGTCATTGTCTTCGTTCCCAGGGCTTATTTCTGTTATCCGTCCCTAAAGTCTGCACTGAATTGGGTAAACGGGCATTTAAATATGCAGCAAATTTGCAAAATTGCCTGAAACTTTGTGAGTTGGTCTCACTAGATGTTTTTGAAAACATTTTTAAATGACATGGAGGCAGGCATGTCTGGCTGTAAATGTTTTTGACTGATTGACCTGTTTGATCCCTGAATTAGTTGACTCCTGGCAAACATAGTTGAATATGTTGATATTTTATGATCCTGTCATTTTTTATGTGTTGTGTCATTGTGAATTGTTCTATGTTTTATGTCTGAAACTCTGTTAATTGTGCTGCTGCCTGTCTTGGCCAGGACACTCCTGTAAAAAGAGATTCTTAATCTCAATGAGTATATTCCTGGTAGAATAAAATGTTAAATAAAAAGAAAATCAAGTTTGTTAGGTCAAAATGTGTGGGTTGGTTAAAGTTTAGGTTGTGGTGAGAATCAGGAATTTTTCTCCTCACAGTACTCAACATTTGCAAGTTATGCCATTAGAATAAATAAAAAAAATAAATAAATAAAAGCCGATGGCTCATGTTTACACCCACACACGTTTTCTAAAGCTTTCTGTTTTATAACATACAGTAAATGTGTAAAGGGTGGACTTCAGTTTGTGTCTGGCTGAACACTTGATGTGCTTGTTTCCCTCTTTCCTCAAGCCCAGCGTCTGCTGACATAAATACATGCAGGTGGCTGCTTCTTGTAAAGAGATCTCTCATTTTCTAACGGTTTTTTTATTTTTTTATTAGGGTCAAAAAGATGAGCACAGTACAGGCAAGAGCACAGGTCTTACCCTGTTGATTTTTAGTTTTTTAACGTAAATGCATTGAAAGATAACAGAAGTAACTTATATAACACGTCAAATATTGTTTTTTAAATAAGACAATACAATGTAATATGTATGTAGTCTGGTTGCAAGTAAACAATTTGTAAATAATAAGTAAAGGGTTAATAAATAAGAATAATATAAATCAGTAATTCATCTATTCATTTGATTAAATAAAAATAAAACAAGAAAGTGAATAAATCATTAAAAAGAAAAATGGAAGGTGAGGGTGTCAGCCCAGGGGCAAGGTTGGTAAGGAATTAAAGTAGTTTGTGAAAGAATTCCATTTTCGAGACAATGTATTGGAACAGCCTTTCACTGGTGAGCTTATCTTTTCTCATTTAAGAAAGAACTTGACATCCTTAAGCCAGAGGGATATAGATGGGGGTTTTGGAACGCCTCGCCAGAAGGGAACACCCACCTCTTCTTGTCGTGTTAACTACGTCCCCTTGTCAGAAGAACAGGTGGAGGTAGACTGCAGCAAGTGTCTCGGTAAGGAGGCTGGAAGTGGTTGAATTTAGCCAGGCTGTTCTCATGAAGCATTCGTATAGCTACAAAACATAATGCACTGTAATTTGTATGTATTCCACGTATTCATTACTGTGTGCACCATAATGACTGCCGCTTTATAAGAGCGCAGAGATCTGCATAGGGAGGTTGGGGTGGATATTTGGGTCCTTAAACACAGGGCATTGTGCTTATAGCATGTATGTGGGTTACAAAAAGTACCTGTAACAAACATCCAGTTTTTAATTTAAACCCGTTCACTGGCTCAGGAGAAGCTCAATGTTAAGGGGGGAAAAAGAAATGGAAAAGTCAAGTTAAGGCTTGATTGCAAAAGCAAGATAAATATGTAACCTAAAATACGTGATGGACTTAAAAAACAAAAACAACTCCACATCTCCCATTTCTTCTCTACACAACTGCATGTGTACATGTGACTTTCCTTGTTGTTTGAAACAGACATTTGGGATCACACACGCGCGTTTGTGTCCTGGAAAAAAGTCAAGGGGAAAACACAAAACTTTCACCCAGGAAAGACGTGTTCATGTCCCGGGAGGACAACTTAAGGAGACCGCTGTCTTAACCCAAACCGCAATCTTTTTTTTCTAGTCGTCCTTTTGGTGTCTTAACTTAACCGGCGCCGGCACAGGACAGTCCCCTTTTGTCGGCTCAACCGAACTGCAACCCTCACGGTGACCTGTACCCAGCTCGCAGTCACCTTTTGTCGGCTAAACTCCACTGCGTAGGATGACGAATTGTTGTGTGTACGTTTTTCGTACCATATCATATGAGGTTACATGCTGCCAGTCCGACACGCCGCCACTCCGACATGCTTCTATTCCGACATGCTGCTATTCCCTAACCCTAACCCCTAACCCTAACCCTTAACCCTAATGGAAACAAAAATTTACGGAGTGGTGGGACGTTTGAAAACAATGGAAGTGACTCCGACAATTAGACGTCAATGTCGGAGTGGGGGTCGGAATGTCGGAATGGATGGCGGAACCCATCATACGAATCTGTTCATGAGAATGCATCGATTTACCACTTGAGACGATGATTTGGGTTCTGGGTTAATTTTTAGGATTCAAGATTTAATGATGTCAATAAGAAGTCCTCTGAGGTATATAGTGGTATACACATCTGTGTGTGTCTGGGAGAGCGAGAGTGACCACCTTGCAAGCAGCCGTAGCTCAGGAAGCTGAAGTCTATCAGCCAGCTGGAGTGAAACGACCTCCACGCCAGCTGTAATTTACTGTGTGTGTGTGTGTGTGTGTGTGTGTGTGTGTGTGTGTGTGTGTGTGTGTGTGTGTGTGTGTGTGTGTGTGTGTGCTTGCGAGTGCAAAATGAGTAAATCGGTGACGGGGACTGGCAGAGACAGCGGGGACGGGAAGAGGGAAGGAAGGCGGTGGCTGTGGTGTCAGCGGTTATATGGAGGCATCATACTGCAGGTGGACAGTGAGGTTTCATGGCGCCATCCAAGTGCCCCAATTCACTCTCCGTCACACACAGGGAAAATCTGCAGCTGCTAATCTGATAATCCTGTGCAGATGTGTGTCCTGCTGCAGGAAGTAAGTGTGTGTGTGTGTTTGTGGAAGGGAGGGAGAGTGAGGGAGTGTGTTCTACAGTAAGTGGGCGGTTGATACAGAGAGCTGCTGTTTATCCAGGCTGTACTCCCCCTTCCTTCTCTTTCTGTGACAGTAGCTGTTTTTTGTTGTTTTTTTGCCATGTCACCAGTTCTTCTAGAATAATCTACGCTGGTGTTAACACAATCTGCCAACACACAGCGGAGATACCGTGTTTGGTCAATTCTTCAATCTGGAAAAAAGATGATATTGTCACATGTTTAGTGTATGTGGTGTACATAGAGTTAAAGAGATGGTTTAGGTTAAGCTATATTTAAAGTTTTATCTACATACGGTACAGTAGGTGGCGCTCTGCCAACCCACAATGCTTACACAAAATTATACAGACCGATCACTAAATTAGTAAAATTAAACAACTTAATGTTTACTTTACACATTATCTCAGCGTAGGAAAGCACAGTGTTCCCGCCAGATGACATATAACTTGTTCAGCTCATCTATAACCAACTAACTTTGTTAGCTAGCTAACTAACATTAATTAACGTTAGCCAGGGGCCGCAGCAGGGGCTGCTCGGTGCCTCGGTGACACAGCGTTGAAAGACCCGGAGATGGACAGTCGGGTTTAGCCATCTCCCGATGTCCGCTGCTGCCTCGGCAAGGAGTAAACAGATTTACATGACGTTTGAGAAATCAGGGTATTACCTCAACCCGAATATAATCTTTTTTTTTAAACTGCATGTATACGTACTGTACGGAAGAGGATTAGGGCCACTGTTGAAAATTCTCTGAATTCTGACTTTAAACTCAGAATAAAGTCAGAATTCTGAACTCAAATATATTTTTCACCAGTGGCCCTAATCCTCTTCCGTAGTACTGTATGTCTCTTCCAATGGAGATAAACGTCCAGAAATCCTAATGGAAATGATATAGAAAAAGGCATAACAATAATCATAATCATTGTTACGAGGCAAAGCTAACCTGGGCTTGTAATACAAAGGAGCACAGTTAGTAAAGGCTAGCATAGAAATAGTAATATTAATCCACCTGTCTCCTTTTCCCTACATGTTGCATTTAATGTGTGAATAAGACTAAACTTGCCTGGATGAGTTAATATATTCCCTACGTCTAGAGTAGTTTGTGCTGTGTTAAACTGACTCACCCAGCCGTTTGGTTTCGTGTTCTGAAGCCGGGCCTTCTAACTTTGGGGACCACGGCGTCAGAAGCAGCTAACTACTCAAAAGACACCAAACTGATATCATAACATCATCAAATTTATACTTCAATATAAAAAGTAATCCAGGTGTTTGTTGTCTGACTGAGGTAACAGTATCAACAGAAAGTGTTCGTAGCTAATGCAGCACGGCTTTCCTTTGTGGATTTTCACTGAAATGTAAATGATATTTGAAAAGAAGAAGGAAACCGAGGCTTATGCTTCATACAACGTTGGCAAAATGAAAAGAACAGAAACATCTCCTGTTTTTCTGTGTTTGGAGCGTAGGTGCATTCCAATATTGTAACCCCAGCAGTGTGTACACATATGTGTCCTGGGCCACATTAAGGATCACTTACTCAACTGTGAGCGGAACTATGTACTCGGAAAAGTTAAATGGTGTGTTTTGGTTATTATTATACTGTTGGTGAGACCTTAAAATGGGTGTAATGGGCTCTCTTTCTAGTACTCGTCAGCACCCGTGCAGCTGAGTTTTGTAATAATTGTAATTAAGCAATATTTTTGCTTAGGAAGACCAGAAAGTAAGGCGTTACAATAGTCATGCTACAGGTAATAAAAGTACACATTAATGTCTCTGTGTAGGCTCGAGAGAGAAATGGACACACTCTGGCAAGGTTCTTAAATCAGAAAAGGCTGTTTTTGCTATATTTCTGATGTGTGGCTCCATGCTAAGATCAGAATCAAAGATAACCCCTAGGTTTTTAACTTGTAAAAAAAAGAAGTGTGTTTAAAGTTGCACTGTGTCCCTGTTATGTGATGAATAATGCCTGAGTTTGGTTAACTGTGAGGGCACTGCAGTAGATTCTGTTGGTAGCTATTCTGGGCTCTCTGTATGTGTGCTTAGACTGAGCGGACTGTAGCGGAGCTGTTACACACTGTGGTTAAGTACACTGTCTTGTCACTAGCGCAGGTACAAAGGGTTTGATGGCTTTTAGCTCAATAGGACCTGAGGTCACAGACGACAGACGTATTCCCCTTCTATACACCCACTCAATTATTGAAGAACGCTTCCCTTTCTCTGCTTCACCTCTCGTTTATCAAACTTTAACAACAAACCAAATGTGTATTTCTTTTTTTTGGCACTGACTGAAGGAAAAACTAGCGTAAAAGTTTTAGAGATGAGAAGTGGAACAGAGTGGATGAAGTGGGCTAACGGAGTGTTCAGAGAAAGATTCAGTGTGAGCGGCACCACTCTGTTGATGCGTGGCGTTTTTTTTATCCTATCTGATGTCAGTGATACAGTTTGGGCTCAGGAGAAAGATAGTTTTTGTTATTGTGACGTTAATGCTGCAATATGCACACTCTTAACATTTAAATAATGAATGTCAGTCTGTGTTCATGCCTGCCTTCCTCTGTTATTGACCTGAAAATATATTGTCAGTGAGGCTTGGGAATATGTAGAAAAACAAAGATGGCGTCTGGAGCATCACTCAGGTCTCTGAGGAGACATGTTGAAGCCCGGATTTCAGTTTCCCACTGCTGCCGTCTTGCCAGTGTTTGTTTTGGAGCCAGCAAACTTGGGCAAAGAGAGACGGGAGCCCTCTGTTAGAGAGCTGTCAGTCAAAGCAAACACAACCCCAAACATATCCCTCTATAAGCCATCTTATCTTCAAAATAAGTTTCACAACTGTCTGCACAACGCATGTCGGAAGAAGTAAAATCAGCAGTTTAAATCCAACTTCAGGTGGAAACGAGACTAGGTCAAAACCTAGTATATGGTTGGACCGTGTATGGTCAATATGCTTAAGCGTGGCCAAACTGTTACGGGGATAGTCAATGGTGGTGTCTATAATGTCTAATCTGTAGTAGTGCTGACAGATGATGTTTTTGGGCCCGGTGTGTGTGTCTGTGTGTGTAACCCCCTAGCCGTTGTCGAACCGCTGCTTTGTCACGCCTCTCGGCGTTCGATACCGATGCACACTCGGAGAACGGCAGCTCCTCACAGCAGACGAGAGAAACCAGCACGTAAAAACCCACCGCGATGTGTTCTGTGGAGGCGTGGGTGTGTTCATTTGTACGTTACAGTGTAGCTGCTGTGAAAGAAATTAGAAAATATTGTTTTTATTTCTGATTCACAGCTTTGTTGTGACGCGAATCAGCTTATCAAAGCAAAGAATACACCGAATACAAAGATATATCCCGGCAGGTGATTGCAGAGCATTTTGGAATCAGGGATGGTCACTGATGGTACTGATCGCAAAACAAAGGATGTACGAAAGCTAAGACGGTAGTGGTTGTTCATCAGGCAGCTAAACTCGTATTACGAGTTTTCGCCACAAAGGATGGATTAAAATAATGCATAGGAAAAATACGGTCTTGGCAAAAGACAATAGTGGAAAAGTGTAAAGTAAAAGGGTTCTGGAATAAATATGGATAGGTGATTATTTGTTTAATCGTTCACAAGCAAAGATTCCAGCTTCTCAAATGTGATAATTTGCTTTGTAAATAATTTAAAAAAAGCATTGTAAATAGGATATCTTTGAGTTGTAGACTTGTTTGCCAAAACAGGAGCTTTAGCGACGTCGTTTTGATGACAAAATGAGTAGCTTGCTGTTGAGGCTAAAGTGTGAAGCATTATAGCGTAGTTAAATTATTCTGATTGTATTTTTTTGTTTGTATAAAAAAAACGGAACTTCCCCATGAGGAATGTGCATTGCTTTCTGCCACAGTGTATTTATGATACTACCAATGGTGCCAAAGTCAGACATTTCAACCCTACCCATAGTGGCTTTAACTATACTTCAATTTGCAGCAGCCTAATGTGAAAATGTGGTATAATTCAGTTATGATACAGATACATGAACCTGGATGTGTCGATAACACGGACAAACATCAGATCCTTTGTGAAACTGTAGAAGGTGAATTCATGATTCTACTGCAGTTCACTAAAGAAACATACCTTAAAATAACTACTTCAATATACCAGACACAACCATCTTTGTTCCTTCACAGCAATCAATGCAGCACAGAAATGGATACAAGCTGTTTACGCTAATGTAATACAGTCACAGTCAATCCTGACTGTCCATCCTAACCAAGGCTGTGTCTTGTTATCTGAGGAACTGAGACCAACCGATTATCTTGGGGCTACAGTCCACTACAGGTAACAGCTCAGGAGAATAATGTTATGGAGCTAGGAATATGTGTGTCGTTGAGAGGTAATAATGGGGCTTCAAATCTGAATTAATAAAAAAAAAAAAATCCATGGATGATGCTTTCCCTTTGCCGCACCAGTTGTTTTCTGCGGTGAATACAATAGGACTGCAGCTGATTCTAGGACGTATAAGCCAGAAACACCTAAGTTCTTAGCACCAACAAACATCTTTCTTTGCATCTTATCTTTGCAGATGCAAGAGATCTTGCAGGACAGGTTTCATCGTTTCACCTACCCTGCCATCCAAAGCCAAAACATTGTAACCACATATTGGATCAAAAATTAGTTAAAATCATAATTGGACTTTTGACCTTTGCTTCACCTAAAGTCCTATTTGCATGGAAGTAGTATTACCAGGGGACTTCATGTGTTTTAAAATTACCCCCTGACATCTGTTTTGTGCGGCACACTGTAATTTACTGACATTATCACCCGCATATGTCAAGGCTCTGCCAAAACTTTCATTTATACTTGCCAACACAGCCAAAATGACCCCGAATCCCGGAGATGTTGATTCCCACCGGACTATTAATATCACTCAACCTCTGTGTTTTGCTAAATATGTTAGGTAATTTGCAGTTACTTGACAAATTACAGACATGGCAGATTTGTACAGGATTAAGATCACAGACGATCTCGGTTTTAATTGAAAATTACTAGGGGTCCCCAGGTTATACTAGCAAATAAAGCTAAAGACATAGAAATGTGTAATAAGTAACTACAGAACAGTGACAAAAACTGAACCAAATCCACATCGTACTGCACCCTGTCGAAGAGAAACCGCCATCCACACTGCTAAGACTTCAGTTTTGTCCTGGTTCTGCTGGAAAAAGTTCTCTGCCATCCATGACTTGATATCTAAAATAGAGTTCAAAAGGGTTAGTGTCATCAGGAGACAACGCACAGCTGTGTATCATCAACTACGGAACTGTATGTCTGTCTCCTGGTGACGTGTCAAAGTGGCAACATGTAGTACATATTAAAAAGAGGTGGACCTAAAATCAAACCTTGAGGAACACCACAATCGATTTTATGAGCATTCCTCCATGGTAACATAAACCTTTCTGTCAGTAAGATGTGATTCAAACCAGTTAGAAACAGTCCCTGAGAGGCCAACCTGCTTGTGAAGTCTATCGCAAAGAATTGTGTTGTAGTCAAGTCACCAACTGTCGAGTGTTCGAGTCCCCAGTGTTCGAGTCCAAGTCCAATTTACCAAAGAAGAGTCAGAGTTGAGTCCGAGTCGAGTTAACATTACCTGAGTTTTAGTCGAGTCTCGAGTCCCCAGTGTTCGAGTCATCAAGGACTGTCCAGAGAATAGAGACCTGAGTCGGAAGAGAAGCCGCCAACCAGACAGCTAAAACAGGAGAGCTATATCAAGTAAAAGCCAGTTAGGGAGATAGCCATGGTTAACCTGAGCCCGAGCTGAAATTCAATTTACTCATTGATTTTTCCATACAGTTTATGTTATCTCTTAACTACCTTACAAACGTGTTAGCAGACTATCGGTAACTGCGATCTCAGCTCTGACTCTCGTTTTTTGTTAGCCATTATGCATGGCGATGATTTCTTGAGGTTGTGATGGTTGGGTTTGACTGAGAGGCTGGTGCCTCCTGAGCCAGCACAGGAAGACATAGTAGCACCGGGGCAGCCTGACGCCCACTGCATTTTAGATAGCAAACCAATTGGGTTGGTTTGATTCAGTCTTCAGGGCCCAGATCTTTCACTTTGTGACACACATGCACACGCACACACACACACACACACACACACACACACCCACACGCACAGCTGGCGCTATTAAAGAGAGGCACCAATAGCAGAGATAATTGTCTCATAAGTCAGTAAGCACAGCTGTTGGCAAGGTCATTTCATTTCTGGAGCCACGTCACCACACTCTGTTTTGTCTCTGTGTCTTTTCCAATCCGTCTTTCTTCTTCTCTCCCCCCCCCCCCCTTTCTCTATCTGTGCAGGTCCTGTACCGGTCCCACTCCCTGTCACTACCTCCCTCCCCCCTTCTCTCTTTTTGCATGGTTGGGCTTCAGGATTGCTTGTGCCCTTCAATGAATATTAATGGAAGAGTTTGAATATCATATGAAAATGAACTGTTTATTTACAGAGTCTGTCTGTTTTGGCTTTATGGGAGGTTGGCAGGGGCTGGCAGCCAGACTCCCGAGTATGAGGATGAAATGGGCTGCTGCTGTGCTGAATAGGATTCAGGTCAGTGAGAGGCTGTGGCCAACCACATCCGTCATACGGATTTAGAGGATCCTTCTCATTTCAAAACGACACCACAGCAAAACTCTGCATTGTTTGGGACAGCGAGATGAATGGATGGGGGGGTCTCAAGTGGTTCTGGCTTTGTCTCAGTGGTACAAGTACTATTAATTTGGTTTGGCTGGCTCTGTAAAATCATTTAAGTAGTTGTTGTTTGTCAAGTGGCAGAGACCAGACCCAAGTCACTTACTCAAGTCTAAGTAGCAATGTGGAAAATGTTCTATTACGAGTATAAGTACTGCGGTAGTAAAAGTATTTTTTTTAAAGTACTCTGTTAGAAGAGTATACTTAAGTGTCACTGTCTGCCAAAAGACATTCATCTGGTTGTGGGGTTTTCATGGTTTCAGATGAGTTCAACAAGGAAAGGAAGAAAGACCAAAGGGAAGAGAAGGAAGGTAGGTAGGAGGGGTGGAAGGAAGGGTGAATGAAATAATTAGGAAAGATGTGAGGAAGGAAAGGAATAAAGAGATACAGACAGAAGGAAACAAAATGATGAAGAGAATAAGGATGGACAAAATGAAGGAAGAAGGAAAGTACTTGGAAAAGACAAAACAAAGGGGAAGAAGTGATGAAATGGGGAAGGAAGGAAAAAAGTCATACATCTACTGCAACTAGGAAATAGAGAGTGAAAGAGCAGTAAGTGACAGAGAGAAAGAAACCAAAGAGGAACTGTAAAGAAATGGTAAGACAGAAGGCAATCATGATGGAAGGAAAGGAAAAAAAAATGGATAAAATGAACCCCAAAGGAAATAAGGAAGCACAGAAAAAGTAAAAAAGAAGGAAGGGAATGATTAGGAACAAAGGAATAATACTGTGTAGGGAGGAAAGATGTATTTACAATTATTTGTGTGTGCCGAAAAGTGGTTAGAAGATCGGAATAGGTTAAAATCAGCATCGGCAGGTGAAGCTCAATGAAAAATCGGAATCGGCCTAGAAAATTGTAATTGGTGCAACTCTATTTACAATAACTAAGAAAAAATGTAAGTTTAATTTAAATTCAAAGAAGGAAAGACAGATGAAAGGAAAGAAGGGAAGAAATAAACTTCAGTTAAATAAAGTACAAGTGAAAATGGTGGAAATAAAGGTGATTATGTTCACATATTTTGTGGAAGATAGACATCAGGAAAAAAAACCATCCAAGCAGGACGGGCCCTTGCACCTCCTTGCACGTCGGGGTTACTGGCGGATGCCGCTTCTTGTGACTGTGCATTTGCGCGGCACTCAGACACCGCAAATCGTCACCAGTGAAAAGGGAACTCTCTGCTGAGTTCAATGATACCTCACACGAGACTCTACGTCATACAGTTCATTAGCTGTGAAAGGGGGCGTGGCTAAAGCATAGGGTGCGGGCCAAACCATGACCAATGAAAACGGAACTCTCTGCTCAGTTCAATGATACCTCACTGTACCTTAAACGCTTCAAAAGTTATGAAAGGGTTGTGTCCTGGCTAAGTGGGTGTGGTTAAAGTATACACTTCAGAGTGCCCCTTACTGTGCTCCATGGCTGCAACACAACAAGTGCCTGGAGGTAAGGCGGCTGCTACAGAAACCCAAACTTGCGCGTGTTAAATTTGGAACCATTGATCGGATTTGAAACCAAATTTTTTGAACGATTCCAAGAAAAAATTATTCCATCGGAATTGGAATTTTTGAAAAGATTTCAATTGGGAATCGTTTCTTGATCTTATGGATCTGAAAGTTATCGTTCCTTAAATCATAATTCCATAAATTCTGTGTGCAAGGTTGAAATCAGCAGGCTAGTAAATGCTGTTTTTGGTTGACTTCCTTTATTTGGGTCGGATCGCTTTCTCACCTGAAGTGAACTGAACTTGGAAGCGAACCCAGACCCCCGTTTTCAAGCGGACCAGAGTTTGTTTGTTTGATCCGCACCAGAGTTGGGATGAGCCTTCACACCGCCCCAAACCAACCGGACTATCCGACCAAACGCTCCAGCGTTTTAAACGGACCAAACAAGGCAGGTCTCTGAAACGCCAGAGCAGGGGAGAATGAGAGGTGCAAACGTAGCAAAAGATATTTGTTTTTTTAACCTAAAACGGAGCAATGTAAATGTAGCCTAAAGACATCGCTTTGTCTCAATGAGGACATTTGAAAAGTTCCCAGTGCAAATCGGCTCATGCCCAGACTTTTGTGTATCTGTTATCTGTTCTTGTAAAGTTTCCATTCATCGTCTACCATTTAATTAGAGTTAGCTGACAAGAACTGCTGACAGTACAGACAGCCGTATACGTCTCTGTGAGGGCTGACATAGTGACAGGCTGACAGGAACACAAAGTACACATTGACACTCGGCCCAGTCAAAGTCTAAAAATGGGAAGTTTGGGAAGAAGTGACAAGAAGAGCAGATTGTCATCTGCTGAGCCCGGCCTGTCTTGGAGCTTCTATATTTAGAGTCCAGGCATGTACAGAGTTGGCAAACCTTTACTGTACTGTAGCTGCTGACCAATAAACCCTGTTTTTAACTAGGGTCTTCAAGTTTAGAATGGAAGCAACCAATTTTTCTCATTTACTTCTCATTTACACCATTGTTCTGTGTTCAATTCAACAGGCTCACATTTAAGCAATTGATAAGATCACATTATATGCTTGTGGTGAAGTGAGGCCTGATGATCATAACCAATGACCTGGTACCATTACAGTCGAGTTTCAGCGGTCTGAACCGGCCCGTCTCAGCTCGACTCAAACCAGCTGATGGTGTTGCTGTGACTCGGCTGGCCGAGTCTCCAGAGGCTGGTTTTAGAACATGAGGGACATCATCTGTTTCAACAGCCAACAGAGAAGTCATCTTGTAAAGTCAGCTACAATAAAATGAAGAAAGAATCCATTTTATTTCAGTTACTAACTGTTAACGGAGGCTCACCGTACGTGCCCGCTAGCACGTACGGTGGAGCGAGCTAGAGAGTGACTGAAGAGAGGGAGCGCCTAGGACAAAGCCGTGAATCAGAGAAATAAAATGTGATTTCGCTGATTCATCACTAGACCAACTTTAGCAAGCATCTCACTATAACTAATGTTAGCCACATTCCTATAGTTTCTTGCCTGTGGCCATCAAACTATAGAGCTCCTCCCTCTGACTGTTACACACTTGACACAGCACACATTTCCATATCACATCTCTATAATGTAAATATTCTTGGACAATTATGTGCAGTTATTACTCGGCGTAATAATTTATTAGTTACATGTGCCTCATTGTAGTCAGACATGTAGACATGTTTCAGCCTCTTGTTGACTGCTGCTGCTCCGATAGCATTTGTATAATCCTTTTTAACCTACTCTTACTTTACTTTGACTTCACTTTTTATTTCTTGCACTTTAGCTTTGTGACTTTATACACTTATTGACTAGTTTTATTTTTTTCATTTTTACTCTTATTTTTTGCCTTAAATTTGACTGTGAGCAACTGCAACGTAACAATTTCCCTGAGGGGACCATTGAAGTTTTCTGAATGTCCTCAGCGTGGCGTCTGAGCAGTGGGATACCGCTTAAAAACGGGGGTCTTGGTTCGCTTCCAAGTGACCTCGAGTTCGGTTCACTTCAGGTGACAGGAAGTGAACTAAGAACAGAGCATTTACTAGCCTGCGATTTCAACCTTGCACACAATTTACGGACTTTTATATGATTTGATAATTGATGAATCATAACTTTTAGATCCATAAGCTGTTCTGAGCACACATCGCTGGTCGTCTGTGTGTAGGGCTGGGCGATAGGGAGAAAATCAGATATCCCCATATTCTTGACCAAATACCTCAATGTCGATATTGCGGAGATATTCTAGGGTTGACAATTGGTGCTGTAACAAAATATCTTCACACTTAGATTTTAGATAAATAATCATCAGCTAGAAAAGTCTGGTAAGTTCAGAAAAGTACATCACTTTACTGTAATGCAGCCTTTAAAACCAGGAAAAGACAACACTTGTTTCATATCACGATGTTATGTGTGACGATGTTACGTGTTCTGTGTGACATCATTAGTCTGTGCGACATCATCTCTCTCTCACTGTCTCTCTCTCTCTCTCATTCACTCGCTGTCTGTCAGCTGTTCATCGTTTGCCTTCTTTAAAATATTAAATTAAATTATTAAAGCAGAACCAGGAAACCTGAGACGTTATAAATGTGGTGTCGCACCATTATTTTTGAGAGCAGACGTGTCGGCGAGTTTCAGATATATATTTATTTATATTTATATATATTTCAGATATATCTGTCCAATAAACAAGCGACCGTCTTAATCGCGTGACACGTGTTCATAGTGTTTGGTGCGTTTGATAAATGAAAGCAAACCCAATCAAATGAAAAATGCAACAATGCTGCAACTTCACCCCCGAATCTCAACGAGTCCACTGAACTATAGGTGCGAAAGCGCCCATAGTACTGGTAGAACACTCCAAACACATGTATATGCACGGGAAGTTTAAAACCAAATTATATTTATTTGTATTCGTGGATCATAAAGAACATTTGTTTCAAGCATTGAGACAAACTTATCTTTATATTACAGTTTCCAGGTTACTTCAGAGCACGTAAGCCTCCTCATTAATTTATTAACAATAAAAAGTGGCATTCCTAAAACATAATAATAGCTTTTGCGCAATTAAGCAGGGGGATGCATCCCGTCTGTTATGGAACGGCACTGGAGGTCGGACCCAAAAGCAGACGCGACAAAAAATACTTTGAAGTCATTTAATGAAGATGAATGTCGTGTCGTGTCCTGGGGATCCAGTGAGTGGCGGGTGTCTCTTGTTTGTGGCGTCGACCATGTGGTAATGGCGTCCTCCAGAGTCCAACAAACAATTCCAACATGTGGCAAACTTCCTTGAATCCAGATAGAAGCAGGCAGGCAGGCAGGCAGGCAGGCAGGATGGTCAGTGGAACGCTTATCAGTTCAATTTTCTAAGCACATTGGACATTTGGAAAAACAAAAATGGATTCAAATATCAAATTTTTCATTTTTTTCCACTTTGACAAATTAAAAAATTGGATCTTTAACCTGTTTTTCCAATTAGCTGTTTTTTATTCAGAGGATCAGAAATTGAGAAAATTACAAAATTGCATCTGAGCTCCAATTATTCAATACTGCAATGGTATTCTCTTCCTCTACTTTGCGGAATATGTAGGTCATTAACTGCATATGGACCAAAAAAAACAAAAACTGATAGACTTTGGGGTCAAAGGTGCTTGCAACTGATTGTTTCTAAATTTGAACCCATTTTTCTGTTTTTCCCAAATGTTCGTTTGTGCTTAGAAAATTGATAAGAACTGATAAGCGTTACACTGAGCTACAACTGTACCCCACTAGTGGTCTGAACAATCTGGCAACAAGTGGATCACAGAGCCATCCTTAAGTACTGCTGGGGGATGATTAGGGAAGGAGCTTCACCTGATGCAGCCTGCAACTAAGCCATGCTCACAACTCACCAACACAGAGCAGGAGGGAGAAACATGAACTGAGAAAAAGCACCATTATTATTGGTGTCAATTATAGGCTTTTTTTTAACAGTTGACACAAAATATAAAGGGTGAAGTAAAAAGGCTAAAGTAAAAATGCTGGGGATGTAGGACGGAGAAAGATAAAAGTTGGTGAATCGAGGGCTAAGGTCCCTTTGAGAATGACGCATCTAGGGATGGGTATCGTTCGAAAAATCTTCGATACCGTGACTTCGATACCAATTTTATAAAGCAAAAAAGAAATTACAACATTACACATTACGGCGCAAATCTTTGGATTTATGATCCAGCTCCACTACGTGAGCCCTGTCTCTGTGTAACGTAGAGTTTTTTCCTGTGTGTCTCTACAACGTGTAATGTTAGACAGCCAATCACAGACATTATTAGGTCTTGGTAGAAGCATGCTGCGTGCTGATTGGCTCACTGACGCTGATGAGATTTGCTCCTTAGGTATTGAAATTGGGTATTAAGTGACGAGGCATTTTTCGATACTCGATGCTTTAAAGGCAATTCGGTCTGTGCCTAAAAAGTATTGAATTCGGGACCCAGCCCTGGACACATTCCATCCCAGCAGCACTGAAGTGTGTTCAGCAGCAGTTGTCTCTTCACTGACTCCATGCAGCTTCGCGCACACAGCTCATCTCTCCTGCACAAGGAGGTGACTTGGCGTTCCTGTTGCTCATAGTCCAATAAGGACTATTTAATGCACTTTCAAAGTTTCCAAAATTGACTTGCATACCTCTGGCCTGCACCCTTCATGTGACCCACTGTGACTCATCCTGAATTGGCTTGTAGCTGTTAGTAGCACATTGCACTCTCAGTTGTTTTAATTACCTTCCATTTCCAGAGGAAAGGTCATAATAAGAAAATAAGAAATACTTGTATCCCTTATCAGTATGCAGCATCCTCTCATCTTCTACCTCACACACTACTTAGCTGATAGTTTAAACGCCGTACCTTTATTGTACTGTGCCTAGACCATCTATCCAAACAGCTCTGGGACTCAATAAAAATGGAAAATGGCGATCCATCATACCCCCCCCACCCCCTCCCTTCCCGTATCCCACGTCCTGTAGCATCTCGTCTGCATTTCCCTTTATAGATCGGAGGCATTTCCTTTCTGCTGATGTCAGTAGAAGTGTGTTTTGGGGCCACAGCCAGACATGGTGAGAAATGGGACGGTGCTTGTTATTCTGCTTTGTGCTTCTTTCTCTCACTCACTCACTCTCTTCTGATGAGCCACAGGAAGTGATTGGCTACCACTGTGGATTATATATAGTCTGGAGTGATTTATATATAGCCTGTTGATCTTCAATTAAATTGATATTGAATTGAATATATGTATCTATGTATGTATGTATGTATGTATTAATGTGTGTATATATATATGTATATGTCTGTATGTCACACACACATGCATACACACACGTGTGTATGCATGTGTGTGTGTGTATATATATGTCTGTATATACAGTATATACACACACATATGTGTGTATGCATGTGTGAGAGAGAGAGAGAGAGAGAGAGAGAGAGAGAGAGAGAGAGAGAGAGAGAGAGAGATGTGTAACTAAATTGGCATTTAAATGATAGATTCATAAACTATTGCTATAAAATTCTTGCTCAGCTCCCACACATGACTACACATGCTAAAAACAAGTAGCCAACCAGTGCTCGTGTTTCTGCCCTAGGGGCGGGGCTTTATTTAATCCTTAGGTTGCACACTGCCTACCCATCTTTAAATAAATGAAAGCCATGTTGAGAGACTATATATATATATATATATATATATATATATATATATATATATATATACGGCAGATGCATTTCATTAAGTGACATAAAGTAAGATTTATAAGCCCTTTAAAATGTATTTTGGGATTTCATATTAATGTTTAATTATAAATTCATAATTGAAAGACAAATTAAGGAAGTTATCTGAAATATTTGATTATTATATTATTCATTGAAATGAATTATTTATGACACATTTGAAAAGTCTAATTTCTGGCACATTCCAGACTCTGTAGCTTTAGATCACATCTTGACCAAGAATGACTGTTTTTTATTGGTCACACTGTAAATTGCATTCATTTTCTTTCCTATTTTGCTTTGTCTTTCATAAAATGGGTAATTGATATATTTTCACATTTTCAATTTCATATCCCTCATAATATATTTTGTTGTAATTAGTGCTGCTCTTCGGCTGCTGCAAAAGCTCGGGTTTTCCCACGGGGATCGTGAAAGGTTCAATTTACCCCACAGAATTCGTCATTGTAATATCTCCGCAGCAATTTGTCTAAAAGTGATTGTGATAGAATTGTTTCACGTTCACTCTAATTAGACTAAAATAACAGGGAGAGTGGGCATATTAATCCAAAAAGGGTGTTTTATTGGTTTTGTTGTCGGGGACAGCTGCTGTGCTGTAATAGGCTCCATTGTAGTGGGAGAACTGAATGTGTACAGTTGTCAGTAGCTCGTAAGAGGATCAAGTCCACCGGCCTCCAAAGCTCCTTTATGTTATTACTTGCAGTAGCTAGAATCCCAAGGGCTCTCTTGCACACACTACCACCCAGGGGAGATTGTAGGATTTTTTAAGTGGGGGGTACAGGGGGGACCAATAGTCCCGGGGCGGGTATTGGATAGGATAGAACAACATAATGTAATTCTGCTAAATAAAACATCACATTCATTAGTAATTTAATTTGTTTTCAATTGTATATCTGAATACAATAAACATTTTCTAAAGACTCAGTAAGCCACTTAATAATTCCAGTGCTGGTTCCATGGTATCCTTCTTTTTGAATGCTCATGGCTGTTGTCGTTAAGTGTCATTAGCTATATTATAACACTTCTAATGCTAAGTTAGCATTGTTCGAGATTTTTGTTATGACTAGGGCTGTCCCTAACAATTATCTTTTTTTAACAATTATCGATTTGTCGATTAATCTAACGATTCATTTGCATATGGTTCTAAAGATTTTTTAACTGAACTTTGGAGAATCTCTATTTTTACTGAAGTACTTGACATAAAACCTAAAATGGCTATGACATGGATTTATTTCGTCCCTGGAGTAATGAAAAAAAAGTGCAGTTAAGATAATCATTGGCAAACTGAGAGGCAGGGCTCCAGAATAGCAGGGCCGGCATGTGTGTGTGTGTGTGTGTGTGGGGAGTGTGTGGTAGAGCAACTGATTTCACGTTGTTTATGGAGAAGGAGAACCAGGAAAGGAGTAGGGGGAAATGCAAAGCTACCAAGCGATGGCCGAGCGACGTGCACCTCTCGAAAAATGTAACTACACGTCGCGGCGACAGAGAATGCTCGGCCGTGGCTTGGTAGCGTTGCATTTCCCCCTACTCCTTTCCTGGTTCTCCTTCTCCATAAACAACATGAAATCAAGGAGAGCGTTAACTTCTCCAGCTGCAGATTTCCCACCATGGTCAGAAAGAACAGGGGAGACTCTTTGGTTCTCTCACTAGGACTCTAGAGTCGCAACTGAATACTGAAAGCAGCAGAAATGCAGAACTGAGAAGAATTTATTTATTTATCGCTAGTAATATGGTTATTGCGATATTCAACAACATTATTGCATATTTTTCCTCATATCGTGCAGCCCTAAAAAAAATAAAATAAAAAAAGACTACAAAAAACCTCAAAAAGAGTTGATCTGCTGGTCTGGTCAGCAAGCTCCACCACATATATGAAGTTACCTGAACCACCGAGACCACCGAGCTACCTATGCTACTAATATTGTGGTATGCTCAACAAACTACACACATTTAAAGAAGCTTATCAGATATTCAACCTTTTAAAGATCTGATCAGATCGGGGCGACAAAAAAGCCAATCGGGACATCCCTACTATTAATAATCTTGCCACGGAGGGATAAAGGCTCCATCATCCCTCGTTATGATAACCACACTAAAGCATCACAATAAAATTGAGAGTGCCATGGTGTCCAAAGTGCGAATTTTAACATGTAATCAATCTTCTTTAATCAAACTAATTCTTTTCTTTCATTCAAAAGAGGCAAAAAAATTATTTGGAAAGGAGCTGTAATGGCAGTGCTGCCTTCCATTTTTTTTTTTTTTAAATTGACTCTATATACAAACTTAATAAATGATGTTGTGCTGCAGTTTGGTCAGGGTTCAGTGCTGGGCAGGGGGCCAGCCTCCCTCTAATGGGTTGGAAAGTCCCACTCACTGCTGCTGCTGCTTGGTTGGCCAATGCACTGATTTAGGCCCACTTCAAGTTCATTTACCATCAAAAATTGGGAGAAACGATTCATCATGTTGAGAAACAATTTGACAAACAATCAAACAATTTTTTTTTGTTCCCGGGAGGCCAACTGCTGTTTCCCCTCCTTTTTTTGTTTTTTAACTGGTGCAGCAGAGATTTTCCTCCCAGAAAATAACCTTTTCTTGGACCACGTCCAGCCGGCCCACCCCTCCGATATGCACTTGGCCACTTGGATGGGGATCCGAGAGGGAGGAGAGTTGTTCGGGCCACCTCAACTTCCATTAAAGACAAGCGAGCGGGGCGACCTCCAGACCCTCGATTAAGCCCTGCGCCGCACGTTCGGGTAATGAACAGCAAAGGAAAAAAAGGTTGAGGTGTAAAAAGCAATATCCCAAAGGCTCGGCGGGTAATTCTCGGTCACAACTCTTTTCTCTGAACCGAGACCTTTACTCAGTCACCTCAATTATACTGTAGCACCCTGCTCTCATCTGGGCCTTCCTTCCACAGCTCGCACAACATGACAGAATGCATTTCCATACTAATGCCTCGGGAGTCATCACATCACAAGGGAGGGATGTGTGTGTGTGTGTGTGTGTGTGTGTGTGTGTGTGTGTCGTGGTGATGAAGGAACATGTCAGCCGGTGCAACTGTGTGGCTCACTGATGTGTTTTAGTAGTTTTTAGACAACTATATGGCAAAGCTTGATAAACAGCTTCAGGCCATATGAATATTCATGTGCAGCATAGTATCATGAGTTGAACTACAGAATATGTAAACTGTTTTATTAAGGCTGAGCGATGAATCGTTTTCAATTTGAAAGAATGCGATTAGCTAATCGTGAAGGTGATCAATTAAATGTGAATATTTAGTTAAATGTTTGGTGTTAACATTTGGTTTAACATTTTTTATTCCTCTTTTTATTATTATATTTACTGTTTTTTCATAAGGTAAATGCTGGAAAAAATGTTAATTCGATCACCTATTTTCAGTGGATGTTTCATTTATTTTGTATAACTTTATTTAACATGACGGTAGAAGGTGTAATATGTAGATGCTGCTATTGAACTGAGGCAGATCACACATTTCAGTTTACAGGAAAGTACTGGTATTTTTTATTAGGGCCTGAGCACAAAGTGCGAGGAACCTATTGTTTTTTTACAGATTATTATTATTTTTCGACTCGTCACTCGCATTTTTGAGGGGCTTAGCATGCTGGAAAACTGCCGAAAACTACAAAGTTTGCCTCCCCACCTTTGGGTTTCCGCTTTTGCATGCTCCCCCCTCGTCAGGGGCGACTCGCACCAAGGAGGCTTGGACCCCGTCATAACTGCTTGCAGTTCTAGTTATTATTATAACTTTAGCTTTTGTGATAAATGTTCTGTGTTTGACTTCTCAATGTTCCATGCTTATTCCATGCTGCCTGTTCATATCTATGTTCTCATCCCTGCATAAGAATATAGAGTTGTTTTGATGGTCTCTCATGTTATAATGCTCCATGACATGTTTTATCTGTTACACAGGGAATATTTATATAGCTAAACTTTTAAAAAATAATTAGCAAATCGGATTGTAATCGCAATATCTGGCAGAAACATCGCAATTATGTTTACCCCAAATTGTTCAGCCCTTTCAGACCTGTGTGTGTGTGCGTGTGTGTGTATGTAAGAGTATGTGCAGTTGGATGAAAACAAGTGGTTGAGATCCAATCGGAGGCGTGCTTTGCTCCGAAGCCGTCTCCGGAGACTCTATTGGCCGAGGCCTTCTGCTGTGAGTAGGTTAGCGTGGCGTCTGGAAATAACGAGTGCGATTAAAAATAAAAAAAAAACCCGCCCGAACACGGCAGGGCAGCGTTTTTGCCTCTTGTCTGAATTTCAGATCCAAGTAATTAATGTCCCTGTTCCCTGTGTTTTTTCTCCCCCTCTCCCCCACCCCAACAGCACAACCCAATCCACCGAAAATTCACGAAGGATGGTGGGCGTACAAGGAGGTGGTGCAGGGCAGCTTTGTTCCAGGTAAGCCTCCAAAAACAAGTCTGCAGCACTTTGATGCATGGCACTTTCACCCAGAATACATATTTCCCCCCGCAGACACTTTAACCACACTGTGTGCCTGATCCTGACGTTGGAGCTTGTTACATATTTAAGATAACGTCGCGCCACCTTGCCACTGGCAATAGTTTTTACTTTCCCATTCTGACGAGAGCTCTCCGCCCTTCCCCGCACAGGTGACGCTTTTCCATTGATTGAGTGACGGCAGCTCACTGTGCCTTCCATCTTGCTGTGTATCTGCGTGTCAGGCCAATTATTTTTTTTTTTGCGAGATTGTGTTTTTCTGCTGAGCCGAGGTGCTTTTTGATAAAGCCTGCAGGTGGGCGGGTGTATGAGTGTGTCTATGCCAGTTCAGGACCCAGTGTGTGCATACGGACACAGAACAATTTAGCAAAATTCAAACGGAAGACATTTAGCTGGGAGAATCAAGATGAACTTTGAGGTTAAAGGTGAGGAAGGGACTTTCTTTTGATTCAATTCAATTTTATTGATAGTATCGAATCATAACAAGAGTTATCTCAAGACACTTTACAGATAGAGTAGGTCTAGAACACACTCTATAATTTATAAAGACCCAACAATTCCAGTAATTCCCCCAAGAGCAAGCATTCAGTGCGACAGTGGCGAGGAAAAACTTCCTTTTAGGGAGAAACCTGGGACAGACCCAGGCTCTTGGTAGGTGGTGTCTGACAGTGCCGGTTGGGGGTGTGATGAACAGTGGCAATAATAGTCACAGTAAAGATAATGGATCAGTGACTAGAAATAATAGTTGTAGTAGTTCATGGCATAGCAGGGCACTGCAGGGTGTTACAGGACGTAGCAAGGCACAGCAGAGTGTAGCAGGACGTAGCAGGACGTAGCAGGGCATAGCAGGATGTAGCAGGACGTAGCAGGGCACAGCAGAGCGTAGCAGGGCATAGCAGAGCATAGCAGGATGTAGCAGGACGTAGCAGGACGTAGCAGGGCACAGCAGAGCGTAGCAGGGCATAGCAGAGCATAGCAGGATGTAGCAGGACGTAGCAGGACGTAGCAGGGCATAGCAGAGCATAGCAGGATGTAGCAGGGCACAGCAGAGCATAGCAGGACGTAGCAGGGCACAGCAGAGTGTAGCAGGACGTAGCAGGATGTAGCAGGACGTAGCAGGATGTAGCAGGGCACAGCAGAGCATAGCAGGATGTAGCAGGACGTAGCAGGGCACAGCAGAGCGTAGCAGGATGTAGCAGGACGTAGCAGGATGTAGCAAGACGTAGCAGGATGTAGCAAGGCACAGCAGAGCATAGCAGGATGTAGCAGGACGTAGCAGGGCGTAGCGGGGCACAGCAGAGCATAGCAGGACGTAGCAGGGCACAGCAGAGTGTAGCAGGATGTAGCAGGACATAGCAGGATGTAGCAGGGCACAGAAGAGCATAGCAGGACGTAGCAGGACGTAGCAGGACGTAACAGGATGTAACAGGACGTAGCAGGACGTAGCAGAGCGTAGCAGGATGTAGAAGGACGTAGCAGGGCACAGCAGAGTGTAGCAGGATGTAGCAGGACATAGCAGGATGTAGCAGGGCACAGAAGAGCATAGCAGGACGTAGCAGGACGTAGCAGGACGTAACAGGACGTAGCAGGACGTAGCAGGACGTAGCAGAGCATAGCAGGATGTAGCAGGACGTAGCAGGGCACAGCAGAGCGTAGCAGGATGTAGCAGGACGTAGCAGGATGTAGCAAGACGTAGCAGGATGTAGCAAGGCACAGCAGAGCATAGCAGGATGTAGCAGGACGTAGCAGGGCGTAGCGGGGCACAGCAGAGCATAGCAGGACGTAGCAGGGCACAGCAGAGTGTAGCAGGATGTAGCAGGACATAGCAGGATGTAGCAGGGCACAGAAGAGCATAGCAGGACGTAGCAGGACGTAGCAGGACGTAACAGGACGTAGCAGGACGTAGCAGAGCGTAGCAGGATGTAGAAGGACGTAGCAGGGCACAGCAGAGTGTAGCAGGATGTAGCAGGACATAGCAGGATGTAGCAGGGCACAGAAGAGCATAGCAGGACGTAGCAGGACGTAGCAGGACGTAGCAGGACGTAACAGGACGTAGCAGGACGTAGCAGGACGTAGCAGAGCGTAGCAGGATGTAGAAGGATGTAGCAGGGCACAGCAGAGCGTAGCAGGATGTAGAAGGATGTAGCAGGGCGAAGCGGGGCTCAGCAGAGCATAGCAGGACGTAGCAGGATGATGAGATGTAAAGGTCAGAGTTAAGTTTTGTGGATTCCAATGTTCAAAATTGCACAAATGCTGCTGCTCCTCAGTCAGTAGGACAGGACACATGCTTCTTTTATGGCCAGGGTTTCTCCAGCATAGAGGAGTTTTTGCCCCCCCCGCCCCTCTCCAAAAAAGAGGTTTTAGCCAGACCCAAAGGAAATTCACCAGCGCCAAAATTACAAGAATTGAAAGACAAAAATAGCAATTCAAATCCTCTCCGAATGTGTTTTAATAGGAATTCACCAACCGTTGAACAAGCAGAACATAAACTTGAATAGGCGCGCCAAAGTTTTACCGTCCAGAGTCAGCCTGTGTCAGACTGTCCCGGTGATTTTTACGGTTATTATAAAAAACGGTTTTTTTGGAGTTTTGTTGATTGGGGTTTCATTTATGCAAGCATATTAGACATTTTTGTTTATCAAATTGGCAGAAATGACTTCTTCTTCTTCAGATTTCTGTCATAATAAGGTAACACAGACTCAGAATCAAGACACAGAATTGTGCTTAGCCTACTGTTGTGTGTAGTCGTCCCCCAAATGCCCATTCTGAGTCAGGACAAACCCTGATGGCTATAGATCATGAAAAATATATATTGTACATATATTGTCTTGTAAATCACTCAAATCTGACAAAAACATTGAGTTGTATACAGCCCTAGTGCTTGTGGAGCCAGTAGAGCCATAGCTTGGATATTCATCCATAGCCTTGTAGTTTCCACTGGGTTACACTCAACTTTGTGAATTAGGGTGGAAACATTCATTTTGACATGAACGTTTTCTAAGTGCATCTTGACATATAAAATCAGGACTTTGAGGTTAAAGGTGACATATCGTGGTGTAGGCCGAGTTAGGCAAATTATCACAGTGTGGTAACGTGGTATTGTGGTGTGTACGCAGCCAATAAAGGCATCTGTTTTCCCAAAAGCAAACACTAAGGCTTTCCCAGCATGTCCAGGCATTCCTAAATAAGTGCCTGTTTGTCCTTCCCTCTGGCACCAACCGCCCGGGCGGTTTGCTGCCCCGGTTATATCTCCGCCGTCTCTCGGAGCACTTCTCCGCGCCGCACTTGCTTTACTAACCGCCGTACAACCGCTGAGCAGTAAAACGCTACTCACGATCCTCCTGTGGCCGGGCAGAGCATCACCGACTCCACCGAACCGTGTTCTGCAACCCGGCAGGATTTGATTTAACAGAGAACGGAAGGTTTTTTCACTGCAAATTAAGCCCAATTTAATGACGCAGTGAGAAATAATGTTCTCATTGTACTCTACTTGGAAAGTGACAGTTTCCTCATCTGCACTTCATCTGTTTCATCTTTTTATAGAAATGATCAGTGCTGTCGGATCTAGCGTTTGAATACTTCCTCATCTGACAGTTATAGGGTTCTTAACTAAAGTTGTAAGTATTTGATTGGCAGCTGAAATTATATTGTAGAAACTGAAATGTGAATAATATTAAAGCCCTTGCTGGGAAAAGCAATAATACGACTTTAGTGCTCTGGTACGGTAGTGCAGTGGTGGAATGTAACTAAGTACATTTACTCCATACTGTACTTTAGTACAAGTGTTCTTTTCATGCCACTTCCTACTTCTTTTTAATATTTTTGTATTTCTTTTGGCATTTTGGGCCTTTATTTTGACAGGGAAGCTTTAAACATGAAAGGGGAGCGAGAGGGGGAATGACAGGCAGCAAAGGGCTGCAGGTCGGAATCGATCCCGCGGCCGCTGCGTCGAGGAGTGAGCAGTATGAGTGTATGGGCGCACGCTCTGCCAGGTGTGCTACCCAGGCGCCCCCACTTTCTACTTCTACTCTACAAGTCCAGCTGAAATGATCAGACCATTAAACACACAACTCTTTGGATCCTTTCCACTTTCGAAAACGGGAGGATTTGTGTTTACTTTTAATACTTTAACTACATTTTCCTGATCATACTTAACATACTTTTACTTGAGTAACATTTTCAATGCAGGACTTTTACTTGTAACGGAGTATTTTTAACAGTGTGATATTAGTACTTTTACCTAAGTAAAGGATCTGAATACTTCTTCCAGTAGTGCTATCAGAGCTCTGAGCCCTCTCCACTTGTTTCCATGTGTTAACGGCTCACTTCTCTTCCCTGAAACGTCTCTCGGCAGAAGTCAAAACCTGCTTCTTACGACGTTTTCACCCAAAGGTTAGCAAAGCAAACGCAGTCCCTGTGTCGCTGGCAGACCTTTGGAATACCGCTTATCCTTTCGGAGCTCTCTCAATTAGCTCTAAATTTGGTTAAAGGTCAGATTAAACTCTAAGTGCTGCACCACCATTCTCCCTTTGCTGTCACCTCCTCGCCATCACTTTCACTCACTGTTGTTCTTTCTTTCTTTCTTTCTTTCTTTCGTGCATACATGTCTGGCCGAATAATTTCTTCCAGCGCTGGGCCGCTTGCTTCACTGTAATTAATGCGTGCAGGACACGTGTGATTCATTTCATTTATGCACCCATTAGTCTGTGTCTGGTGCACGGTTTCATAAGTCGGCTGAACTTTAATTAACGTCGCAGTGCAACTTTCAACTTGAGTGCTTGCTGTGTTGTAAAAGTCTATTTAAACCAATTATAATGTCAAAGGACCAAAAATAGGACCGAAAAGCAGATAATAAGCTGCCATTTGTAATGCTGCAGATATTGAATGTAACAGCACTACCAATTTGATCTATTATTGTTATTACTATTATTGATATTATTATTATTGTGCCCCATTCACCAAACAAATTTGTTCTCAAACCCCATTTACGCAGTTTTCACAAAGATTTTCACAAAGGTTTTCTTATTTAGGATTTGTTCTTAGGTAAGAACACAATCTACTCGCACTCAAGAGCACTCTTACGCACAATTGAGAGCTGACGTGTTTGCGCAAAATAAGTAGTTATACCGTTTTCATCTGTTCCAATTTAAAACGTCATACTTCTTTTTCAGACTCAGTGGTGAGTGAAAAGGAAGCAGAGGGACAGAGCTGTAGCCGAGCCATAGTAGAACACTTTTTAATTATTAACTGTATCAGTTATCAGGCAAATAGAACGCAGATACAGATAATCTGCCAACTGCCAAAAAAACGGCCCGATAATCGGCCGGGTCGATAATCGGTCCATCCCTAATGCACAGAAACACAAACGTGCAGATAAAGCGTCATATCCTCAATAATTTTCCTTCTTTGTTTGAGCATGTCAATTGGTTAGATAAAATGATTAGTTTGATTACAGATTATCATGACTTGGTACAGGTCAGTCTGTATTTAATGACAGCCATGTGACAGAAGTAGGCTATACTTAACTATATCATTTTGATTCATGGAAAATGTTATGTATGATTTGCAAAAATGGGAACTGCTGGTCCGTGAGATGAGAGAAGCAAAGCGTGTGTGCGGCGTGCATCGACAAAGGGGGAGGGACTGAGAAGTTGTTGATGTTCAAATCTTTTGACTAAGTCCTGGATCTTCACAATCCTACCGACGGCACCTTTAATGTCGCGATATAGGTCTTAGATTTCAATCATAAAGGTCCTAAAAAGACTTAAATTTGACTTGTCAAAACCCAGTGTTGGGGAGTAACGGAATACATGTAACGGCGTTACATATTCAGAATACAAATTATGAGTACCTGTATTCTGTTACAGTTACAATTTAAATAGTTGGTATTTAGAATACAGTTACATTGTTGAAATCAATGGATTACATGACGATACTTCTCTGTTTCACAAGTTTATTCACTCTGAATAAATTAAGGCAACTCTATGCATTTCCCAGAAGCCACAATATGAAATCGAAAAAATTGGCTAGTCACAATGGAGTCGGAACCGGCATGACAGAGCCAGGGCAGGAACACATTTCTATCTTGGAAATTCAAACAGCATTTCACATTAAAGAAAGAACAGGGAGAATGAAATATAACTGCCGTGCAGCCTCTGCAACCAACCTCCCTTCAGCATCCAAATTACTCCACCTCCAACCTGAAGAAGCATCTTAAAGTAAGTTATATTTGTTTTAATTAGCCAAGGGTAGTCGTCTGCTGTAGTTTACTGGTCACCTTGCTATTTTAACGTTGACGTGCGACTTTACATTCTCCTACGTGCTGATTTACTAGCTCCAGAGCTGTTGAAAGACTGACTATATCGCAATGTTCATAAACAATATCGCAATATCACATTTTGTCAATATCGTGCAACCTATATATATATATATATATATCCGTTTGACATGCTAGCTAATGTTAGCAAAAATGAGCTTGTGGTAGCAAGACTGCGATTAGATTTTTGTAGTATGCAGTTCGGGACTACCAATACGATAATCTTTCTGCTTGTTTAGGTACACATACAGCCAGTTGGAATAAAAGAACACACCATAATAGGCCTGTTTAGTAAGCTGTATGTGATGGCCGCATTCCTACACTTATAAAACGCAATTCAATGTGGAAGTAATCCAACTATTCAGAATACGTTACTCAGATTGAGTAACGTAACGGAATACGTTACAAATTACATATGTGGGCATATATTCTGTAACGGAATAAGTTTTCAAAGTATCCTTCCAAACACTGTCGAAACCTGCAGAAACCCTTTAACATCTTTCTGTAATTATGAATCCCTTACATTGCTAAAGACCTTATTAAAATGGGGTATGTTTGGCAAAAAAGTCAGTAAAGTTGATCTGGGTATTTCTTTGTCAGAGTAAGAAAAGATGTTTTAGGAGCCGTCTGAATGCTGTGGTATTTATGGTATGGAGTCATGATTGACTCTGTGTTTCTTGCTGTCTGGATGTGTAGCAGCGGCTTCATGTGATCAGAGATAAGCATGGGCGAGATAGAAAGATTGATTGACAGACGGAAGGCCTCTGACTACAGAGGGCTGTGTGCATGCGACTTTCTTAAAGAATTGATATTGTCACATTTATGATTGTTTGGCGACGTAGCGATGTAGAATGGGAGAAGCGGGTTCTGATTGTATTTAGATGAGAGTGTACCAGGGAGGGCTGTTGATGCTGTCAATTTAAGGGAAAAGGGCTGCTGGGTAATGTGATTTTATACCCTTTTATATACTCGTATACTCTTTTAGTTTGGACCAGGAAAAACACAATTTAGTTCCTCTCTGCACTGCACTGTATACAGATGGATGGCAATAAAGTCTCTCTCATCTCTTATACCCTGCAGGTTTCAACAATAAGGGTTGCCCGATGGCCCGAGGCAAGTAAAATGCCACGTCGGGCAAGTAAATATAGCAACCTACTAGGGCTGCACAATATATCGTTTTTTTTATCATCATCGCAATATCAACTGGCGCAATATACATATCGTGAAAGGTTGCGACATATCGCAATAGACACTACTTTTTTGTGTCAGTTGAAAGAAAATATCAATAGACAACTACACTTTAAAGTGTAACTGTCATTCTTTTTTAGCGGTGCCTGTTATTATCAATTCAATGTTCAATTTGTTCAATGAAAGAATGTTGGAAATGATTTCCTTTTATTCGTTTTAAATTCAACAAGCAATTTGTTGTATTTTAGAAGAATACTGAAAGCAACAGAATGGCAGAACTGAGTACATTTTAATATCTGTTAATTTATCGCAAGTAATATTGTTATTGCGATATTCAACAACGTTATCGCGTATCGCATGTTTTCCTCATATCATGCAGCCCTACAACCTACTTGCCCGTTCGGGCATCATCGCGTCATAATCATTTGATTTGAATGTGCCGTTGGCACTTGATGCTTTTGCCGTTTTTTTTACACTTTTGATGCTTTCAACGTTTGACGTTTTAGTTTACATTTCTGACGCTTTTTGACAATTGACTTCAGGCAAGTAGATTTCGGTTTTACTTGCCTGGCTAGACAAGTGAAAAAAAACCTTAGCCTTGAACCCTGATGCTCCTTTGATTTGCATGGAAGTCTTATTAGATCTCCATTAGATTTCCATTTAAGTATTTCTCTTTGCATTCCAAGGCTGTAGCCAGGATCTTAGAAATACTGATGCCTCGAGTCCAAGTCCAATCCAGATTTGACCGAAATGACATATGTCTTGTTCTGTGAGCACATTTGTGATGAATGCTGGTTGTCAGCAATAACCTTGGAGACCAATACATTGTGTTTTCTATGACTGCTTCACAATAACAGACCCCCCCCCCCTCCATGATAGTCTCACCAGCTCACCAGTTGAATGCTTTTAATGTGAACAAGCAGCATTAGGTAATGTAGCATTAGCAGAAATGTACACACGTACAGCTCTGACACACATGAAGGTGAGTGAACAGTAAACAGTGAGGCTGATATCAATTAGATACATTTACAAACAATAATGCGAGATTCCGCCACCATATAATGAAAACAACTTTATAGAGATTTAATTACATAAAGTAACGTGTGCATGGAATGGCTATTCACTGACAAAAACGAGGACTATAAACAGTATCAACAATGGGTTTTTAAAGGCGTTTTCACACCTATAGTTTGTTTGCTTTGGTCCAAATCAGTTGATGAGTTTTTAAATTTGGAGCTATTTCCCCTTGGTTCACAGAGAAAAATCCAAGCTTACCAAAATCCGTCATTACAAACCATGTAAGAATGTACCCTCCTCTTATTGGTCGGATATGTCTAGGGCGGGAGTAAGAGAGTAAATACAGGACTAAGTTCCTGTGTTCTGGACTAGTGCAAATTTCTAACTTCTCCATGGTCAAACCAGCTCATTTCATTTAGATAATCAGTTGGGCTGTCCTCAACTAAAGAAATTCTTAGTCGACTAACACTTATACAATTTTGTCGACTAATTGATTAGTTGATTTAATTGACAGAGCTGTGTGCTTTGAGACGTGGTTAAGACTAGAAAAGCACAATATAAATGTAGTTAATTAACCATCTGTAAAACTGAGTTTCTCCACAATTAATCCTGCAAAAGCACCACTTTAAATCTTGGAAATGAGTAATTAAGCATGAATAAGCATAAAAAAATACTAATCGACTAAAGAAATCTTAGTCGACTAAGACCAAAACGACCGATTAGTCGACTAAGAGGTGGCAGCCATAATAATCAGACATTGTTCCGAGAGCATAGGGCTGGGCGATATGGAGAAAATCAGATATCACAATATTCTTGACCAAATACATTGATGTCGATATTGAGACGCCATTGTAGGGTTGACAATGGGTGCTTTCTCAAAATATTTTTTACAATGAGATTTTGGATAAATAATCATCAATAACGTGGTAAACAGTTTCAAGTGAAATTATAGAGAAAAAATAAAATAAAAATTATGGCTAGATATTGACTATGTTTACATGCATGCAGATGCTATTATCAAATGTAATTGTATATCACGATTATCTAGATATATGGTATCTTCACGACAGGATTCCATTGGAAGATGATAAATTATATTGAATTATTGCCGAGCCCTATGAGAACGATGTTACTACGTCTGCTCGCGCACCGAGCCTTGGCTCTGCTCCACCGACGTTTGTCTCCAACTTGAGCGGAGACAAGACAGCGAGCTTGACCAATGTCTGTTTCTGTGAGAGAAACATTGCAAGCCGCTATAGTTTGCGTGTTCTGCCGCATTGCAGATTGCGAAGCACACCTGACTACAGGAGACACTAGCTCAGACTCTGGAGTACATAGTTGGTGCGGTTCGAGGTCGGATCACGTTCACGATCACGGATCACCACATCCAAACCGCTCGAGAGTTCGATTGAAAGCGTACCGCGACCACCTCATCAAGCCGGTCTCGGTACGCTTCTGTTGCGCACCCGAGATCGCCGCAATCTCACCTGTGGACCCATGGTTGACCTTGTGGTAAGCCAACAGAACTTACGGTTCGGGTACCTCTGTGCGGTCATCCTCCTGCTGCTAGTCTGCCAGTTGGGAGAGATGTTTACGGGGCATCACTGCAGAGTTTGCAGCAGTGGTGTTTTGTGGACACAAGGATGCTTTTATGGAGCTAATGCTGTAACAGCAGGGAAGTTCCTCTGGCTTCCACACACACACATAGTGTACTGTATGTGTGGAAATAGTCAGGATGAGTGATTGTGTTAGTCATTGTTACATATCCAATAATTAGGCTCATTTCAAGCAAATTAAAGCTCCTACATAATTCAAAGTAATTAGACTTGAGAACTGTTTTGATGATACATTAGTAATACATGCTGCTCAGCCGAAGGGCGCTGACAAATAAATCCAGTGCTGTCATTAACCTTGACTTATATCTTGGGGGAGGGTGGGGAGGGTATCACGGAAGGCTTGTACATCAGCAGTTTTTTTGTTATTAGAATTCCTCATGGGGGCGGCAGAAACTACGCGCTATAGCTTTAGGTAACAAGAATAGCCTGTGCTAGCTGCTAGTGTATGCTAATGTTACCTAAGTTCCATAGCAGCTGCCTGTTACGGGCAGCCAGCCTAGGACGGCCTGTTCAATTCAATTTTATTTATAGTATCAAATCATAACAAGAGTTATCTCTAGACACTTTACAGATAGAGTAGGTCTAGACCACACTCTATAATTTACAAAGACCAAACAATTTGAGTAATTCCCCTATCCTATTGTGAACATTATTATTTAAATAAGAATCTATTTAAATTGGAATGTGACTATAACTTTCATATTGTTATACTTGATGATGTTTTCTAAAAGCAATAGCTCACTTCAGGCCGTGAAATGTTGCGATCATATCATAGCCAAGGGCTGTCCTTTGGACGCAAAGCAACAGCCTATCACAGCCTGAGCGTGAACTATTGCCTGAATGTGTAATGTTGCCTACAGTGGAATGTATACTCCATCCATCTTCGTGTCCCATTGACTGCCTCCTATAAGTCATGGGCCGCATTGATTTAGCAAGATGCTTTTAGGCTTCTAACATCACGTCAATCCATTCCTTTATTGCTGTCACAGTGCAGCTTTGATATGGCACAGCGTTGCAGCTTTTATATATTTTGTAGTTGCAGGCCTGCTGACATGCTGCTCCATTTGTTCTTGTTTCGTCTTCAAGATTTCTGACAGCAGGACTTAAAGCTCTGTAGTCTGAAGTTGTCCCGTTCCACAAACAGAGTTAATTAATTTGTCGTAATTCTGGGAAAGCTGATTTTCCAGCAGTGAAATCTAACGAACGGGTATCTGCTCACAAACGGATGGCCTTCACCATGTTGAATGAGCTATTAATGAGCCAGTTAAGAGTTTGGCGATGCTTACTTGACACACTTGGAAGAGTAGCCTGGTGCATTTACTGAAAGAATCTGGACACTGTGGCTGTCATGTCAGCCACTCCTCTGCTTTAAATGGGATAAAAACCTGTTGGCACAAGTGTTAAGTTGACAGTATGCAGTGCTCCAGTTAGGATTAGTGTCATGCTTTTTGCTGTTAACAAAGCGTGGAGGACAGCATTTTTTTTTTTTTTTTTTTTTTTTTAAGATTTCTATTTTGGGGCATTTTTGGCCTTTATTTTGACATGACAGCTGAAGACATGAAATGGGAGAGAGAGGGTGTATTGACATGCAGCAAAGGGCCGCAGGTCGGAGTCAAACCCGGGCCTGCTGCATTGAGGAAAAAAACCTCTATATATGGGCGCACGCTCTACCAACTGAGCTACCCAGGCGCCCAGAGGAACGTGATAGCATCTGATCTAATCACCAGACCTTATCGTACATCTCCACATCTGATGCTCCATTTTCCAAGGCCGTCAACTGCCGTCAGAGCATTTCGTCACAGCTTCTCATCTCCAGATTTTGATTTTAATCCTGTGTTTTCCCCTCCTCATGCTCTTGTTCCTCCTCATGCTCTTCTTTGATAGCTACTTTTGTTTGGCAACAATCAAACAAGTGGTGGCCGTTTTTCCAGCAGGCTGTGAGCTGATTAACCATTTTTTTTAAATTTTTTTTTTTTTACATCCCACTGAGCAGGGCATGAAAGTTGCTGCTGTTTCATCTTGTCAGCTGTCTGCAGCGGGCGGGCCTGTTGCTCCGTTTCCCCCGCAACTGACGCGCTCACACACACGCAAACACACACAGTCACAACCCAGGTTAGGAAATTAACTAACAATGTAAAGGTCAACAAGCCACTGACAGATATGTTCATATTTGATTCATTCAATAAATTATTATTTTGTGTCTTAAATCCACCAGCTGTTTTCATATTATACCAACATCATTATCCTGAGCCTTTTTGGTAAGGTTCCTAGAAAATCTCAGCCCAGAGTAATTAATTAATTAATAATACTAATTATTATTCTCCCTAAGTTTCCTTTTTATTTATTTTTTTTATTTTTAAGAACTATACAAAAAAAGGTGCAACTTTTTTGCAACAACTCATGTGTTATGGTCCACATTCACCAGTGTTTTTTTGTTGTTGTGGTGCGTGTAGGCTATTCCTGATTTTGTCAGTCCTCTCATCTCTTATATGCAGTGGCCTAACGAGCCAACACCGGACCCCTATGCAGTATTATCAAGGCTGGACCCCCCCTATTACAGCACGTGCGCAATGTCCATGATTAGGCTACCATGAATAGGACAGGACAGGATCATAAAGACACAGCAAGTCCTGTTTTTCACCTTTTATGAGGCAAAAAAAAAGTGGCTGGTGGTCAAAAAAGTTAACTTCATGCCCTGCCACTGAGACAAGAACCAAGCACCTACAATAGAATTTTAGCCACCAGTTGTAAAGTCCAATACGCAGTGTTGTGAAAAATCCCCTTAAATGTTTCATTTTCACTGAATACTCCAGCTAAGAGCCCCTCTGAATCAATGGAGGAGGCTAATTGGCAGGTACTTTGTATATGTCTGGCAGGTAGCGAGCTCTTCTTCAAGTGACAATCGCTGATCGAAAACCAATTAAGAGACCACGCGCCATTTGCCACTAGCAGTTTTATGGGAAGAAAATGGATATTCGATAGCACATTGCCAGCTTGATTTGAGTGTACCCAAGCCAGCCCTGGAGCTGGAAATAAGGCCGGAGCTACTGTTAGGGTTGGGTACAAAATTCAAAACTTTTTAGGCACCGACCGAAATGCCTCTAAAGCAGAGATCTTCAACAGATCTTCCAGGACCCCTAAGGGGTGGTCAGAGTCACTGCAGGTGGGCCTCCAAATTATTGTACATTTTTGAAAGTAAAAAAAAATAAAAATAATTAAAATGTCTTAACATGAATCTAACCTAATTAGTAGCAAATATAAATCCCCACTGACGATAGGCTTACTGATAGATACAGTTCATCCTGAGGATTCACTGTGCCACATGTATGTAAAAATGAAGGAAATAGAAGAAAATAATAAGAGCAATAACGGTAATATGTACACTATGTTATGCTACGTTCATTTGTGCATTGTGTTTTACAAGTTGCAAATACTTATGAGACTGTTTTAGCACCATAGTACACACACACGCATGCACACACACGCACACATTCACGCACACACACACGCATGCACACACACATGCATGCACACACATACATGCACACACACAAACACACAGGTGTGCACACACAGACACGCGCACTTGCACGCACACACACACACATGCACGCTCGCACACATGCACGCTCGCACGCACACATACGCGCATGCACACACACAGGGAAATTATTCCAACAATGTAAGCTGTATTCACGTTTTTGGTAACCTGTCAATTTCTAATGTGATATTTGGAAAATCCTACACAAAACACACTCCAGCTGGCTGAGCAACATCCACACACACACACACACACACACACACACATACACACACACACCTGCACAAAGATACACACGGTGACAGCTGTGGGCATTAAGTGGCAGTGTGACGGATGGCCCTGTATTTACCCTCCACTGACTGACAGCAGAGAGAGAGGAGAGAAGGAAAGAAAACGGCTAAAAAGAAGGAGAGGAAGTAGGTGAGGAAGATAACCAGATGAAAGGAAAACGTGAGAGGAAGAGGGAAGGAGAGGAGTGAATACAAAATGAGAGAAAACCGATAAAGGGATGTGAAGGACCAAATAGCAAAAGAAGTACGGCTGGGCAGTATATCAATATCATATTGACATCAATATACGAGGCTAGATATCGCCTTTAATTTTGTAGATCGTGATTGGCCATTTAAGTGTTGTCTTTTCCTGATTTTAAAGGCTGCATTACAGTAAAGTGATGTCATTTCACCAGACTTCCTAGCTGTTCTATTATTTGCCTTTACCCACTTAGTCATTGTCCATAGTCAATCCTACAATATCGGTGTAATTTTGACTGATGTATTTAGTCAAAAATATCGTGATAATTGATTTTCTCCATATTGTCTAGCTCTAATAAAAAACTATAAGCAAATAATGGAAGTTAAGGGAAGAAAAGAGGTAAGGACATCAGAGCAGACAGTTACAGAGGGCGGCACAATTTGAGCAAGACAGAAGAAGAAATGACTGCAGAGAAGGAAAAGTGACGAGGGGGGGGGGGGAGATGAAAGAAGGGAGATGAGAGGACGGGGGAGATGGTAGATGGGCAGGGAGGGGTTGAAGAGAGAAGTCAGGTCCGAGTTAGCCCAAGCGAGGAGATGAAAGCAGAGGTAGCCGAGTGGAGGTTGGGAGAAAGAGAGCGGGGGGGAATAAATGGAGTTGAAGGTTGGGTGGACGGGTTGGGTGCGGGGGTTTCTTGAAGAGCCACGCAAAGAAAAAAAAAAAGTTATGAATTGAAAAATATTCTTTACGGTTGACAGTAACCCTGTGATGAGGGGCGCAGACACTTCTCCTCACCTCTTCAAATCCTTCAATTGCACACAGGTCAGTGTCAGTCTGTCAATCACCCAGGCCCTGAACGCACCACCAGCCTCCCATCACACAGGCAAGAGGAGACGCTGCTTTCACACTAGGGCTGCACAATATATCGTTTTTTTAATTGCCATCGCAACATTAACTGCCACAATACACATATCGCAACATATGTGAGATTGTGTAATTTTTCAGTGGCGCCTTTTATATTCAATAGAATAGAATAGAAATGATTTCCTTTCACTTGTTTTAAATTCAAAAAGCATATGCTGTATTTAAGCAGAATACTGAAAGTGTCAGGGAACGACCAGGAGACGGACTGGAATAGTTAAACAGAGCTTTATTTCTATGATCCAAAACTGAGAACAGAGAGAACAGGCAGGAATCCGGCAGCAGAGGAGGTCAGGCTCAGAGCAGCAGGCAGACAACAGGATACAGGACTACAGGTAAGGTAAACTTGGATGAACTAGACATACGTGAGTGGTCAGAGCGTCGTGTAGAAACGAGACTAGACAAAGAGTGTGAGTGTCTGTGCTGCTTAAGTAGGGAGTCACTGATTAGCTGCAGGTGGTGAACTGATGATGTGGCTTGATGCAGTGCAGGTGTGTGTAATCAGTAGGAGGAGTGTGCTGGAGAATGAGAGGAGTGAGTGCTGGTGACGGTGAATGGGGAAACAAACAGAAAGTCAATGAACACCAACTAAAAGTCCACGTAAACCAGACAAAGGCCATGATAACCAGACATTACCCCCCCCTCCTCCCACAAGGCGCGACCCGCGCCGTAAAAGCCAAAACACGGGAGGGGGGGCGGGCAGCCTGAAGTCCGGGACAGGAGGGGGACAGGGCGAAGGCGGATGGACTCCAGGCTGTCCCCCAAGACCTGGACGGAGCTGGCTGGAAGCGTGACCACAGCGGAGCTGGCTGGCCCTCTGGCAGCCATGGCGGAGACGACTCCTCTGGAGGCCATGGCGGAGCTGACCCCTCTGGAGGCCATGGCGGAGCTGACTCCTCTGGAGGCCATGGCGGAACTGATCCCTCTGGAGGCCATGGCGGAGCTGATCCCTCTGGTGGCCTTGGCGGAGCTGGCTGGTCTGGAGGCCATGGCGGAGCTGACTTCTCTGGAGGCCATGGCGGAGCTGATCCCTTTGGAGGCCATGGCGGAGCTGATCCCTCTGGTGGCCTAGAGAACAGTGTAGGCGGGACCTCCACGGTCCCCGTAGGAGGCGCACGGCACCCCGCCCCCCAAAATATTCTTTGGGAGGCTCCCCGGGATCATGTCCAGGACAGGCAATGAGGGCTTTGACCTGGACGGGCCCGGCGATGAGGGCCTCGAGGCGGACGAGACCGGCGATGAGGGCCTCGAGCTGGACGAGACCGGCGATGAGGGCCTTGAGCCGGGCGGGACAGGCAACAAGGAGGTCTCCGAGCCAGACGGGACCGGCGAAGAGGAGGGCTCTGAGCCGGACGGGACCGGCGACGAGGAGGGCTCCGAGCCGGACGGGACCGGCGACGAGGAGGGCTCCGAGCCGGACGGGACCGGCGACGAGGGCTTAGGAAGGATGCTAGCTAGCTGGGGTTCAGGAAGGATGCTAGCTAGCCTGGACTCAGGGGAAATGCCAGCTAGTTTAGACTCTGGGGGGCCGCTACACGGCCGGGACTCTAGGAACTCTGGGGGGCCGCTACACGGCCGGGACTCTAGGAACTCTGGGGACACTAGAAAGCTCGGAGACACTAGAGAGCACAGGGACACTAGAGAGCTCGGAGACACTAGGGACACTAGGGGACACTAGGGACACTAGGGGACTCTGGGACACTAGGGAGCTCTGGGACGCTAGGAAGCTCTGGGACACAAGAAGGCTTGGGGACACTAGAGAGCTCGGGGACACTAGAGAGCTCGGGGACACTAGAGAGCTCGGGGACACTAGAGACACTAGAGGACACTAGAGAGCACAGGGACACTAGAGAGCTCGGGGACCCTAAGGACACTAGAGGATTCTGGGACACTAGGAACACTAGAGGACTCTGGGACACTAGAGAGCTCGGGGACACTAGAGAGCACATGGACACGAGAGAGCTTGGGGACCCTAAGGACACTAGAGGACTCTGGGACACTAGGAACACTAGAGGACTCTGGGACACTAGAGAGCTCGGGGAGCTCGGGGACACTAGGAAGCTCTGGGACACAAGAAGGCTTGGGGACGCTGGAGAGCTCGGGGACACTAGGATCACTTACAATACGTTCGGTTCCAAACTGGCTGTCAGGTTTACTCTGTACATTCACTCCATCCTTATTTAAATCTGCCTTTTTTTCGGATTCTTGTGCTCAGTTCATTGACATTTGCTCCTCTCGGCTTTCAAACTACCAGCTAAATATCGGCTTTCTTCATTCCACTAATTAAAAAAGCATGCCGAAATGTTGCAGTTCAGCATTTTTTTAAGCTTTGATTGTTTGTTTAAGTAGCTGTCCTGATCTTTTGACTGCTGTCGTACGGTGACAACTAACTGCAACTAATGATTATTTCTATCATCCTATAGTCTGTCATATACTTACTCCAGCTAATTCCTCACTCTCTAAAAAAAAAAGTCAGAAAATGGTAGTTTCAGCAGCCCAAAGTCATATTTTATAGTTTCCTTTGTTAGCCAATGCACTGCCTATCCACTAAGGTCGGATCGGTTTGGTCTCACTTGCAGGGCCGTGAAGAAGAAGAAAATTACCAGTTTAACACGTTTGCACATTTTTTGGGGGCTTTTATTACCATGCATACTGTACACACTTGACCTTCTGAGCCCTGACACACTCACCGGGACACACACACAAGACCCACCGAGTCAACAATGTAATCATAAAGACTACAGTCGTCAGTCAGCTGGCGTACATGAATACTGTCACATCTGTTCCAAACATCCCTATGTGGTTACAGCGCCCGGGCTTGTTATTCATCACACGAGTGTGCATTTGATCCGCCCGTCAAATCGCCCCATCCCAAATGAGTCAGCACTGTGTGTGTGTATACGCCACAGATATGAAGTGATGACCTGCTTTATATCTCACCACGGGCATCTTTGCCAAATAGCATTTCCTTTTTATTGATACTGACACTGTGTACTGAGGGGATTACATATTGTGATATAAGTCAAATAATCTGTCGTGGTCTGAGCCCAGTGCAGGACAAAGCGGATTACAGAGGGAAACACCCGCTTACATCTGGGTCTCGTCCCGTCCCGTTTGTTTAAGGTTATATGCTCTCCGTCTGCGACTGTGTTGTGTGTTTAGCTTCTCAGAGTGGCATTTAGGAGAAGGAGCGCATACTGTGTGTGTGTGTGTGTGTGTGTGTGTGTGTGTGTGTGTGTGTGTGTGTGTGTGTGTGTGCCGTGCAGCTGTGTACCTACAGTACAGTAAATCGCTGATGCTTGTACCCCAGTCTTCCCGTTGATTTACATCGCCTCGGTAAATCGTGTTGAACTCCTTACGTACACCCCCAGAGGGACACAAATTGCACGCAGCGCTGAGGACAGATTGCTTACAGATGCCACAAGGCGCTTTATGATTCACCTCCGCTCCTTCATATATATGGTTGGGTAGTAATGTGAAGCAAAAAAAAATGATAAAAAAAAAAAATACATGTCACGTTTTTTGTTTTTTTTTAGATTGATATTGTTTCCGCGGCTTCGGTTTGCGATTTTTCAACAATGAGCAACTGCGCAGCCACAGGCGGGTGAATAAAACAATCACTACGGAGTGACTCGCTGTCGGTAAAACTTCTTTTTGTCTTCGAGGATCTGCAGAGGAATGTCAGCCGAATGCAAAAAGCCGAGTATTACATCACGGCGCTTGTGTCGTGGCGCCTGCCGCGCTCGGAGAGATGTGAAGATTAAGCTGCATCCTCGGGCTCTCTGCACGCTCTGTTTTGCTTATGGAGGCAGAATAACAGCTTGCATAGTAGGTGGCTGGCGGAGGGAGGGGCGGTCTGAAGACATTATGCAGAGTGCACCGGCAGACACTGATGGCTTTAAATGCAGACAGATCAATGGTGGTCAGACACGCCACAAACTCCTATAGCTGCTGTGCTGTCTCAGTAATTAGTTTGTAAACAGCTGAGTAAGCTATATGAGATTCAGAGTTTTATTGTCGTTCAGTCTTCCTCCATAATACCATTCAAATTTCATTAGTTTCAAACATTTAATGCTCAAATGCAGCCTGTTATTAATATGTACTACACTACTCAGGCTTATGCATTGTCAATGCCACTATAAGCATGTGGTTGTTGTTACACGTTCTGTCCACTAGAGGGACTACCAACATCAGCCTGGCCTTGAAGGTGCTCTACGTCACGGCGCGTTGGATTTCCGACACGACTCATTTTACACCGTGAGCACACGGTGACAAACGCAAATCAACAGAGACCTCTGTAAAGTAACATTATCTAACACGTGTAGTGAAGCGGCTCTGTTGTAAAGGCTAACAGTGCTCGGTTAGCACAATGACATCATGTTAGAAAGCACAGCCGAAACCATTTGTCATAAACTAAGTAACACTAACAATAGTGTTAGCCACGATGCTAACAGCATTGATAACTAAGCCAAACGGTGCTGTCACTGCTATTTTAGTGATTTAAAAGCAACCTTTCTTCCAGATTGTCGCGTTACTGAAAATCCAGCTGTTAGAAGGTAATATATGAAGTCGAAGCTAACTCTGACAGCTGCAGGGCAGCTAACATTACCTTTAGCTGTCTCCATGAAGCTCCCAGCTAAGCTCCTATAACTGGCGGCGCAGTTAGAACGAGCTAATGATAACTAATGATAACGAGCATTTGGCTCGGTGGATGTCGATTTTAAAGTCATGTTAAAACTATTTCACAATGCCTTGCGTTTCTGACTACAGCTAACATATTGTTCATCCAGCCAGGTCTCATGGCAGGTCGTTATATAGTTAGGTTATTTTAATCTATTAAGTCGTGGACAGGTTACGTAAATGGCTTTTTTTTCGTGTGCCGATTACGTAATTGAAAGCAATGCATTTTAATGGGAAGCATATTTCGTGATCTCAGAACGCTGACGGTAGCGAGTAATATTGATAAGACGAAAGTCCGCGTAGGGAGGTCGGTCTCGGTGGTGGATGGGTCAGAAAAAACAGGACTTTCACCCCAGAGACCGGGGATCGCGTCCTGCGTGTTGCAGTACCTTTGTCCCGCGTGTTGCAGTTCCCTTGTCGGTGTGTCCCGCATGTGACGGTTCCTTTCCCCATTCTTTTTTTTTTCCTAACCACAACCGTCCAGTTATTGTGGCGTTTGATTTCCCCGTGGCATTTGATTTCCCCGTTGTGGCGTTTGATTTCCACGTTGTTGTGTGCCCCTGCACCCGTGGATCGCGTCCTGCGAGTGGCGGCCCGCAAGTGGCGGCCCATCCCGTTGTTTTGGCCAGCGTGTGGCGCTTCATTTCCCCGTTGTCGCATCCCCCAGAGCAGGTTCGAAAAGCGTCAACTGTACACGTTCAAAAGTCATTGCATATACACGAAAAAAACGTCAAAATCGTAACCTGTACACAAATTTATGAATCAAAATAACGTGACTATTACACGACCTGGCGTGAGACCGGGTTGGTTCATCAGACGTGACATGACAAAAGCATTTCACATGCGGGGAGGCCAAGGTGAGAAGAGGGAGCTTAGCTAACGTTAGCCAACATGTTTATTAAAAAAAAAGAAAATCACATTCAAATAGCAATTTCAGCATTCACATTTTTTTACTATTCAAATTATCTTCAACTTTCGGAATTCGTTCCAACAGCCCTAGTGTCATTTAGATTCAGCAACATGCACAATAAATAACCGTCTATCTCCCAAAATACTCACCAACTCAACCAACAACACTGAGAGCATCTTGACCTGCTGCGTCTCAGCGTGGTACGGCTGACCAGAAAGCCCCCCAGCAGGTCGTAAAGACGGCCCAGCACATCACCGGCACCCAGCTCCCAGCCATCAAAGACATCTACCACAAAACACTGCCTGCGCAGAGGCCTCAGCATCAGCATACTTTTTTCAATACCAAGTTCATAAAACAAAAAGAAATGACATTACACATTAAGATATTGTAATTTTTAATTGATTTTGCGGCTCCTGCTATGTGAGCCCCGTCTCTCTGTAACTCAGAGCTAGGAACAGCCAGTAAGCCCTGATCTGTCATGTAGTCGGTCCCACCATAGACTGTATAATATTAATGGACAACGCATCCAGTTCGGTGAAGTGCTGCAAATGAGGAAGTGCCTTTAAACTTGCATTCTATCTGAAGCGACATGTGCGGTCTATGAGAAAGGGACCCACTTGATTTACTCAATAAACATCTTCATAATGAGTTTATGGTCTCAATCGCTAGTTTTAAGTCTTACAGAATGATATTGATTTTTTGAATTACGGTCTCGTTGATTTTAAAATCAGCAATAAATCGGGGTGTTTTAGGGCGTGGCTATGATGTGATTGCCAGTGAAAGTAATGTAACACCCACATAAAAAAAAATGTTCATCTTGGTTCTTTTCCTGTCAACTTCACTTTGGTGTGTTCCAGCTTTATCTTCTCGAGCAGAATGATTGTATCACCCATAGCGCTGGGTCCCGAATTCAATTCTTTTTAGGCACCGACCGAATTGCCGTATCGAGGATCGAAACATGCCTCGTCATTCAATACCCAATTTCAATATCCAATGGGCAAATCTCATCAGGGTCAGCGAACCAATAAGCACGCATTCTACCAAGATCTAATAATGTCTGTGATTGGCTGTCTGACGTTACACATCGTAGAGACACGCAGGAAAACTCTACGTTACACAGAGACAGGGCTCACGTAGTAGGAACTGGAACATAAATCAAAAGATTTGTGCTGGAATGTGTACGTTTTATTTGTTTTTTAGAATTGGTTTTAAAAAAAAGTAGCGTTTAAGAACTGGTATCAAAGTCTCGGTATTGAAACTTTTTGAACCACAGTCATGCATAAAACGTGGTGATGAAACTTTTGACATAATGAATGACATATCTTCGCTTTTTCAAACATCCCCGCGTGACTGATCCGAGACACATTTTCTCTCCAATTCAGTATCTGAAAACACCAAATCCTGCAAAGCATTGCTTTCCAAATTATAATCACCCCTCCATTTTCACTGTTTGCTGCCTTTGCTCTTGGAACCACAAAAGCGTCCTTTCTCATTCTCACACATCAGTTAACTGAGCTAACAGCCAAGTAAATGAGATTGGCTCTTCGCCCACATTTAGAATAGGGGCGGGGCTAGAAGGGGGGGCTCTGTGCTGTCAATCTGACAATTGTGATTTCCATTGGGTCAGAGTTCTGTCACTTGGCTACCTGTTCTGCCAATTTTCCCAGCACTCGTCACACGACCAATTCATGTTTCCATGACGACTATCCAAAATTCTGATACCATTGAACCAGCACTGGAATTTTCTTTTTAAAAAGTGGCTTACCGAGCCTATAGAAAATGTTTATTGTATTCTGATATACAATTTGTTCAAAATGAAAACAAGTGAAATGAATAATGATTGTGATGTTTTATTTAGCCCCCCCCTTCACCCATTTCTGATTATTGGTCCCCTCCTGTGCCACCCCACTTAAAAAACACATTTTCCCATTTTCTCCTTGACCCACTTCTGGCGTGCTGCACTATGCCTGACATTGAGGAGCAGTTAAGCCAGATAAACCCCCCCCCCATGTAAATCCATGCGGTGCCGAGGGGTTGGGCCGGGGATTGGAGTCTCCATCAAGTTGGGTAATACGGCACAGTGCTGTTTAAACAACGCTCCTCAGCGGGACTCTGCCGCAGTTCAACCCCAGTGCCTGTAGATTCCCTCAGCGGACTGGGCCGTAATGAAGGAGGAGTGCCTCCGAGGCGGGTGACCCCCCGCCGATAACCAAATCGGCTCCGCACATCTGAGCAAGGACACAAAGATGAATTAGCTGTGTGGAACTCACAGTGGGGACCGAGTGAAATAGGCAGATAATGACATAACTATTCATTTGCCCTTCGTCTTTGGCTTTCCTTTCATCACTTGTGTCCAGCAGTGATTTCTTTTTTTAAATAGGTTCCACCATATGTGGAATGACATTGTGCTCAATCTCCTCGGGACAGCAGTAAGATGGGGATGAAGGAGAGGTGTGTGTCAGAGCGAGAAAGGAGGGATGACATGTGTACAGTTTAGTGATGCCGTGGCAGCCTTTTTACTCAATCTGCTCTTTGGAATTACCTTTTTCCCCACCCTGTCTGAGTGAGAAATTACATCAACTGCACTCGACACGGAAATCAATTCAACCCAGGGAATCATTTTCTATTTAGAACCATTTACTGGGGCTCATCCGCAGTCCTTAATCCACCAAATCGCTCCCTGCTAACGAATATTGCATGAAGTTGATTTCAGTGTTTTCTCTCAAAGGTCATAAAAAAAAAAAGCCACACTGCGATTTGTAACCAAAAACTCGTTGACTCGCCAGTTTCGCAAGAAACACATTTATAAGCTGTTGGCTTGAACAGAATTAATGGTACTTTTCATGCATGGCAAGACGGATTATTCCTTTTTAGCTTCACCGCAGCCTTCCCTGCAAAGTTTTCGCACCATCTTTCATACACTTTTCCCCGGCATAAACTTCTAAACTCAGCAAGCCGTCTGCATAACAATGAGCGAGTGAATCAATGGCAATGCGAGACAGCTGGAATTATGATATTATCTACAAGCGGACAATTGTACCGTTCCGAATCAATCAATGATAAAGCGGCTTCCGCGGGAAATGACTCAATTACCGCACCTGTCAAACTCACTGTGGTCTTTTTTTTTTTTTTTTGAAGCATTGAACGTTGTTGGGTTATGAAGGCTTGTAATCAGGCTGTAGTTTTGATTTTCAGTGAGGGATAATGACATGAAATAATCTGGCAAAAAGTCAAAATACTATATGATGGAGATGTTTCAAGCAATCTGACATTAAAGGGCTGATTCACCCAAATGATTCGCTGACCTATAGTGTTATCTATTAGGGCTGTACTGAATACCGATTTTTCGGGCATTTTAGGCCTTTATTTCCATAGGACAGATGAAGACATAAAAGGAGAGAGAGAGAGAGGGGGGGAATGACATCTATATATGTGCACCTGCTCTACCAACTGAGCTAACCCGGCCACCCGAATACCATTTTTAAAGCTTCGAAGCTTTGGTACTTCTCAATAGCAAATATTCTAAGCTTGGGGCGGTAGCGGCGGGTGTCAAAATTTTTCGACCGCAATGTGAAGGCAGCACGTGAAGGGAGCGGAGAGGAAAATAAAGAGATGAAGCGAGAGATGAAGCGAGAGATGCGGGACACAGTCATCTGTTGCTTCACAAACTCCTGGGCGGTTCAGTGCCTGTGTTTCATTTTTATTTTTTTTACCTTCATAGTGTTTAAACTTTTTTGCTGCAGCGATAGAGGCAGTGATGTTTCCTGTTTAGTATAACGTTAACGGGACTCTCACGCCACAATACGGACAGACGAGTCTGATCTCCGGTGACATCGTTGTCTGCCGGACTGTCTGAGAAGTGACTACAGACGCTGTATGTGTGAACGAATGCTCAGCCAGCTGGTGCCTCGCTAGAGCGTTGGCGTTATGAACGGTCGTACTATCTTTACCTTTATCAAATGGCCTGAAAACGACAGCAGGCTGCTACAGTATAACCATACAGACCTCCACACACATCAGACTGCTGCCGTGTCACTCAACATTTCTCCGTTCTTTGCTGTCATGGACCACATAGCGCTGCATTAATTAGCAGCAGCTGCGGTGTTCCTCAACGTCTTGCTGTCTTAATGTGGTATTTTGAAGGGGTGTTTTGGAGGGCCATTTTAACAAATACCCTGGAAATCCAGAGTTCTTGCGAGAGCACAATTGTAATTTGCTCAGCGAGTCAATCTGGCATTCAATAATGATGCTCATTAGCTATGCCATGGTAGCCGAGCTGCACCAATCACATCGGTGTACGGTATCTGATATAGGCAGGTCAGAGGCGACCTAAACAGATGACGACAGTGCTGCAACGTCAAAGTCATTAGTAAACATTGCAAGATGGCTAAGGATGAACACCAGTTGTTTGAAACAGCTTTGGCCGCTACAATGAACGAGTTAGACTTGGCTTTTTATCTAAAAGAGGAACAGAAGACTGCGCTCAAATCGTTCCTTTGCAAAAAAGGACATATTTGCTGTTTTGCCGACCGGATACGGCAAGAGTTTAGTCTACCGGTTAGCTCCGCCGGTAGCTAAGAGTTTAATCTACCAGTTAGCTCCACCGGTAGCTAAGAGTTTAATCTACCGGTTAGCTCCGCCGGTAGCTAGGAGTTTAATCTACCAGTTAGCTCCGCCGGTAGCTAAGAGTTTACTCTACCGGTTAGCTCCGCCGGTAGCTAGGAGTTTAATCTACCAGTTAGCTCCGCCGGTAGCTAAGCGTATGGGACTTAGCGAAAAACCCACTGGTGGTTGTGATTGGTCGTAGTGTTATCCAATTTTGTGAGATTTTCAAATGCATGCTTGATGCCGCCCCTCGAGTTGGGCCATTTTCATTACTCATAGCCAGACCCTTAATCTTTCGGATTTGGGTCTGGATTTCCAGGCTACGTAACAAATGTATCAATCCAATTTACGAGACATAAATGAGCATGAGAAGGGCCATCATATACTTCATCATAATGTTCAATGCTCTTTTACACTCCAAACTTTCAACATTGCAACCAAATTCTTTGCTTTTACATGTCTGCGCCCAGGGGCCTACATGTTGTATTGCGTACTCTCATCCTGACAAAGCTGAGACACGCAAGTCTCTGAGTAAACTATAAACTGACAACAATGTCCCTGCTGAAGTGGATTCACACAGCCAAAAGGAAAAAAAAACAAGGGGGAGGCGTTTTCTGTGTGTTTTGGGGGGTGGATTAAAAAAGAATATATAAAGCTTGTATGCTCATAACACACTAACCCCTTAAAAGGTGCAATATGTAATACTGACAGCTAGCGTTTCAAATAGTTACTGCAGTCCAAATTCAAAATACTGAAAAGAGTTGTCTCCCCTGCCCTCCTCCTCCCCAGACTGGAACCTCACGGGGGTTGCCAGGTTGAGAATGCAGCATCAAACTAGATAGACGCTAGTCTCACATAGCCAGAGATTACTCCATAACACAGCGGAGTAGCTAACGTTAGATGATAAAAGCCCATGCTCACGCAGAGCTCTGTACCCGGTGGAAAAACCACCCTATCTCCACTTAAAATTACTGCAACAACCGCTAAAAGCTGTCTCCATCGTTCAAATGCGAACTACGAAATTCGTTACGTCTCTGGTCACGCAACTGTTTAAACACGTGGCATGTACTACAGCTGTAACGCGCTGGGTTTACGTGTTGACAGGTATTTCTGGCAATCCGGCCTGGCTGTCAAACTGGGCAGTTGATAACAACACACAGGCCACAACACAAACAGAAATTCCGTCACGTAACGGAGATTTCAAAAGGAGAAAATTCTGGCATTAGCATTGTTGTCAGAAAATTTAGCATGTTTCCTTCATATCTGATGACGCATTGGGGTCATTTTTGGAGTAATCAATGTAAATATATTACATATTGCACCTTTTAAGATTTGTGTCGAGACACTAATTTGACTTAACGACCCAATCCCCAGATGACTCTATTTTCTATTAATGTTTTTCATTTACACACTGTAACTGTGTTCACTCATCTAATTATAGCTCTAAACAAACCCACACTGTGAAAAAGCAATCCTTCTAACAAGACAACATGTCCCCTGTTGTTCCCTCGGTTCCCACGGTTTGTTCCGCCGTTATTTTAAACAAGTGACATCTCATAAATCAAAACATAATCCGGCTCATTTTAGTTTTAGACAAAAATAGATTTTCAGGTTTAGTTTGGGAGTAAATAGACGTTTGATGCCAGTGGTGGAATGTAACTAAGTACACTTAATCCAGTACTGTACTAAAGTCCAAATGTGAGGAACTCGTTTACTTTACTTACATTTCAGAGAGAAATATTATATTATATTTTAACTCCACTACATTCATCTGTTACAGCTTTAGTTACTACTTTACACATTAAGATTCCTGCACACAAAACACATGTAGTTTATAAAATGTTATGTTTTATTACAAAGTAAAGCTAGCCAACAATATAACGGCCTCCAAGTCCAGCTGAAATGATCAGACCATTAAACACACAACTGTTTGGGTTCTTTACACTTTCTACAATGGGAGGATTCTTCTTTACTTTTAATACTTTAACTACATTTTCCTGATGATGCTTACATACTTTTAATTAAGTAACATTTTCAATGCAGGAATTTTACTTGTAGCAGAGTATTTTGGTGTGGTATTAGTACTTTTACTGCAGTAAAACATCTGAATACTCCTTCCACCGCTGTTTGATGCAGTGAAGCTGTGTGAGACCTGATGGTATAATGAGCTTGTTACCAGTTAAAACATCCCTGTGGGCTATGTATTTTTATCAGCCACATTATTTCCAGTGTTTCCCCCAGAAATGTTGTTTAGCCGGTGGCAAGTGTCTTTTTTTTTTTTTTAACGATGGCCCGGCTGGGGCCAGTCCCAGCCTGATGGCAGCATTCATGTAGAGCCCAATAGTCTCCGTGATAACAGAATCATGGACAGAATCACGAAATTGAGAATTTTAAAAAGCTATAAGACCGATTCCACAGGGCCCTACACATTAAGTCAGTGCTAAACGCTGACTGGAGATTTGAAAATATGATTACGTCTAAGTTTCCCAACCGAGCCGCCCCACTGTAACTAGTTTAGGAAGCGCTTTGAAAATAGAATTGCAAAGTTTTTCTCCCAGTGGCTTAGGCCTGGTGGGGGGCAACTTAGGCCGGGTGGGCCACCAGGCTTACAAGACACTGGGGGGAACGCTACAATCTATTCTGATGCTCAGCGACCCGCTGCCCTCGGTTGGCAGACGGATGACTTCTCGGAGCGTTAAGCGTTTCACACGTCCACAGGGGGCAGCTGCAGGGCGCTGCTCCCCAGCTAAAGGTTAGCCAGGCCAATATCACTTTCATTATCACCCTCACTTCATTTGACTTCATTCATTCCCCCCTGTGAGCGTTAAAGGCCACAGGCCTGGGGGGTAATTCACACTGGTTGGCTTAATGTAAATCCACACAACATTTTTTTATGAGCTGCGGAGAGGCGTACTGATGCTAGGGAGCATACAAATGGATGTATTTGGCCATCGGCCAGCATCTGCAAACAAATCCCAGTCAGCGAGGAGCCAATGGGATTGGTTTGTGTTTGTCTGTCTCGTTTTTTTTTTTTTTTTTTTAACAATGATTGAGCTAAATATTTTCTGTTACGGTAGCGCTGACAGCGACTACATCATATCTGTTTCCAGCCAAAAAAGCAGAAAACCCATGTTATGTTTTTCTTTACAAATGAACTAAACGTCTGACTGACTGACAAAAATGTCTGACTGACTGAAAAGAAAATCAGTTTTTACAAATGTCTCGTAATATATTGTCTCTAGAAGTGTTTTTTATTCTACTGTTGTTTGTGTTAAAGAAGGAAATGAAAATCCCCAAAAATCCCACTATTCAATCGAATCCCAATACTTCTAGAATCGCAATAAATGAAAATAAGAAGTACAAATCCAATCAGCATCCATGTATCGGGACAGATAAATCGGGACAAAGGCATAATAATAATAAGGGTACAGAGGGGTTGATGAATATGTCTTTCATACAAACTAAAGCAGGTTGAGATGAGATCAGCTCGCGGTCAGCCTTTCTTTTTGCCCTCCTTCCCTCTCAAACCAAATACTGTCTGGACAAATGGACTGTTAAAAACTACATGACACATCTTTAACCCTCATGTTATCCTCGGGTCAAATTTGACCCATTTTCATTAGAAATGTGAGTTTCTTTCAACCAAAATTGTCAAAAAAAATAATAATAACCTGGATGGTTCCATGTACCGCTTCACAAGTAAAATAAATTATCAGTCCACTACGGTCACTGAATGTTTTTTTCAATTTTACAGAATTTAAAAAAAACTATAAAAGAACGTTGAAAAAAGTGACAAAAATATCATAAAAATATTTAAAAAAGCGCAGAAAAAAATAATAATAATAAAAAAATATAAAATCTACAAAAACTTTGGAAAAAAGTGACAAAAACGTTGGGAAAAACTTCAAAAGCATCAAGAAAAATGACAAAAACATCAGGAACGTGGCAAAAGTGTAGAAAAAGACGAAAAGTTTGTATTTTAAATTTTGACCCAGAAAAACAGAAACTTTCCTAGTTGACGGGAAGACAGCACAAGGATTAAAGATGCTGTACTCAACATTCACAACTTTAAAACTATAGTTAGTAGTTTCTGTCGCCCCCATGAGGGATTCTAAGTAATGACATCAACACTGTTACTACTCTTTAATTTAATAAATTAGAAACTTTCCGATAATCAGCCTATCCCTACTTCGTGGAAGTCCTGCAATGGGACACTCACAGAACAAGTTGACATCTTTGGCACCAACTACTGGTTTTATAGTTGACAGACAGGAACATACACAACAGCAGAAGGACAAAGTAAATGAATGGAAAAAAAGCAACAGCAATTGGGAGAAACGTATAGCAGAAAGACAAACGAGACTGTGAAGTTGGACAACAGGGAAACAAAGGTAAACAACAAAGCTATCCAAACAGTGCATTGTGGGAACGAGCAGTGGAGGAGCTAATATTGTGCGGCTTCCGTTCAAGCCGAGATGTACTGCAGGGGAACCCTGCGCTGTGCACGCAGAGCCCCGACAGATGTAGAGGATGGGAAGCAGGGGGGAGGCTTGCTGATGGCGTTCTCGCAAAGTACACAATTACTTCATGTTTGCTCTCCTCTGCCATATGTTCTCATTAGCTAGGCGCTAGCACATGTGAAATTGTGCAGGCATACATCGGACGGGCTCACACTTCCATTCATGTGCGCACATACGCGTTTAACAACGCAGATGCACATGGAGCACAGAATCCATTTAAGCCCGGAGTACTAATTTGATGACGTTTTTCGTAGCGAGCAGCAGAAAGGATGTGAAGATTCATTTTTCTCAGACTAGACATCACTCCCCTCCCACCCCGTGGGTCTGCACTGACCCACGAGCCTGTGTTTTGACAGGGTCATGGCGAATGTCACACAGGGCAACGCAATACGCCATTACCTCCCCTCGGGAAGACGCGAGCGCTGCTAAATGAAACGTCGACGTTTTGAACCCATCTGCCAACGCTGACTTGTGTTCAGTGTATCGCGGTCTCGACACACAGAAGTGACTCGTCAGCCAACAGATGTTGGTAAGCACTCGCAGCAAAGGGGATTATGGGAATCATATGTATTTACGACGGGATATGAATGAACTGCACCCACAGGTCTTTAATAACACTGCACCCTTAATCTTTTAATGCTTCCCATCCTAAAAGGAAACAAGTCTTCCATGTTGTCTCTACTGATATTCACTGCAGGACTAAATAGATAGATTTCAGTAAAAGGTAACTTGTTCATGTGCTATAATTAGTTAAATAACTAGAATGAGTTGTTGCATTAACCAACCAAATTTGTTCATCAACACAAGAAAATTCTGCCAGCACTGTGCTTCCTGGAGGGGAGAGCCTTTCAACTTTCACAACAGCAATGCCGAAAGAACTAACAAGGCCTACTGATTGACTGGATTACCTTGTTTTTCCTGCAGTTTCACTCCAAAAAGTCTTTCATCTCTTTCTCATTCAACAGAGATTAAGATTCAAGGTTTGGATTCTTTAAAAGTGTTCAGTAAATGGTGGCGAGCGCGCACCCCCCCCCAGTTTGGAGAAGCAGGCAGGTACACAGAAGCTAAGCAATGTCCTGCTGTGGACGGAGGCAGCAGCTAAACACATTTTAGACACCTAAAAACACCCATATCCGTTTAAGTGTAAGCAATATTTTTAAATGTTTTCAGCACTTTACCTTGCTGTCGACAGCCCTTTTACGACGGGGAACTCAAGCCCTCATCTCTGCTTTCAAAGCCACCAGACTCCTTTGACAAAAAAAACACTTGTTACTGGTGTGTGAATGCGCGAACGGTGTGTGAATAGGCTCCAGCCAACTGTGACCCTGCAACAGGATCAGCAGGTATCAACAATGGCTTGGCTTCCATTTTGGATCCTGTTCCCAGTTGGAGAAAAACACAAGCTTTCCATCTTACCCTAATCTTAACCGTACCGTAGTTGCCATTCAAAGAAAAACAGTGTTGGCAATGGACTTAGAAAAACATTGCCATCCAATATGACAGCAAAAAATGGATTGATGGATGACATTGACATACAGTACACATTATAAACTTCTGACTGGGGAACCAAAATGCCTTACTCAAGCAAAATGCGATATTTTGTGACACTCAATGTGTTTAAAATGTGACACTGTGGTGGTTGAAAACCCCGCTGTGGCCCCTATAGCTTCCATTCAACATGCAACATGATACAAGAATAATTGCAGTCACTTATTCTGGTTGGAGTCATGTCAAAATATCACACCAGAATCTATAGGTTAAGGGCTCTGTGTAGACAACCACATCGGTATTAATCGGTGGCACCATGAATAAATGCTCCAGTAAACTGCATCATGTACATATACTGTCAGACAGAGGTGTAGCTGACCGGCCGTGTGCCACTTTAAATAAAACTGAAATACCCGCCCCAGAAGTTGATGTAACCCCAGCTGTCCTGGCAGCAGCTCCTCACTGTGGGTCAAGGGGGGAAAAAAAGACCCAGACAGACATCAGAGGACTATAATCAATTCAATCTAGGCCAGCAGCACGTCTGGGGGAGAGAGACAGAGCAAGACAGTGGGAGAGAGAGAGAGAGAGAGAGAGAGAGAGAGAGACACAGAGAGGCTGCGTGATCATCAGAGATGAGGCCTCGATGATCTTTCCTTGAAGTGGTGCACCAAAAAATGGAGCCCTTGTTTCTGCCTCTGGCAAAATATCAACAATTATGATAAATATGGCCCATTAAGCAGCAGGCTGTGCGGAGATCTGAGGACCGCGTGGACCTCTTGCTCTGCTATTTTAGCTTCTCCACTGAAGGTCCGACCTGCGGCCTCAGCACAGCAGCACGCTGACAGACAGCCGCCGCTGTGATTGCCGTTGATTTGTATTCAGATCAGCCTGCCAAGGCGTTAAGATGAGATTCGTTGTATATTGTGTTGTTGGATTTTTACAGCCCGACAAATGGTGCTGGGCCGCTCTCCGGCCCGCCGCCGCATTACTGCAGCTCAGAGGCTTTTATTCGAGTCTATTTGCTCAATTCCACCCAGTCAAACAGATAAACACGCCAGCACTTTGAATCAGAGACGGAGAGAAAATAGAAAACCAAAGCCGGCGTTTCGACAAAAGGAGATTCAAGAAAAAAAGGTTGCGCTTTTGGTCCATCTGCTGTTCAACGGGAGTGTGTGTTGGTACCCAAAAGGTTGCGTGTGCGTTTATGAGCCTGTGTGTGCAAACACATGTAGCTTAAAAGTGTGTGCAGTTTTATGTGCATATGCAAGTAGGTTTGTGCTTTTGTGTCCTTCTGTGTCCGTGTGTGTGTGTGTGTGTGTGCGTGTGTGTCAGTTCCTCACTTTGTCTCAGTGTGTTAATAAGATGACCCGGGGAGCCACAGAGGCTGCTAAGGTGGAGCTTCTCTCCCCTGAGATGACATGTCATAGACGGAAAGACAGAAACACAGGAGAGCCTCTGCTGTGTGTGTGTGTGTGTGTGTGTGTGTGTGTGTGTGTGTGTGTGTGTGTGAGGATTCTTCCCTCACTATTTTTCCTCCTCTGCCCTTTCTGCTCTCGAGGAGGCAGTTATTTTATCAGTGATGTAGAGAGACGCACTTCACTTACCTATTAGATTTCATCACAGCGGGGAGAAATCATTTCTACAAATGATATCTGCTCTTTGTTGAGCAGTATCTCCTGTAATGAGCAGAACGAGCAGTGAAAGCGCTGTTCTTTCCCAAACGTTTGACAGCATAGGTGCCGAATTCAATGCTTTTTAGGCGCCGACCGAATTGCCTCCTTAGTATCGAAAAATGCCTCGTCATTCAATACCGCATTTCATTACGTAAGGAGTCAATCTCATCAGCGTCAGTGAGCCAATCAGCATGCTTCTACCAAGATCTAATAATGTCTGTGATTGGCTGTCTAACGTTACACGTCGTAGAGACACACAGGAAAAACTCTACGTTACACAGAGACAGGGCTCACTGAGTCGGAGCTGAAAAATATATAAAAAGATTTGTGCCGTAATTTGTAATGTTGTAATTTCTTTTTGTTAAAGCTTTAGTGCATAACTTTTTGGTATTGCGTAACTTTTTGGTATTAATGAACGTCCGTTACATTCAAGCCATTGCCAAATGAGTTGCTACAAAGCTAATTAATCAGCTCCACACAACTCTCTCTGGATTTCTCAGTATGGCTATGTTCAGAAGATTGTGGCGTCCGCATAGACCAGGGGTGGCCAACCAGTTCAGCATAAAGAGCCACAATAAAACACGCACCATAGCAAAAAGCCACACAACACATGCAGGTCCACATTACAACAGCAATAGTAACTTCCATATCTAATGAAAGTCATAATACATAGCAGTTTTCATAGGTTTTTTTTCTTACTTAGATTGACTCAGTGGGAAACCTGACAGTCTTTGTTATCCACAATCCTTTTTAGGTCTGGTTGTACTCGGTTGTGGCCACTCTTTCACTCATTTGTCACTAGAGGGGCTTTCAAACAATCTGATTCAGCAGTGAAAGGGTTAATAATGAGGAAGGTGATCTGTGGTTGCTTTTTTCCCTCAGGTTGCAGAATCTGTCCATAAAAAAACTCTGCTGCATTATTTTTTATTTTAAAATAATTGGCAGATGCATTCAAGTGCTTTTTTTTTTTTTTTTTTTTTACCAATCTGAAATGTTTCAAAAAGTAAAAAAAAAAAATCCACCAATAACACAGCCCTCAGCCACACAGTAAGAGCCTCGCCCGCATACGGCTCAAGAGCCACAGGTTCCCACCCCTGCCATAGACTGTATAATATTTCTTCTGTCTGAATACCAGCAGGGGGCGACACGTGCGGTTGCAAAAGGAGGTCAGTTTCTGTAGAAGTCTATGAGAAAGTGACCCACTTCTCACTTGATAGTATCAGTAAACATTTTCATAATGAGTTTATGGTCTCAATCACTAGTTTTAAATCTTCTTCAACACAGATGATGTCACAACATGATGTTAATTTTTTGAATTTTAAAATTGGCGATAAATCGGGGGGTGTTTTAGGACGTGGCTATGATGTGATTGCCAGTGAAAGTGTGTAACGTAACGAGTGTAAGCAGTGTCGATGGCTCCTCCCTTACTCCTCCCTCTCTTCTAAAATTGTCACATCCGCAACCAGGATGGCTGCGCCCGTAACGGCAAACTCGACGACTCATAGCAGATCTCCACCAACCAATGCGTCACACATGCTCTGTCCATTAATATTATACAGTCTGTGGTCGTCTGGTGACCTTCGCGTGCAGAAGGTCCTCCTTGGTTACTAGCAACTGCGTGGGGTGGAGGGGGGTGGGGGGATTCCTCATGGGGGAGACAGAAACTACGCACTAAAGCTTTAAAATGGATTTCATAAAATGGTATCAAAGTCACGGTATTGGTATCTGTACCGGTATTGACATTTTTTTTACGACACCCAACCCTAGTGTTGAAGGAAACTTGGGACCAGTTTACAATATTGAATAAGGGACGAGGTGCTGTTGTTACCGTTGGTCATCATCATAAGCCCTGTTTTTATGCACATGATACTAAAAGAAACCAATCCAAACTGTTTCAAAGGCATGTACAGAAAAGGTCAACACCTCTCACTTAGAAAACAAAAATGCATTTATTATCCGGTAAATAGAATACAAGTTCCAATACTACAATATAAACATAACCCATTATGAGTAAAAGTACGTAAGTATCAACAAAATAATGTTCTTTCATTATTCATGATTCAATAACGTATCGCCAAATTAACTAGAGTTGGGTTGAATCCCTGATTCCCGAGCTTAAACCGGTTTGATTTTATGCCAACCACTGAACCGGCATATGTCATTATGACACGTCCTGGCAAAATACAGAGTAGCTGACATCAGGAACCAATGGCGATGACGTCACAGCGCTAAATCCAACTTATATTGCGTTAGTAGTACACATCATTGACAGTTACAGTCAGATTGGAGTTACGAGTTCAACTGCATTTCTCACCCCATGAATCAAATAACTTTTCAGGAGCTTAGCTCACACAGCTCTTCTGGGGCTTAAAAAAGCAATAAGACAGATTCCACAGGGCTGTACATTATTAGCTTAATTAGCTTTGTAGCAACTCATTTTGGCAATGGCTTGAATGTAACGGACGTTCATTAATTTAAAAAAAATACGCACTAAAGCTTTAAGTCAGCGCTAAAAGCTAACTGGAGATCTGAAAATATGACTACACCTAAGTTTCCAACCAAGCCACCCCACTGTAACTGTAGTTTAAAAAAATGTCTTAATTAAACATTAAAAAAATAATTCCCAGTGGCTTAGGCCTGTTTGGGGGAAACTTAGGCCAAAGCACATTTTGCATAGTGATTTTAAGCAGACATACAGTATGTACTTGCATTACTGAACATGTAATACCAATATGGAAGTAAAAGCACCCCCAACACATTTTCCATCCATGTGTAAAAAGATGTAAAAGTGTGGCACTGGGTGGAGAAAGTCTCCATGAAACCAGCTTTCTCCTAACGAGGCTCTACTGCTAAACCACTCCACAGTCTATGTGCTAATCTGTTGAACAGGAATAAAGTTTTGAACAGTGTCACAGTCTCTTGATGTGGGTCAGCAGCCTGAGGAGGTGTTTACCACTTACATCTACAGAAACGTTTATACATTTACCTCTGGAAATATGCACGTTTATCTGGAAATTAAGACCTTGAGCATTGACCCGTATGAGCAGGGCTATATGTAGTGCTGAGCTATAGTCCACAGTGTGTTCATCCAACCAAACGTGCTGCTTCTCAATTACATACTTTATACACTAAAACTAGCTCTCAGCCCAAATCATTTTGGAGCAAAATGCTCGCTATGTGTCATAAAGGAGAGGAGCTCTGCAGCTAGGGCTGAACGATTTGGGGGAAAAAAATTAAATTGCGATTTTTCTGCCAGATATTGCGATTACTATTCGATAAGCCATTTTATTAAAACAAAGTTGAGCTAAAGTTCAATGTTCCCTGTGTAACAGATAAAACATGTCATGGAGCTTTATAACCATTGAAACGTCTATATTCTTATACAGGGATAAGAACGTCGATGTGAACAGGCAGCAACAAGTGTTTTGCTTTTTATTAACATGGAACATTGAGCAGTCAAACACAGAACATTTATCACAAAAGCTAAAGTTATTATATAAAAAAAAAATACCAGTACTTTCCTGTAAACTGAAATTTCTGATATGACTCAGTTCAACAGCAGCATCTACATTATACACCTTCTATCATCATGTTGAATAAAGTTATACAAAATGAATGAAACCTCCACTGATAGGACATTTCTGGAAACATTATTCCAGCATTTATCTTATAAAAAACTGTAAATATAATAATAATAAAGAGGATTAAAAATAATTTTTAAACGAATATTATGCCAATATTCAACTAAATATTCACATAAGATTAATCGCATTCTTTACATTTTTTGATTTGAAAACGATTCATCGTTCAGCCCTAGTTGCAACAAAAACACCGTAGATTACAATACAGAAAGGATCGGCATCTGATCAGACCATTAAAATATGGAACATCTCTAGACACTGCTAATTTCAAATTTGGAAACTACAAGTTTTATGAGCTGTTGTTATAAGCCATAACACCACATTTAGTAACATACACCTAGGGCTGGGTATCGTTGGAAAAAATCTCCAATACCGGTACGGATACCAGTACTGTGACTTTGATAGCGGTCCCTGAAGGATACTGTTTTCGATACCATTCTTATAAAATCCATTTTAACAAAATAAAATTACAACATTACGGCGCAAATATTTTTCTTTATTTTTTTCAGCTCCTAAATTTTTTATTTTTATATTATTGGTTTAAACATATACAAATACTAGGGCTGGGCATTATGGAGTAAATCAGATATCAGAATATTCTTGACCAAATACCTCAATATCGATATTGTGGCGATATTCTAGGGTTGAAAATTGGTGCTTTAAAAAAATATCTTCACACTTAGATTTTAGATAAATAATCATCAGTAACGTGGACATAATGTCTAAGTGGGGAAAAGAAATAGACAAAAAGCCAAAACTAAAATTACAGACAATATCAAATCAAGAGAATAAATATAAAAGATAAAATAATATTAGGAGTTACATGGGTTAGACCCGTCTCTGTGAGTAGCGTAGAGTTTCCCTTCATGCCTCTGTGATATGTAACGTTAGACGGCCAATCAGCAGAATTATCAGATCTTGGTAGAAGCATGCTGCATGCTGATTGGCTCACTGACGGTGATGAGATTTACTCTTCAGGTATTGAAATTTGGTATTGAATGACGAGGCATTTTTTTCCGATACTTGATACTAAGGAGGCAATTCAGTGCCTAAAAAGAATTCGGCACCCAGCCCTACATATACCATGTCAGATTCTTCCTTTTTTGTGAATATAATACATATTTAAAACATCGTTAAAAGAAGCTCCTAACCCCCCTTTGCTAAGCACTCTTTATATTCTGCTCTTATCTATATTCTTCTCTCTGCTCAACAACCCACACATGGATCATGCATGTGTATTTTATGGCATTTACCCTAATCTTATGACTGATACATTTGCAGATTATGGGCATAGATTTAATTATAAAAAGCAGAGAATACTCTTGTAGCTCAGTCGCATGAGCCAGGAACATTTCGGAGTTGCCAGATGGCAATAACTCAGCCTCATCTTACAGTAATTGGTTAGAAAGCACAAGCAAAGCGATCCACCATAGATTGGAAAGACCTCAACAAGGATTGTTTGCATAATTTCCAATTTTATAAAGTTTTGGCTGATTTAAAGCCAACAACAACCAAAACCCACAACATGTTGAAACATTCTCTTACCTGAGGCATTGTTTCTTCTGATAAACAGGAAGTCGTGTAATGTTTTTTTTTGTCTCATCCCACTCAAATCTTTGACCTAAATTCTACTCCTAGCCTTCTTTTACTTACATATTCCTTCTCTGACTGTAAACTGTAATTGCTTCGGAGTTTGAAATTCACTTCCCAGGAATCCCTTTGAAACAGTGTTGCCAGTGCTTTTACATCTCTGGACTGACAGCAACTCCCACACCTCCAAACAATCCAGCGTGTGGCTCCCTGCTCTACAAACACACTCACAATTTAAACCAGAGCTCAAGAGCCACCAGTCCACACAGTTTTTTGTTTATATACCCTATATGAGTCTTCCTAAAGCTGCACTAATTCTTAATTTTAATTAACAATGGATCAAATGACTGTGTAAAGGAGTTGCTCGTAGTGATGAACCAACAGAGAACTAGCACCCGACAACTAGCACCCGACTCTGCACCACATTCTCACTCCCATTGCGTCAAAAGCAACGCTTGGTCAGGACTCTTGGCGTCACTTTTTGACGCTCTGGGTCGGGACGTACGTTTAACCAACATGCGGGACAAGAACGGGACAGTTAGGTTTAGGAAAAGATGGTGGGTGAGGTTACAAAATGTACGTTTCAGAGACGTTTCAGACAAAAATGGAACACAAATGGGAGTGAATGTTGGATTCAAACAAATACCAACGTTGCTTCTCCATGTCTGCCGAATGTGTAAAGACAATTGTCGGCTAATACCAAAAACCAAACAAACCAGCAATGCAGCTTTTAAGCGATGGAATAAGTTGTAGAATTCCTGTATTATCCATCACATTAAATAGCTCAATAGTAAACGCTAAACCAATGAAGTTACACTGACACAGCAAAAGACCTACTGTGTTAGCGTTTGTAATGTGCTAGCCAAACCATTATTAAACTACTGATTAGTGACAACCTGCCATTTGTCTACAACTGGAATTTTGCGGAAAACCTCATCTAAAACAAAACCCAGCCTTAAAACATTGCGTTGCACAGTGTGCAGTTCATTCAACTTATCTACGCAGGGCTGGTAATAACTTGTGCCAACACCTACTAATCCATATTGATGCTGTATCTCGTTGTCCCCTTTCATCTCTGGGCCTTTTCATTATGTAAAGGCAGCTCCCACACTCACTCCCGTATCCCGTTTAGCATGCTTGTCTTCCTCTGACTGTCTGATTAATCTGTTTTTCTTTGGATTTCATCTTCTTTGTCTATTCAAGCAAAATAGTTCTCACCGCTCACACAGTCTCGCTTCATTCTTCAATAATAGTGCAAACAGACCTCTATTGCTGCGATAACAACAAACACAGTGCTTCTTTTTATTTCAGGTTCAGCTTTGGGTTACTTTATGTATATGTAGCCGTAGGTAGATTTGTTTGTTCGTGTTTGAATTTGAGAACAAAACCAACAGTGGGAGCTTTGCAAAGCAAATTGAAAGGCCTGACACTTCTGGGTAATGAAGTCCTTGGTTTTTCAAAATTGCTGCCATTTGGGTCTACTTTAAGTTTTTGATCCCTCCTGATACAAACCCTGCCGACAGAAGATGGAGCATATGCTGCTAATGTATGCAGTGTATATAACCAGACTTTCAGACTGTATTGAACGTTCAGATTTTAAATTATGGAATGAACTTAATGGTGAGTTGAAAATGTGCACCTGTCACGTGTGTTTCAAAACAGCTTTAAAATCTAAAATTATTAAGGGTTATGAAGTAATTTGATTAAAATGTAAAATCACTAGAATTGTACTCAGGTATTCAGTTTCAATTAGTTTTAGATTTCTGGGTGATTCTATGGGGATTATGGGATAGGATAGGAAAAAAATAATCCTTGGCTTCAGCCTGTTCCTTTTTCGGTTAGCTACGGTGGAAAATTTGTTGGGAATAATTGTTTCTTTAATAAAATAATTCATCATCATCATCATCATCATCATCATCATCATCATCAAACACTATTGGTCATGTGCATAGGACGTTGCTTAAATTCTAGTTAATCATCAGAGGTGAAGTAGAAAACCACCAATGAGCAGTTGGAAAACGTGAAAGGATCCCCACTTTGTGAAGCCCACTGCTGTGAGGGTTAGGCAAATCCCAATCCTTTCTGCTTGCTCTGATCGTTGAAGGAACAAAGTTAGTTAGGACGTGGAGGAGGATTTTGAAAGCAGCCAGCAACGAGGAATTATAAAAAGGAAAAAAAGGAATATAAAAAAGGAGCACTCAGAAGAGGAAGTAACAAATGAGTTCTTAACTGAGCATAAACATCTCAGCCTTGATGGAATGTTAAGATGGTGCTGGGGCTTTTTAAATTGCAGTGCTCCGGTATGATGGAGTAAACAAAGTAGATGCAATTATGGAAAGAAAACAATGCAAGTGAGTAAAGCCTTCCAAAAAAAATGACGTTTAAAAGAAGCATGAAAGCTCGCCAAAGTGCGGTTGCACAGGGGCAACGGCAGTGACGAGAACAATTACAGGCATCGCTAAGACACACACACCACACACACACACGGACAGAGACTTGAAGAGGAACATAACTTAGCATATTCTAAATAACGACCGACATACTACACACAGACACATTCAACTAGACAGGATTCAAACATTTACAGAGGTTATACTATATACTTATACACTTATAAATAAAGGAAAAAACACTTGTGTCACACAGCCAGGTTACAAGCTACAAGCTACAGCTGTGATGGAGCTGAATCTGACAATCATGGTGCTTACACTTAGAGAGATGTGAAAGAAAGTAAACATTCCAGAATATTTTAACAATAGTAGCATTTTTTCAATGTAAATGGACTGTATTTAAATAGCCCTTTTTCTAGTCTTAACGACTAATCAGAGCACTTTTACACAGCACAGGCACCATTCACCATTCACACTTCACACACATTCATACACTCCGATGGCGCAGCATCGGGAGAAACTTGTGGTTCAGTGTCTTGCCCAAGGTAGGGCTGGGGAAAAAATCAATTTAATTTTTAAAATCGAGTTGGTAGGTCAAATTGATTCATATTTTCAAAAAATCTATTTTTTTAGATTTTTTTTCAATCCAAATACAGTATAAATAATTTGGATGTTTAACAATCTCTGTTGCACACTGCACAGTGACTTTTAACTTAGAGAAAGGGTTTGCCTTTGCAATTTTGTTTATGTTGATGCACTTTAATTAAATACAATAAATATATATTTTTAAAATATATTTACCGTTCACAGTTATTTTGTTTTAAATGGAAGGGGGGGGGAAATTGAATCGTAAATCGAGTTTTTTATTAAAAAATCGCAGATTTTTTTAGGGAAACAAATCGCCCAGCTCTAGCCCAAGGACACTTTGACGAGGGACTGTAGGGGCCAGGGATCGAGCCACCAACCTTCCGATTGGTAGGCGACCGCTCGACCACCTGAGCCACAGCCACCCCGACAAAAAGGAAAATCACTGAACTCATAAGCCAATTCTAAGGGACAAAAATGGATAAGAGAAGCCTCTTCACACTTTAGATCCAAAGCCAAGTATTTAATACTCAAACCAAGCGGTAGGTCACTACGACATACTGCTGCCTGGTAGATCTCTCATAAATCAATCAATCAAGATTAACTTTATTGTCCCACATTGTGGGAAATTTGTCTTGGGCACTTAACCCCTGCTGAAGCCATAGTCAAAACAAACAAACACAGACAGTACATGTACAAAGAACAGATACTGTACAGTACCATACAACAGACCGTACTATGGTCCTGATGGTGTCATACAATGCATTAGTTAAAGGTACTCTAGTTAGGATTGTGAAGATCCAGGACTTAGCCAAAAAAATTAGAACATCGACAACTTCGCAGTCCCTCCCCCCTTTCTGCTAAAGCCCAAAACGGTCTCCTAAGCCCCTCCCCCCACAAGGGAGAATGAATGTGTGTGCATGAGCAGTGATTGACAAGCAGTTAGACCCCCAGATATTGGGAACTTGTACGCTGCCTCCTCTGTCCTTGTGCACAGTTTCCTTCATTCCACTCTCTTCCTACTTCTGGTCAGCAATCCCCACCACCCCCACCCACCCCCACCCATAGAGACACTTCCACAGCAATAAGGGAAATGCGTTGTGACTGATGGGAGAAAGCGCAGGGGCTAAATATAGCCCGGGCCCTTTGTACTCGTACCTTGCCAGGTCACAGGGGCTCGGGGGGATTACAAAAGCAATTGTACACCTTTAGCCCTACATCAAGTGATACAGCCACGTGTGCTCCTTCAGCCCATTAGCCCCCCCCCAGTGTTGTTGGTGGCTTTGCACTCCCAGTGTAATAATCACTGAACACACTCAGTTGTATTGCCTCAAACTCTTAGCAAAGCAACTTCATGTAGGTCTCGGTTTGTGCTTGGGTCGTGATTTTACTCTCAGCTGGTGGGTGTATTTAAAAGCAGTGCTGGGCGATGAACACACATTATTGACATTAGGAGTCTAACAAATTTGGTTTGTCTGAGGTTCCCACTGTTCACACTGGGGGTCTTTTTTTAAGCTGCCTGCTTCTGTTTTACATTATAATCCTATTGAGTAAACCGTGTTTTAAAAGAAGTCCCGAGCGCTCTTTTAAACGCCACGGCCGACGTTTCTTTCTGCAGCTCAGAGCGTCCTTTTGAAGTTGAAAAAAAGAAAAACGCCCTAGGTCAAGCGCTTTTTTGACAGCTGACCAATGACGGGCAGAGTAGCCAGTCCTGTTGTTTTCATAACAAGAAAAACTGGAGAAGGTGCCGATAGACTTGTGTCGGAGCACAACGAGTTATGATATGAGCATGTGTTCCCTGTCTAGAGAACTCGCTTTGCTTGATCTAACGTTAGTAGTAGCACCGCTCTAGGGCTGAACAATACGTCGTTGTTTTATCATCATCCCATTATCAACTGCCACAATATACACATCTTGAAAGGCTGTGACGTATCGCGATTGACACTCATAGGTTTTTTTGTGTTAGTTTAAAGACAATATCAGTAGAAACCTGCACATTAAAATGTAACATTCTTTTTTTAAGTAGTGCTTTTTATATTCAATTAAATTTGTTCAATAAAAGAATGTTAGAAATGATTTCCTTTGCGGGCAAAAATCCTTGATTATGCGGCACGTTTTCTTAACTTAACGGGAACTTGCAAAAACTGCGGTTTGATGAAAAAGAGAAAAAACAGTGATTCCCCCAACACCCTGCTTTTTGATGTTCTTACTTCACTTCATAACGTTCCCATGGCAACAGGGGAAAATGGTTGCTCTTGTGCGAAGTACACGCAACATTTTTCAACTTTCTGCTATGATATATGGGACTTTTTGGCAACGAAAATGCGGGGATTATGAAGTCATGCAAGCCCGGCATATTTTGCGTGGAAATCGGCAATTTATGCGGCGAAAGTGCGGCATATTTGAAAAAAATGCGCCCCCGCATGTATATGCGGACTTTGACTGATTATGCATTGAATTATGCGATCACATAATCGCGTTTTTCTGGAGGTACCGATAACATCGTAGGACGGAACAGAACCCCGGCTCCACAGGAAATAGTCATTATTCACGAGGCCACAAGAGGTCCTTGTCACGGGAAGTTAAATATGCTGTAGGTAGTTTTCAGGGTTTGAAGAAATAACTAGTTCTGTTGTTTTTCTGCTGAATGCCTCCTTAGTCACTGTAGCGGTGGAACCCCTGGAAACTCGATGCTCATTCTTCTTTCAAGCCAAATAAAACTAAAAAGCTGAGCTCCTGCTCGACACTTGTAGCTTGTAACAGGCAATGATTTAGGGTCCCACTTCTGGGCTTTTTTTTTCTTTTTTTTTTTAACTTCTCTGTCATCTTGTTTCTCTCTCTCCCAACAATTCCTCTCTTCTCCCACTCATGCTAGGAGCGTTGGCTGCTTTCAGCAGGGTGTCCCATTTTGTAAGTGCTGCAGGAGTTTGTGGAGTGGCAGCCCGACGTGCAGGGCTGCAGAGGAAGAGGCGATGATGAAAAGAGAGAGGAGTGGGAGAGGGAATAGGCAATAGTCCGGCGTGGATAGAGGGAAGTGGGGCAGAGAATGATGCATCGTGTCAGGGAAGAAAGGGGGAAAGGCGTGAACGGTTGGACGGAGTGAAAGAGATCTGGCTGTCACAACACTGGCTGATCAAAGGCCTTCATGTTCCCTTTAAATATCAACTCATGTACAGCGCCAGATTTCAGAAATTAGACACACAGATCAACGGTGGCACATTCAAGTCATGATTTACTGTATGTCAAAGTCGGCTTTCAATTTCCTTTGATATATATTTGAGTAATACAAATTCCAACATGTTTGATCAAATCTTTATCGGATTGCAACAGGAGGAAAAAAAGACGAGGCATGGAAGTTATATCCGTATTTGTTATTCATGCATAAGCTCCAGCTCCTCTTGCCTCATTCATATCATACTTCAAATGATTTGGCAATCAAGCCTCGGGGGGTGTACTGGGGAGGAGGGGAGCACAGACAGGAGAAATATTGCCCTGCGTTTCAGCTGTTCAGTAATTATTTCTCAGGCAGTAGCGGGGACGCCCAGAGGCTGATGAAAGAGCAGTAGATCTTGGGGGTCCTCTGAGAGCCCGTGCGCTCCACGAGAAGTGCTCCATTAACTGAGGCATCATGGGAAATCTGAGCTGGACAGTAACCCACTGTCATCTCACCAACGACCATTATGTTCTTTCTAAAAGTGGATTCCTATTGCCACAGCAAACTTTCAGAGTTCATGTTGGATTGGTTGATGCCATTCTTTTGTCTAGCAACTCTCACAGGCTCATTATTCAGCATCTGAAAGTTGTTGTCTTTTGCCATACTAGTGGCTCTAGGGATGGCAGTGTTGATCTGTCAGCCAGTCGGGCCACTACTTCGGTCCAGATTAAAATATCTCAACATTTATTGGATGGATTGTTGATGTGGCTTAAGTGGCAAAAATCCTAGCCTGTAGAGTTTTTAAGAAGTAGTAATGTGGGTTAGAAATGTTTTCGTGAGTCCTCTTTTGGTTTTATCATGTGGGCAGCGCGATAAATATCCTTGCCAAAGGTACATTTGGTGGCATTAACAAACCAGGGATTTCTACGATTGGCCAGGCGTCCATGCTTGCGCGAGAACGGAACCCGATTTGTTCAGTCGGTTTCATTGACTAATAATTATCTGTATCGGTAAAAACCAGTATTGGTCGATCCTGATTGTTAGATACCACAGAATCAGTTAGTGAAAATCTTTTATTGTAAGTTGAATTAAAATTACCATTTAAATGACCGGTTACTTCAAATTTCTCAAAGACATCTGCTCGGCCCTCAGGCATGCATAACTTGCCAGGGCCTTCCATCACAACATGGACTGTAAAGACAGAGGCTATTAAAAGCCACAGAGGAAAGCACGGCTGGTGTCATCTGAAGAGATTATATATAAAGATATTCGATCTGACAGGATTTATCAGTGATGTATCAGTTATGAAGACGCTTTTGAATCTGTCTTGCTGGTTTTGTTTTTCACCTTATGAAACTTTATGCCCCTTGTCACGGCTGGAGTGATCCCATCGTAAGATCTCTAGTTATTCCTTTTAGCTCGTTTAGTGTTTTAATTGTACATTTTTGACACCCTCTATTCTTCCCCCACCTTCCAACCAAATTTGAATGATTGATAAATCCATACTTATTAGGGCCGGGACAATATGCTTTTGTCCCGTTTCAATTCTTTCACGATACATGGGCGCCGACTGGATTTGTATTGCGATTTTCATTGGTTGCGGTCCTAGAAGTATTGCGGTTTGATAGTATGATGGCATAATTTCCAGGTCTATTGGGAGTATTGGGATTTTCTTTTCCAAGACAAAAGTTACATATTATTCTACAAAAGTTGAATAATACTTTTATATCTTGAGGCATTTCTTAAAACTGATTGTTTTCTAAGAAGAATGCACGTGACAAGTCAGTCAGTCAGACATTAATTTCATTTGTAAAGAAGAACATAACTGCTTTTTCTGCTTTCGCTCTGTTTAGCTGGAAACAGATAAGATGTAGCTGCCGTCAGCGGTACCGTATAAACGGAACATATTTATCTCAATCATTGTTAAAAAAAATGAATAAAAAATACTGATTCTAGGGAAAAGAATCGTCGCAAAAAAACACAATATTTTTTTCCTCCTACCCCTAATACTCGGGGTGCAATGGATCGCAAAACTCACGGTTCGGAACGGATCACTGTTTTGAGTCACGGATCGGATAAATTTTCGGATTAGCACAAAAGGGGAAATTTAAATGATTTCTTCAAAATGTAATAATAACTTTAAACAATAATAACTTCTTTCACCAGGAAATTGCTGTTAAACGACAAAAACAGATGAAAAGATTTTTACAATAACTTTGAATGCACCTTGAGGTTTACCAGTTTTCAGTAAACACACCATTTAGTCTGTGTTGCAGTGGTCAGCAGTGACCATAGTGTTAGTATGTGTCTTTAGCTGCAGATTGTTGTACGTCCCGGTGTTGAAATCCTCTACAGTGAAATACAGTCACACTTTTACACAGTTTAATCCCGCTGCTAGCTAACGATAGGCTAACATCACTGTTACCTGCTGCCTAGTGTAACGTTAGTGTTAACTAGCGTGACAAGCAACGAAGCTTCTGTTGCCGTTTTGGAGCCTCAGAGAGCAGCTAATCCGTCCGGTATATGCCGGTCGTTTAGACACCGGTGCCATATTAGCACCGGATTTTAACATGCGCCGTTCACGTGAACAGAAAATTGCGTTGCCTGTATCTTTTCACGGCAAACCTCCATAGAGATTTCTCAGCCTACTTTAACACCATTTTTATGGTTAAACTTTGCAATTGATCCGCGGATCACATGCATTCTGAACCGTGGGATCAACTGTGGTACGTTACACCGCTACCTAATACTTCTGATCATAAGGGTTAAGAGTTTGAAGGATTGAGTTGTTGACCAGAGCTGCAGTTGCTTTCTGTCGGATTACAGGTCTTGACGCATCCAGTCTAAGGCCTTGAGCAATCCTTTCATGAACCACATTGCCACTTGCTGGATTAGTGCATACATGATCGAACTTCAGCAACATACTAATGAGAGAAATTTTAACAACCTCCCTTTTGCTGTGGACACAAAGAGAAGAATGCTGGATGTTATGTGAACAGAAAAATAAAATGATGCTGGGAAGATAAGGGATCCATGCAATTAGAAAGGGATGTAGAGAGGGGGGGGGGGGGGGATATGTTAGAGTGTGTTACAGTATGAGGGATTAGTTTGGATTAAAGCTCTGCTCTCCAACACTGTTCCCTCATTTTGCCACAAAGGACTGAACACAACATGTTCTGAGGCACAGAAATGACACTATTTTTATCCTTTTGGCAACCTGGGGAAAAGTCGCCTCTGCTTTTATCTTTTCAAGCTAGCACAAATGTCTTCAGTGAAAAGGCTCTCACTGCCAGCACGCATCAGCCAGGCCTTTAAATAAAGAGGAGATGCCAAGCAGGTTTAGTGTATTTGTGGTACACTGTGGTAGTTTAATAATGTTCTCATTTTCCTACTGTCGCAGCGGGGGCTTCGCTGCCGGCTATCGTGTTGATTTTGTACAGGTCAGACTGAGGAGTTAAAGTGACTTGACAAGCAAAAATCCAATCTGCAACTTTGCTTATGTTTTTTTTAAGTGGAACCTTGGGCGGGGGGGGGGAGAAAGAAAGAAATACAATATCTATAAATAAATCATGTAATATGACGTCAATAAAGTGCAAACAGCATGCTTATGCATACTGATGAGTCAGAGCAGCTTACTCTCTGCAACAAACCGATTCATTTGAGTGGAATCGCCATGATCACAGCAGGAGTGGAGTAAATCCATGCAAATCTTTTGCATCCACTTCAACTCTGGTGAACTTTGACAACTGATGTCAAACTGTGCTGTTGACTAAAGCCTTCTTGACAGTGCTGACTTTTGAGGGACAAAGAGTTATAAGTGTTATAAATGCACTGCACTATCCACTTTGTATAACGTGCCGCAGTAAGAATAGTTTCACTAAAGAAGCAGGAAGACGGTTGCAGACAAAGCTAGCAAGCTGACAAACTGACAGACAGGTTGGACAGCTTGGACAGCAATGAGGACTGACCATAAGGGTTGGGCAATATGAAGATCTTCTATCACGGTGTATATTATTTTATATCATGGTAACCGTATATATCACGATAATGTAATTGCTCTGTCAATTCAATTAAGAAATGGTTTAATGCAGCAGTCTTCAATGTTTTTTAGGCCAAGGACCCCTTAACTGAAAAGAAACAGAGCAGGGACCCCCCATTACATATATTGTATAAAATAGAGTTGCATATTAAAATGGGCCTACAATAACGTGTAGGGCGGCCTAAAGCCTTTACACATAACCTTTTTATGGTGCATATGATACTAAGCTCTTAAGATAAAAAAAAATTGTGTATGTATGTATAAATCATGTTTTAATGTTACAATGTGGCACAGTGAATCCTACTGTATCAGTGGATGGCTACCTTATGGCTTAAGATTACTGGTTTAATTAAAGTAACCATACCATACTTCATCACATATCTTTTCTTCTTTGGAAACTTTACTGGCAAATGGTGGACATTAGAGGTGTGACGCGAGATTAAAACTTTACGATATTTGTTGTCGAGGTTAAAAGTTGTCTCGCGATTTCAGTACACAGGTGCAGAATTACACACACACACACACACACACACACACACACACACACACACACACACACACACACACACGGTGACTGATTGACAGGCACAAGACAAAAGCATTCATATACCCTGGTGACTGACAGGCTGAGGTTGTAAGGCAAGGGAACTTTATTTCTAAAGCACCTTTCAGCAACATGCCAATTTAAAGAGCTTTACATAAAACATTAGAGAGCAATTAACACATTGAGATTGAAATGTATTTTTAAGCAGTTTTTTAAACTACAGTTACAGTGGGGCGGCCCGGTTGGAAACTTAGACGTAGTCATATTTTCAAATCTCCAGTTAGCTTTTAGCACTGTGTGTGTGTGTGTGTGTGTGTGTGTGTGTGTGTGTGTGTGTGTGTGTGTGTGTGTGTGTGTTCATGGTGACGAGGGAACATGTCACCCATGGCTCGCTGATGTGGTTTTATGATACATCAGGCTGTATACTTGGTAGGAGATACATCCGCTGGTGTTTCTGTTGGATTTGTTGACAGGTTTAATTATTCTTTTACCGCTTCTTCTTTTTTTAACTGTACTCATACATTCCTGTAGATACATGGCTAATCATTTTGTAAGTAATACGACCAGATCTTATAAATATGTCCAGCATACAATTAAAAAAATCTAATTATATTTCTACTGTAGTTTGCTGATATGTTTTTTTTTCACAGTGAGCGTTAAAGCAAACGTAATGGGATTAGATTTCAATATAAGCCTGCTGCGTCTGAAATGGAGTGGCGGAATCAGCAGAAAACATAATATGTCTCGGCATATTTGCATACGCTGAGTGTTTTGCCTGTGTTTTGCCGAGCCCTGTTGTCACCTTCACCCAACGATCACAGTGGCAGATGACATATTGCTGTAAATACAGCAATAATCCCGAAGCAAATGGGACCTTATTTGACCTTTTCCAGAGACGACAGAAGAGACGACGCACGCCTTCAAATGAGGGACTTTGTACTGTCTGACGTGAGCGTTCAGATGTGTAATACTGACGGAGAAGAGCAGGATTTTCTTCTGTTTCTGCTCAGTATCCCCCCCCACACACAGCCCTGGCTTTCAGAACCAGCCTTGAGGTTCGCCCCCAGCCTCAGACACACAGCATGCTACTGTCGACTCAAGTTCCGCTCGGGACACTTCTACTGTCACTATGACTCATCCACTTAACATCACACACATGTCACACTGCAGTCAAATGTCATGGATTTTTTTTAAATAATCTTCAATTTATGTTGTGCAGGATTCGTCAGATGCTTAGCATGTGAAATAAGAGAATAAGTGGAAGGAGCAAAGCCTGGTGCCAATGCATTCTGGTTAGAGAAAATCAGATTAAGGGTTTTGATTGACGTGTCTGGCTGTTTGCAGCCCTGGGAACACATGACACTGCGGATAATCTGCTCAACATTAATTAGAAACATTCAGAGAGAATGTGAATTGCTATTTTTATTCTCAATTCTTATCATTTTGGTGCTGGTGATTGTCCTTTGGGGCTGGCTAAAACCTCTTTGGGGGGCGCCAAAAATTCCTCTATGCAGGAAAACCCCCTGCTAGCTGGAGCGCGCACGCATCCAGCCTCAGCCCGGCAATTATATACAACGTGCACTGTAGCATAAGGAGCTTTGCAGTGCATTTAAGTGGAGTCGGTGGTAATGTTGTTGTTCTTTATTCTGAGTATGACTAAATTGCACTGCTCGCATGTAAAGCAGTTGTAGCTGTACATGAGCTCTAATCCGATCAGAAGGATTCTTTTTTTCCTCAATTCTTTTAACTCGCTTCAAAACAATCTTTTTTCATTTATTTATTTATTTTTTGCAATGCAGGTGTTGCTGCCTTTTCATCCTTGCAGCATTACACAGAGCTTACAACATTAGAGCTGTAACAATTCCAAGTTTTACTGTACTCAGAGATAATTGCGATTAACAAAATAAGTGTGTGTTTCAGTCAAATTTTTTCCTTTTTTAACAAATTAAAGTTTTGAATGAATCCCAGGATACATCTTTTGGTTACATCACTGTCATGTGACCCAGATAATGTAATAACACAGGTACACAGTCTATGAAGTAAACCACACCTCTTTGTTATCATAAAACATTGTTTTTATTATCTATTATTGTTTTTGTTTTTAAAGAATTTTTTTGGGGGGGGGCATTTTAGGCCTTTATTTTTATAGGACAGCTGAAGCCATGAAAGGGGAGGGAGAGGGGAGATTGACATGCAACAAAGGGCCGCAGGTCGGAGTCGAACCTTGGGCCGCTGCGTCGAGAAACAAGCCTCTATATATGGGCGCACACTCTACAAGGTGAGCTCCCCAGGCGCTCATAAAACAATTTTTCTAACTGTATCCACCTTTGCTGTTATGAACGCGTGTCGGGTCAATGCCAACAACTAGCATAGCTTTATAATTTTTTTTCAATAATTACTTGCATAATTACAATTTGGCATATCTAAACAGAATCAACAATTACCATCAACAGTCATACGCCTTAATACCTTAGCTAATGTTAGCAGTTTATTGTGGTTAAACAAAGAAACTGCGATTATGTAGAACAATTTGACAATTATGTAATAACTGTTAAAGGTCTAGTGGTCATAAATTACAGCTCCATCAGGTCCAGTCCAGGCAATGGAGCTGCGGCTGCAGTATGTTAACACCATGCACTCACACAATAATCTCTGAGGTGACGGGGTTTTGTATTCATGTAGACTTTCACATAAGGTACATATTAAGAGGAGACACAGAAAAACATATTTTTAAAATTTTGAGATTTTGGGCTATTTTTCTTCCATAACATGTCTTCTTTCAGACTAGTAGACAGAAAACATCCAAAATACACATTTAGGTGCATATTGTACTACACTGTGTCTGTGGATTTCTCCTAAATTCACCAAAAGTTAGCTTTAGATAATGCCTCAATTGCATATTTAAACAACATAACATAACCAATGGCTAGAGGGGATTCACACCAGCCAGTAAAAGCCGGTTTATAAACCATTATTAAATAGTTTATTAACCATTAAGAAAGTCATTAGTTATACAACCTTTGTAAAGGGTTCCTTTTATCAGTAGCTTACATCCATATCTTCATACCCATATATTCTTAAATTTAGGATGAGAATTCTTTATTTATTTTTCATTCTCACTCCCATCGTGTCAAAAAGCGATGCTTCAGGTTACTTTGGCGTCTGTTATTGACGCAAAAAGTCTCCTTTTGCGTCATATTTAGACGCGCTTGGTCGGGGCTCTTGGCGTTCCTCTTGGCGTTCCTCTTGACCCATCCCCCACCCCAACCGAATTTGGAGTCTTTCATACAACTCAGTGTTTGGCTCGGTATCAGACGCTGAGAGACACTGACCAAACGTCAGGATGTTAGGAGTTTGGAGTGAGAGGTTTTCTTGGCTTCCACAATCAGCATTTCACTTTTCAATGAGGATGTGCGGAGCCCCTTCTCAGGCATCGCCACGTGGTTCTTTAGGAGTTTGAATGGCGTTCATACAACACAGTACACTCAACCAAGTCTGAAGCTTTTCCGGTCATTTAAAAACCATGACTCTCTTCAACTGAACAACTGATCCAGCCATAGTACAGTAATAGCTGCATTTCAAGATTAGACGAGCATTAATGAGGTTTGGAGAAGACGTCTTAAAGTTGCGATGCTTCAACATGTCGACACGCAGATAATTATTTGATTTTATTATTAGTATTTGAAACACAAGAACATCATGGAGTCAACAGATGTTGACGTCTTGCGGTTAGATGGAACCAAGTCAAAGGAACATCTGTTCCACTTTGTCTACGGCGACATCCTGAATAATATCCCATATCCATATGCTGAGCTGGTAATACCAGGTAGGGAAAAAAGGGTGTGTGTGCTCAAGTATGCATGCATATCCCCTCATCCCATTTGCCCCCGTCTGAGCGTGTGACCCTGTCTGTGATGACCTTTTACGCTGCAAAACCAGACGACAAAACATTAAAGATCTATGGAGGCGTCTGCCTTCATTGTCAGTGTATCTCGGTGTGGCTGCTATCTGGCTGCGATTCACAAGCACGCGTAGAGAGCTATTTGTATGATAATGTAAAAACAGACTCTGTGGACCGGCTGCTTTTCTGCGATGCCATGCAGGAGACAGCTGACATAAGCACTTATTGAACCCCGCCAACGGTTCAGTCGAAATGTGAGTAAATGCAGAGGGATAGAAAGGAGAGAGAATGAGGAAAATGGCTGGCGCTGGTGCTTCGCCATGTAAATGTCAGCTTCACAGGCCCCCCCTCCCTCCCCCCATCTGCATGCTTTAAGGCTTTTCAGCATTTTGAAAGAGAAAGAGATTACAATCACGTACATGATGCGAGTCTCTTGTGCTTGTTTCAGCGACCACGGTGACCAGATTAATGAAGTCTCCATTCCACCCACTCCCACTCCCACACAGTCTTTAGAAGAGGCTTCCAACACATTGTGGCTGATGTGACATGATATAACACTCTCCTGAATTCGTATCTCTTTGTCGAGGAGCCTTTGCATAATGGGAATGTACATAGGAACACTCAGGGCCCCAGAAGCCTGTCTGGAGACATTACCGACAAAAGGTTTCATCCAGAGATAAAACACTAATGCACGGTGAGGGCTGGCTGAGCGTGTGCCATCTGCACCAAATATAAGATGTTCATTAGTTGTACGTTTGTTGGAGCAGGTGGGAGCAGAGTAAAGTAAAAAGTCCATATTTTGGGATTTTAAAGCATGAATTGTCACACTGCGTGGCCTCTCTTGGATTAATCAACATCATGATTCCATGAACCAACCTGATACCAATGCATTAAAAAAAAATAAACAAAAATTATACTTTTTTTCTTTTTTAACCGCTGTATACTACTAACCCTGTATGGATGGGATATGATTGCTATCATTGCTGTATGGCCTGGCTCAGTTAAACCCTTTGTAAAACAGGAACAAATACAGAGAATGAATGCCATACAACTTTCTTTCATTAGCTACTGTTGACAGGCAGACCTAACTGAAAAAGAACCTAAATAAATAAATCTAGAAATAAATGACTATTCCAAAAAAACTGTGCATCCACAATGTAGTAAAATAAAAGACTGTTAAATAGTACAGTAACACTATAAAACTGTAGTGAAACTGAAATTTGCAAAACTAATGCCGTCCCTCGAAACTGAAGCTTTGCGTGCAGCCAATCCCAATCCCAACTCGTCAAATCCTGACGTCAGTGTCTCTCAGCGTCACATACCAAAGCAAAAATCCCCCTTTAGCGTCTGTATTTGCGGCGCTGTAAGACGACGTAGTATTAAGAGAGACAACAGTAGAGAGTAGTATGACGGACCGAAAATCTGCTTAAAGGTCCCATGGCATGAAAATGTCACTTTATGACGTTTTTTAACATTAATATGAGTTCCCCCAGCCTGCCTATGGCCCCCCAGTGGCTAGAAATGGCGATAGGTGTAAACCGAGCCCTGGGTATCCTGCTCTGCCTTTGAGAAAATGAAAGCTCAGATGGGCCAATCAGGAATCTTCTCCTTATGAGGTCATAAGGAGCAAGGTTACCTCCCCTTTCTCTGCTTTGCCCGCCCAGAGAATTTGGCCCACCCATGAGAGAGAGAGAGACATCATGGCTTTCAAACGAGGAAAGTGGCAGTTGGTCAAGGCCATTAGGGGACCACTAAGGTCTATATAAAAGAGACTTCAGATACAGTATTAGGGGACCACTAAGGTCTATATAAAAGAGACTTCAGATACAGTATTAGGGGACCACTAAGGTCTATATAAAAGAGACTTCAGATACAGTATTAGGGGACCACTAAGGTCTATATAAAAGAGACTTCCGATACAGTATTAGGGGACCACTAAGGTCTATATAAAAGAGACTTCAGATACAGTATTAGGGGACCACTAAGGTCTATATAAAAGAGACTTCAGATACAGTATTAGGGGACCACTAAGGCCTATATAAAAGAGACTTCAGATGCAGTATTAGGGGACCACTAAGGTCTATATAAAAGAGACTTCAGATGCAGTATTAGGGGACCACTAAGGTCTATATAAAAGAGACTTCAGATACAGTATTAGGGGACCACTAAGGCCTATATAAAAGAGACTTCAGATACAGTATTAGGGGACCACTAAGGCCTATATAAAAGAGACTTCAGATACAGTATTAGGGGACCACTAAGGTCTATATAAAAGAGACTTCAGATACAGTATTAGGGGACCACTAAGGCCTATATAAAAGAGACTTCAGATACAGTATTAGGGGACTACTAAGGTCTATATAAAAGAGACTTCAGATACAGTATTAGGGGACTACTAAGGTCTATATAAAAGAGACTTCAGATACAGTATTAGGGGACCACTAAGGTCTATATAAAAGAGACTTCAGATGCAGTATTAGGGGACCACTAAGGTCTATATAAAAGAGACTTCAGATACAGTATTAGGGGACCACTAAGGTCTATATAAAAGAGACTTCAGATACAGTATTAGGGGACCACTAAAGCCTATATAAAAGAGACTTCAGATACAGTATTAGGGGACCACTAAGGTCTATATAAAAGAGACTTCAGATGCAGTATTAGGGGACCACTAAGGTCTATATAAAAGAGACTTCAGATGCAGTATTAGGGGACCACTAAGGTCTATATAAAAGAGACTTCAGATACAGTATTAGGGGACCACTAAGGTCTATATAAAAGAGTCTTCAGATACAGTATTAGGGGACCACTAAGGTCTATATAAAAGAGACTTCAGATGCAGTATTAGGGGACCACTAAGGTCTATATAAAAGAGACTTCAGATACAGTATTAGGGGACCACTAAAGCCTATATAAAAGAGACTTCAGATACAGTATTAGGGGACCACTAAGGCCTATATAAAAGAGACTTCAGATACAGTATTAGGGGACCACTAAAGCCTATATAAAAGAGACTTCAGATACAGTATTAGGGGACCACTGAGGTCTATATAAAAGAGACTTCAGATACAGTATTAGGGGACCACTAAGGCCTATATAAAAGAGACTTCAGATACAGTATTAGGGGACCACTAAGGCCTATATAAAAGCATCCAAAGAGCACCATGTCATGGGAACTTTAAACTCTTTGTGAAACACAAACAATAAACATGCAGACAAGTCCGTGTGGGTCTGTGAAACCTTGAATAGATCAAATTGAATGTTCTTTACGAAGAAAGCACAGTCCCAAGCTCTTGTTGCGTCGTAGCAGACAGAAATGATGCAAGATTCTGAATTGCTCGTAGTTCCAAGGCTGCCTGACCCTTAGCTAGCACTGACCCCCCAACCTGTCTTTTGGAGAGGAACCTTGCAGAGATCTTGAACAAATCACATCAGCTGTATGTCGTGCTTACCCACAATCCTGTTAGGTTGTGTGAGACTTTCATGTCTACCAGTGGGAGAGAAGAGGTTTTTAATACCAAGACAACAGCGAGCAGCCGGGGCTTTCAGCTCTAATACTCTCCATCACCTCATTAGCAGGAGACAGAGTGTGTGTGTGTGTGTGTGTGTGTCTGTGTGTGTGTGTGTGTGTGTGAGTGTGTGCGCCTGTTGATGCTGTCACTCGGCTGCCATTATGCTTATAACAACCCACACAGTGGCAGTCAGAGTCAAAGAAGAGCCATTATTAATATTTTTCCTCTGAAATGAGGCTCATTTTCTTTTTTGAAGAAGAAGACGCGTATGGACTCTGATTGTCTGCGGGCATTGAGGTCCCCTTTTTGGGCACATGAAAGCAGACAAAATGATTTCTATTACCGGACATTATCAGGCGCTTAGCCGAGAGATAGCAGTGGTAATTCTCTCTTCTTCTTTTTTTTTTTTAGTGTAAAGGTCTTTTTTGTGAAATTCAGAGCTTTTGAGCAAGGTAAAAGAGGGAAATGGATTCATTAGCCTGGAACGGATCCTCCGGTCAATAGCCACATTTTGAAAACAGCTTTATTATTCACGCTGTGTTGCCAAATGAAATTCAGTCAGTGACTTATCAGAATCCTTTCAGAAACTAGTGGCTTTACCAAACCTTCAGGGAACGCGGGGGGCTCTGATTGTTCACCGGGCGAGACTCTCTGTGGTCTGAGAGCCGATCCAGTCGCTATTAAGTTGGGTTTCAACGGCCTGGGCAGCCATTCGAGGGACGGTGATATTCAGGCTCAACAATGACGCAAAGACGTAAATGCAGAACGAGTGTGGAGTCAATGAGCTGTGAGCTTCTCCCCCCCGCTTATTAATTCTGCTTCTATTCCCGGCTTTTCTCATTTGCTTCCTTCAAGAGTTGTTCCATTTTGACCCTTCCCCCGAGGACTGGAGTCAGTGCCACTGCATGTTTTAATCACGTTCCTCCTTCATCCATATAGACTAGGAGAGTCCAAGTGGAGCAGACTTGAAAGAGAGAGCGAGAGAGAGAGGCAGAGATTACCCACGCACATTCGCCCATGGGTTTGCAGCTACATATAAGCCTACGTACATGCTTGGACATGCTTGCCACATAGTCTCGCGGACCGCAATAGAATGGAACGGCATGGACTGTGGAGGAGGCCCGAGCTTCCTGCTGTGTTTGTAATGGAGACACAAAGCTGGGAAATTGGATGAAAAGCCAGCGCTTGGTCTCATTTTGCCGCATGCGGCAAGGGCTGTTTCCCCCCCCGTTCCTGCTTTGCCACCCTTGTGGCTGCATTAAAGCCAATATCACCCAACTCCTTTGTAAAGAACAACCGTGAAACATTTAGTCCATTCCTGTACGGTTACTTTCCCCACAAGACGTCCACCTGTTTTAATTCACGATGAATTTACAGCGTGGCTATCTGCAAAAAGCAGATTATCCCCAGGACAGATTGGAGGAGCTTGTGGATCTTTTACCTTTTTAGGTAATTACTATTACTGCAGTTGTTTTTCTGCTCCACAGGGGCTGAGTAAGTGACGCAGAACTCCTGAGGATAAAAGTACATTTGCCACAAGGTGTCTTATCAGTCGGGGGCTAAGTTTCCACATGGGGTCTGGGGTCTGCCAGTAATTAACACAATGACTGGCACTCTTTCTCTGGCACTCTGCCTGTGAGGGATAAGACTATTTAGCTGTAGTCGAACTCAGATAAGGACTAATGTAGTGTGAGAAGCCTGACTGCTGTGGTTCATTGCATTGGTATTGTGTCAGTGTGGTCGGTTTGTGCTATTGAGCTGTTTCTGTCAACATGTTGCACACATCAGCAACAAAAACGCACAAATCAAGTGTTGTGTTCAGAATTTTCAGAAGAGGGCACAAAAAGATGACGTGTGTCTGTTACAGCGCTGTGAAATCTAGTTAAACTGTGGCACTTTGGAGCAGTTTCCCACCTGTTGCGTCACTTGTTTTACTCATTTCACTTTGACTTTTGAAGTTAAGTTGGTTTCCTGTCTTTGGCCGTCCATCCATTTAATACATGCTAAGAGAGCGTTGTGGCGCCGAAAGAGCGCTGTGGCCTCCAGGTTCAGCGGCACTGTGTTTTTTGCTGAAGCCCCCTGTGTTGGCACCCCTGCCGCACCGCCACACTATATTTTTTTCACACGGACGAGATGAAATACCATCCAGGAAATCCAGTTTAAATAATGCATTCATGAGTTTGGGCCCGGTCACAATAGCATTTGTAACATATATAACATTTCAAACCCCAAATCAATGAATTCTAATGGAACTGCCTCACTCAGCGGATTTGCTCACAGCAAGGTGAATCTGCGTGGAGCTTTCACGTAGAGTTTGACTTTGTTGACACACAAATTCTCACCACGGAGCAATGGCAAACTGTCTCCGCATTGTTCACCTTGGATGGAGCTGAGACCGGGTGTCCTAAATAGAAGAAACTATCGTATTAGCTGTGTCGTTTGTGAGACAGGAGTCGATCACTCAAATATGTCTCTGGAATGAAGTGTGTTCACTATCAGACATTACTGTCTGGTGACCTCCATTTCTTACAGAATAACAAGATTGAAAGCTAGCTTGTAGTTAGCGAAAAGTCCCCTTTCTGAGGGTCCAGGAGGGGTTGGCCATTCGTCATTTTTGTCAATTTTTCAAACAGACTGTCCAACAATCATGGCCGCTTTATGCAGCGATTGCTAAGGTGTGTAGGTATGGAAGCAGCTCTCCTCTCCTACTCCTGTCACGCATAGACTACACTTCTCATCAACGTTCATTTGATAATCAATCATTTCATATGGTACAAAATCACAGCCACCGTTGGCTGGTGAAGTGACGACCGGTCCCATGACAGTTACGTTTAGCGGTCTTAACAGTTAGATTTAGCCGAGAAAAGGTGACTGTGAGCCGAGTACAGCGCACCGTAAAGTGACAGTCGTGACAGGAACTGTTACAGTTAGGTTTAGCTGATGAAAGGTGAGCATCATGTAGCGACGACAGTTAAGGCACCAAACTTTGTGGTTTGGGTTAAAACACCGGCCCCCTTAAGTAATCCTCCTAGGACATGAACACCTGTTTCCTGGGTGAAAGTCTTGTTTTTTCCTTAACTTCTTCTGGGACATGAACTCCGCTCCCCTGCTAAAAAGTGTGTGTTTTAGGACCCAAACATCTCCACCCCCCCCGCCCGACATCGTTTGTGCTACATACTTTTACATTCATACTTTTTGCATCTATATGGACGAATGGTTCATGAGAACAGCCTGTGTTGGATGTGTCCTCTCTATTTAATCAAGTTTATTTGAAGCATATTGAACCCTTAACACACATTTACACCCTCGAGCAAATTTAACTTTTTTACCTAATATTCCTAATATGTCAGTGTGCGGGAGAGGACCAGGGCACCCAGGGGAAACCACATAAAAGCTCCAGCCAAAGGGCTTGGCTTCAAACCCAGGACCTTCTTCTCACCACTGAGACATTTTGGCGCCCCGCGGAGGACATACTTCCTTTCACGCAGTGGGAAACGTTCAGGCTCAGGTGGCAAAGCGGTCGCCAGCCAATCGAAAGATTGGTGGTTCGATTCCTGGCCCTGCAGTCTACGTGTTAAAGTGTCCTTGGCAAAACACTGAACCCCTATTTGCCCCCGATGCTGTGTGTAAATGTGTGTGAGTGTTTATCTGATGAGCAGGTGGCACCATTTACGGTTGCCTCGGCTATGAATGTGTGTGAATGGTTCCTGTACGTTATGTAAAAGCACTTTGAGTAGGAGTTAAGACTAGAAAAACTAGGGTTGGGTACTGAAATCGGTACTTTTCTGGGAACCCACGGATTTACGTTAAATCAAACTGTGCCAACACCTGAGAGCGTGTAAGGGCAAGCATATCTGTCCTTGCTGCGTGTTGACAGAGAGTGAAACTACGTCGACTCGGCAGTTTGTTCAAGTCACAGTGAGTGACGGCAATGCCGTTTAAGCTCGTTACGCTTTCAAAACTCCACGCAGATGGCGTTCGCTGCAATATAATATTAATGGCGAGCTGAAAGTCATCATGGAGCGGTAAATAAGATAAATAGGTTTGAAATTATCTTTATGACTGAAACTATTTTTCGTTATTACAAAGTGAAATACTGAGAAAAGGGTACCGTTGGGTGCCGGAACCGAATTTCAGGTAGCTGGAAAAAATGTGAACAGTACCCAACCCTATAGGCAACACATCCAGTCCTGATACCCCATGATGTCTCTGCTTACTAAACCCCAGAGTTAGAAGGAAAACCCCTCCTCTAGTACTCCACATCCTCCTCCTCCATCACTCTCCAGATCTCTCCCAACCCCTCTGACCCACCTCCAGGGACGTTGTATTTGTTAATCCGCCCTGGAGAGCGAAGGCTTCTGCCGGCCGCCAGCTTGTATAGCCCACACCATTAACAACATGACAGGAGGAGTTAGCTTGACTGGCATGTTTATTGTTCTGTTGACTGGGCAGTGCTAATGAGGCCTGTGCGCAGTGCTGGGCCAGCAGGATTACCCCAGCACCACAGGACAAGCACAAACAAGACCCACTGTCACTGACCATTTCCCTGAGAGCACACACTCGACACATGAACACACACACTGGACTGCTGCTGCCTTCAGGTGCTAACACTACGCTCCCCCCCCTCCTAAGCTCAGGAGTTGCAAATGCAATTCCTTGATGCCTTTGGCTGGAACAAATCCAAAGTGGTACAAGGTAATTTTGGGATTTATATCCGAGGTCAAGCAGCGCTTCTTTGCACTGTAGCTGGAAAATGAAGAGGAAATCAGCATTATGCAGATAATTGAGGTTTTAACCTGTGTGTTGTCTTCCCGGGTCAATACTATTTTTTTGGGGCATTTTTAGGCCTTTATTTGTATAGGACATTGAAGACATGAAAGTGGGGAGAGAGGGGTGGAATGACATGCAGCAAAGGGCTGCAGGGCGGAGTCAAACCTGCAGCTGCTGTGTTTAGGAGTAAACCTCTATGGGCGCGCGCAATGTTTTTGTTGCTTTTATTGATGGTTTTTTTTACACGTTAATGGCACCAACTTATTAATAACACTAGTTTTACATTTGGTACTCATGGTTGATAAACCTCGTTTATATGAAATTAAACCTAATTCTTGTGTTTAAAAAAAGCAGAAATTATGCATTATTTTGACTAATTGATGGATGATGAGTTGAATGAATTTCGATGAATTTCTTAAAGTTACCTTTGGATACTGTTTGCCATGCCAGTATTTACAATATTAACACGTAATATTTGTTAAATAAAAATATGTGTCAAACCATTGTGAATGAAGTATTGTGGTGCTGCAGAGACGTCCCAGTCTAACGAGAATAATGATACGAAAATGATTTTAATATCCAATATCGGGATTCATATTGCATCGCATAATCGCAATATCGGTCAAAATAATCGCAATATGATATTTTCCTCATATCATGCAGTCCTAATACATTTACAGGATGTTGCAAAGCTACATTTGACTAATTGGTCTGTTTACCTGCATAATGTCCTGATCAAAACTATTTCATTTTGTAACAATTAGGGAAAATAGAGACAGATAAGACGATACGATACAACTTTAATGTCAGTTCACACCAAAATTAATTTAGCGTTCCCGAATAGCTCCGCTCCAAAGAAGGAAGAAATAAAAAAAGTTAATCAACAATCAAAAATCAAACAATACATATAGTACAAAGATGAAGACACATCAACAGCCATGACAAAGAACCATGTTTCATGATATCCTGTTGAAGATCCCTGGTGTAGAAGACGAGGGCGCTGGGTTACGTGTGTTGGTGTCTCTCCACCGTTGTAGGAGATGTTAACTGAAACACATCCGACATGCTAAGGCACATTCGACAGCATCACTGTAAAGGAATTAAGTCTAAAATAATCAAATCTGACTCCAATTTATTAATTCCCGCGCCTTCTTTCATCGGACTTGAGTTTACCACAAAACAAGGATCAATCTGAGACGAAGAGTTCAGTTAAGCAAGTTTACTGAAGTCCAGCAGTTAAGTTTACAGAACACAATTGTGGATTCACAAAAATGAAATTAAGTTTCCCTAACCGCAGACAAAGTATACGGAGTTCAAGTCAGCAAAGTCTATGTCAGATTATGAACACCGTCTACTCATCTCCCTAATCTTTTATATCTTGCTTGAAGGCGTCCCCCTCCTGTCTCCCTCCTGTCTCCGGGCAGATCATCCAGCTCTCACACACACACACACACACACACACACACACACACACACACACACACACACACACACACACACACACACACAAACTGACCCAGAGCCACCCCCTCCCGTTCCACTTCTCCGTTTGGTACGGAAAAACATACACTCCCATTCCTGAGCTGTAAGGCAATCAAAGCTTAGGCTAACTATCTCTGTGTCCCGGGTGTATACATTATACAACTTTAATACTGAGAATAACACATCTAGATTATAGAAATATTTCTACATCACCCAGATGTTCAACTGAACAAAGTTCAATTTGTTCAATAAAATAATGTCGGAAAATCATTTTACTTTTCAGTTTTTGTATTCAGCAAGCAATTTGTTGTATTTTATCAGTACACAGAAAGCAGCAGAAAGGCAGAACTTGGGCACACTTTAATATCTGTTTATTTATCGCAAGTCACATCGTTATCACCATATTCAGCAATGTTGTCGCATATGGCATATTTCCCTCATATCGTGCAGCCCTAAATGGTATCTGACTGGAGAATTAGCGCCACCTACTGCTTACGATACAATATACTTTATTGTCTCCTTAGGGAAATTTTGGACTCCAAGCTGCACACATAAATTATGCCTTGACAATTATACACCAAACAAAGCTCCAGTAACAGTCACAACAATATAACCTTTATTTATTCAGGGAGGACCATTGAGAGCCAGCTATCTTTTCCAACGACCCACTGATTATAGAACAAATAAAAGAAATAAAATAAAAACAAATAATATAATATAATCATAAAAATAATCTGATCATAAAACAATACCCAAATTACAATATGTAGTAAAGCAAAAAACACATGAGAATCACTGATAAGAGGGCTATTAAAAACAAGAGCAGTCCCTATGTAACACGTATTTCCCTCCCCCACCCAGTAAGACACCATGTAACTGTTGCACAATCTCTACAGCTTCAAGCAGCATTGTTTAAACGTTGGACATGTTCTTCAGCCGATTGTTTGAAAATGTGGTTTAGAATGTGTGTTCCATTTGGATGGAAACCAGAAAGCAATAGACCCTGTAGCCCTCGAAATAATGCAGCCCATAATTGCATTCCGTCCTGGCATTCTCCCCTCCCTTTGCCCCACCCGGTTTAATGCATTCACTCAACATCACTCAATACATGTGCCTCGTTTTTTTGCAAACGTCCGTTTTCTTTACAACATTGTTGATGCGGAGCATATTAGTAAAGCCACTGTACAGAAGAATGTGACTCGCTCTGAAACGTTTTTTAAACATTTTTGTAGTGTTCCCTGGACACAAACCAGTGAGAGACATTAAAAAGGAGTCCCACAGTATTGCAGGTGAATGATATGAACCCTTGAAAATAAAAGATTATGAATTATAATTCTGTTAATGATGGTGCTGCAGCCGCAGAATGGGATTAGTAGGCCTAGGACTTTTATAGATTATAGGTTCAATACCATTTCACCAGTAATATTATACTTATGATTAAATATGATATTAATACACTATATTGGAACTTACGCATTTACTCTAGCAGCAATTTTCTTCCACGCAAATTCTCTCTCTTTTGCAGCAGCCACTGTATTGCTTCTTTAATGAAATACATGTTCAAAATGTTTGTGTGACTTTTCTTTTTTTGGTTTTCAGATCCTTCTGAGAAGCTAATGTCCTTCATTGTTCATGTATTAGATCACTAGGGTTAGGTCTCAAATTCAACACTTTTTAGGCACCGACCGAATTGCCTCTAAAGTATTGAGTATCGAAAAATGCCTCGTCATTCAATACCCAATTTCACTTTCTAAGGAGTAGATCTCATCAGCGACAGTGTGTCAATCAGCACGCAGCATGCTTCTACCAAGATCTAATAATGTCTGTGACTGGCTGTCTAACGTAACACGTCGTAGTGATACGCAGGAAAAACTCTACGTTACACAGAGACGTCTCACGTAGTAGGAGCTGGGACATTATTTGATGTTAAATAATGTAGTTGTTGAACAAGTAGAGGAAACGAAGCTTCTTGGTGTTCTCTTAGATTGTAAACTATTGTGGACAAGACATATAGATTCTCTTGTTGCAAAGATGGGGAGGAATATTTCTGTTATAAAAAGATGCTCTGCTTTCTTAACACCACGCCTAACCAAACAAGTCCTGCACACTCTAGTGTTATCACATCTTGACTACTGCCCAATGATATGGTCAACTGCTGCAAAGAAAGATCTAGGAAAGTTGCAGCTGGTTCAGAACAGAGCAGCTCGTCTTGCCCTTCAATGTCCAATTAAGTCTAATGTAAACAACATGCATGTTAAACTCTCTTGGTTGAAAGTTGAGGAGAGACTTTTAGCTTCACTCCTGGTTTTTGTTAGAAATATGAATGAATTAAAAATACCTGATTGTTTGTATAGAAAACTTTCATTTAGCTCTAACACACATAATTACTCCACTAGACATTCCACTCGAGGTCTTTTTAAAGTCCCAAGAGCCCGAACAAAATCAATGCAACATACAATATTGTATCGAGGAATGGTTGCTTGGAACTCCCTTCCAGTTGAGATTACCAAAGTGTCTAATATATCAAGTTTTAAAAAACAAGTAAAGGATCATTTAAGGGCCAGAAGACTGTAACCATAATTTTTTGTATTTAGTTTATGTATAGGAAGATTGAAATGTAAACAAAGATGTTATAAAATTGAAATTTTTATGTTCTGCATTTGTGTATTCATTATGAGATCTTATATTACTATTTATATACATAGAAAGAAATGTGTATATCTGCAAGGAGACAAATATTAGTTATCTTGTTTTTAAATTTTGTTTTGTTTATCTTTTCATTTGTAGTTTGTTTGTTTTGTCTGAAAATGGAGTTTTATGTTCTGTGTGGACCCCAGGAAGAGTAGCTGATGTTTTGCATCAGCTAATGGGGATCCTAATAAAATCAAATCAAATTATATAAAAAGATTTGTGCAGTAATCTTATTCCTTTTTCTTTCATAAAATTGGCATCGAAAAAAATTATTGTTTAGGAACCGGTACCAAAGTCACAGTATTGGTATTGAACATTTCAAACGGTACCCAGCCCTGTAGATCACAATGTCAGGGTAAAGAGTAGCACTGCATCCATTTCACAATTTAAAATGGATTTGCCCAAATGAAACCGAGGGAAGTAGACACAGTGCACCAGGTAGCCTACTTTATAGCATGTCATTTCAGACACAGCCAATCTCTCCCAGATCTCTCCCACTGCTGCAGCTGCAGCTGTCCAAGGTCCTGATCTCTCTGCAGCGTGTGCTTGTCTCTATAAACAGCTCTGCTTTCAGCATAACAATGCTGTTTCCCAGCCACTGACTGTTAAACAGTAATAACATAGGCATTGCTGTATACAGCGATTGGTAAGGTGTGTAAGTGAACTATCTGTCCTGCCTTCTGTTCGGTCGGCCTCTTTCTACGGTGGCCACGAGAGCTCATTACACTGGAAATTAGAAAAAAACACAGAAAAATGAAGAAACTTATTCCCCAATTAAACAAAAATACAACAATACAATACAGATACAATACAGAAACTAGCTAGAAAGCAGAGGTGGGGGGGATCACGCACAACATAACAAAACATGCAAGAATTAAACCGCCCTTCTAATACCACCATGGATATAGAGCCACTCAGCCAGCCGTGCCAAAACACTTAAATATTAACTCAGTATTCAATGGAAAATAATCTCAAATTGAAATAGCACAACGTGGTGTCAACATAAAAAATCCTGGGGGGGTACATTTTGTCACCACCGGGGACAAAAACAGCTCAGTAGAGGCAGAGATATGTAGACCAGAAAGGGTGAAATCCCACGCATTCCCCACCCCCCTTGGAAAAATCACACCCTGCAAGTAGCACATAACACATACTGTTTCCAGAGGACACTAAGACTAATTTGCTTTGCTTTGAGCTCTCAGGGCCACCGTATGTTTCACTTGTTTAGTAGCTGTAGTATAGTGCAGTTGCTCCCGACAGCTCTGGGAGTTAGAGAGTGAGTCGACTTAGTTTCTTAGTGTCTGCTTTCTCTTTACGTCCGCCTCGGCCCCTGAATGTTTCTGTGCACTGGTGTTACAAACACATGCCTTCTAATCATCTTTCATACAAGCCAGAAACTGCATTCATATACATTTTTGCAAAGATGTATGTTATATTCTAGCCCCTACGCTTTTATTTCTTTAACCCTGAAGCCTCTTAGTTTTACAATCTCCCAGTTCCCTTTGGCTCAAAAAACAATGACAACTTTTTCATAAATGTGCTGCACATGGTCCCTGTCCGGAGCTTTTAATACAAAGCATATCTCCTTCTGTTCACAGACACACCAAAATGTCTGTTAAAATGGCCCCCTAGTGAGTAAACAAGATGGAACCTGCAGCGCCGGAGCACCGTCTCAAATTGAGAGCTAGCAGAATATGACAGCTCCTTTAATGCTGCTCTTAGACATTCATTATCATTAAGATGTTTCCATATCCGCTTAAGTAAGCATTTGTCCCCAAGCTGTTAGGTTTCCGTTAGTGCTCTCTCTCTCTCTCTCTCTCTCTCTCTCTCTCTCTCTCTCTGCGGGTGAATTTGCAACCCAGTGTTGCGTCAGCAGTTACAAAGGGAAGGCACTTTTTATATTTTTTTCTTGAGGCTCATCCAAGGAATTGATGTACAGGATGCATCTGGGTCTTTGGGAGCGGGAGAGAGCAGAAGAGAGAGAAAAGCCGTGTGTCTTTGCGTGTGTGTGTGTGTGTGTGCGTGTGCGTGTGTCCATTTCTCCAGTTCCCTCCTGTTTCCCAAAGACTATTACTCTAACTTTTCATCCATATCCAGTTGACAGAATAAAGACATTTCATTAAGGCTATCTCTGCGCCTGGGTCTGTTTAACGAAATGCATACTAGCCAGCAACACTTGGTTTGTGTGTGTGTGTGTGTGTGTGTGTCATTAGCTGTCATTGTAGTATAGTCTGTGGTATATATTCATTTTCCTGGCTTGGGTGCAGCCTTATCTCCTCTGGGTGTGTCTGTGTCCATATAATGCACTTTGATGCCAGCATACTCCGAGCTGCTCTCCGTAATGAGAACGTATGTCTCTCCAGGCTTTGGATTTATAACTACATGTCTATCTGTGAGTTACTCGGCGGTGGAGGTAATTAATGTAGGGCTTAATTGTCCGGGTGAGCGTCTCCTCAGACCTTGGATCCCACCTTCAACCGCAACCCTGAACTCTAATAAGCCCACAGGGACGACCCAGCGTGCACCTCAGACCCAGCCGAGGCAGCCGCATAATTAGTCTCCAAACATGGCCTCACACAGCCATGCAGAGGACAGCGCTCACACACTGTTAAAAAAAGGCAATTTTTTTGGCCCGCAATACAAAACAATTAGGGTTACACTATACTTGAAGGTATCTACATATGAGTGACATGACATTATCATAAACATTATAATCGTAATAAAAGACGTAACGCGTCTTTTAGTGTCATTCGGTTTTTGTCATGGCAAGTTATGGTTAGGGTTAGATTTAGGGTTCAGGTGTCACGACTGTGTCATGACGCTGTCATGTGTTCATGACAGTGTCATGTCACTCTTATGTAGATACCTTCAAGTAAAGTGTTACCAAAAATATATTTTGTCCAAGGGACTTGAAACATTGCGTTGTTCTGACTACTATAATTGCAAGTTGCCAGTTGATATTAGATGGAATAGTTGTTAGGAAATCTTGATATTAGTTGTTATAAAAACTTAATTTTGATGGGTGATTTTGCTGTGTATGTCTTAGCCCATGTAATACATATTACATATCCTTTACATACATTTACACATTAATGGATAATTGGATGGGTCTACAGGACACAGCCCCAGGTTCCCAAAAGGTCAGGGGGCCCCTAAGCAACAGCCTTTGTTAAAGTGACTGTTACAAGCATGGGAAGTCACAGCACTCAATCCAAAGAAGGGATGTCCTGTTCACTTTTTTTATCCTGATGTTATAACACAGACTATAATACATGTATCAAATTAGAAAGGCAATTTGAACCCATTTGACAGCCGGATATCTCTGCTCAAAGCCAATTAAACCTGCAACACTGGGGTTCCTTTTATGGCTTCCTATAATATTTTGTTTAGAATATGATCGCACCTTTCAACAATAGTGCAATTCAAAGACATAAAAATACATTAGGACCACATGCAAAAGAAATACAACACAAAAAGAGACATAAATATGATTTACAAAAAGATTTTTTTTCTGGTATTTAACTCATTGAATTAGCCAAAAACATAATTATATACCATGATATAACATTACATATACCCTGATAGACGCATTATGTGGATTTCAGGAGAGAACACTTGCAAACACAGAGCAGTGGGCAGCGCCCGGGGACCAACTCCAGATCTGAGCCAGTGCCTTGATCAAAGGCACTGACTGGAGAACCTAGTACATGTTTTTTGATGGTGGGGGAAACCGGAGCACCCGGAGGAAACCCACACAACCATGGGGAGAACATACAAACTCCACACAGAAAGGCCCCGGAACGACCTGAATTCGAAACCAGAACTTTCTTGCTGTGAGGCCACAGTGCTAACCATTGGGCCACCATGCTGCCTAAGCTGGGACCATTGTGATTATTGTGTTAAGTTGGCTGCTCAGCTGCTGTGAATGCTGCTCGTCTGTTCTTTTTCTTTTTGGTGTGCCAAATATGCCCAACCAATATTCCGCCATGTGAAATCCTAACTTCAGTTGCCCTTTTGATAAGAATGTTTGATGAAGTCGGGCAATGAAACAGAAGCCTCCCACCCTCAGTTGCCCTTTTCACTTGCACATTACACATCCACTCTGTCCGACATCTGCAAAAGGCCACACCATATATCCCTGTCCACTTTTACAGCTTGCCAATAAGAAATGGAAGTGGCTCTAACGCTCGCGAGCCACCTAAGTAAAATTTAGGAGTACCCGAGCTACAGGATGGTGTGTGTGGATTATTGACAGAGGTACTTGTGCCTGCTGTGAGTGATGTCCCATGCTGCTCTAGTTGCATTCAGGCATCTAGCGATGGCTAATAATTATGTGTACATTTACGACAAGGGGCCCGGGTTTAATGGATGGATTCGCTCACACTCCAATTCCCATTCTGCACATGGATTTCCTGTCATTTTCATGAAGGATATTGCATCAGAAGAGCGCTCGCTCTTGCTCGCGCTCGCGCTCTCGTCTGTTTATTCCTACTGGTCATTCTGGACGGAGAATTTTCGGTCAATGACCGGAAACTCAGAGCTGCCGCATTTATATTATACAGAACTGGCTAGGATTACCTGAGACTCCTCCTGCAATGCACTCCACTGCTCCGGTCTTTCATGAACATCAGGACTCAAGAGGCCAGTCTGCCAAAGTTCATCAAGCTCCTGTACAAATGGAAGAAATGGAGAAAGTTTGTTGTAAGTGACTGGCGAACACACATCTAGTCTCATGCCACCGCTGCTGCTGCTGGACTGGCATACAAATAAAGCAGCAACTTTCCTCCTGATGTGTAAGTCAGCATGACGCACAACATTGTACTTGAGGTCAAGTTTAGAGACATATCTCATAAAAGCTACAGTATTTATTATTTTACTTTGGTGTGGTGCAGGTCAAATTTTTTTTTTCACTTTAAATTTTTATTTATAGTGTCAGACCATAACCGACATTCTCTCAGGACACTTTACAGATTAGGTTTAGACCACACTCTATAACTTGCAGAGCAAGCATTTGTTGTGACAGCGGCAAGGAAAGACTTAGTATCTAAGTCAACGTGTTGACAGCTCACAGATAGAAGGCAGCATTAGCAAGCAAAGCTTTTTGTTGCAGTCTGAGGTCTTACAGTGTGTCATAACTTGTCGGTAACACTTTACTTGAAGGAACAGGATGACATTATGTCAAGTTGTCATAATCAAGACAACCCAAACAATGTCAACTTGTCATGACAAAAACCGAACGACACTTAATGACAGAAGTCCTAAATGTTCATGACTTGTTTATAACATTTATGACACATTCATGAGAGTGTCAAGTCATAGTTATGACAGTGTCATGTCACGATTGTGTCGATACCTTCAAGTAAAGTGTTACCTTTATGTCTGTAGCACAGTCACCACTCTCTAGCTATAGTGAACCTATGTGTCATCTTTGATCGTTAATCAGTGAAGGAATAACTCTGGATGGTTATTTCAAAGTGATGTGAAAAATGTTTATGGTAGAAAGGGTGGTGGATGTTGCCAGAGTCTTGTAGGACTTGTTGACAAGGGGTGGGAATCACCAGAGGCCTCACGATACAATATCATCACGTTATTTATGTCATGATACGATATTATTGCAATTTTCTGCGATGCATTGCAATTTATTTCGTTTTTTCCAACTTCAAATTTTTCTCAATTTCAAATGATGTCCCCGAAAGGAAACTTTGTCAAGTCTGTTTTATCTAAAAAGATACATTTCTCTGTTTGTTCATCTCACTTCAATTGTATTGCTGCAAAATGGATTGTCAAGCAGACAAACTGAACAACACATACAGTATATAATAATAGATCCATACTTGACGTCTGTGTGTCGATTCAGTATTGCGATAAATGTTGCGATACTATGCTGTATCAGCTTCCCCCCCCCCACCCCAAATGTGGACTTGCTACGTCTTTTGCTTTTGAATCTGCGCCATAGTGTCTGCTCTCCCCTGTTTCATCGCGAGTTTGCATATTTTCAAATTTCAAATTATCTCTGCTTTTCTTGGTAAATCTCAGTGGAGCACAATTCAAGCGACTCATCTCTGCGCAATACTGTGTCCCTAAATAGATAATGCTGCTTTAGGCTCCAGCAGATATTGTAGCAAAAAATATCTACTCTGCCTCTTGCTGGAGTAGAGTGCGATAAGCATTTGGTTCCCACCCTGCTGAAGGAAATTAATTCTTGGTCCCGGTGGCCAAGTCTTACATAAGAAAATGACTGGCTGAGATGGCTATCACACCCGCAACGCTGACATTCTCTCACTGTGCAATGCTGTCCTCTCAGTCTTATAGTACATGTGTTAGCTGATTATAAGCTGATTCCACTGCTCTCACATCTGTAATACGTCCTCTATCCAGAGGGAGGGTTTGAACAAATTGCTAAAAGTCACTGCAGATTAGTTTCACCCACTTAGCTTTTGGATTCCCACCTTGTAATTGCCAGATGTAATATGAGACTAGCAATCTATATGCTACTGTATCTTCAAGATAATAATTTGAAATGGGGGAATGAAGATGGATGACAAAATGACTTGTATGACATATAAGGAAGTTGTGTTTTTGTTGTCATAATTCCTCATTTAACATTTTACATTCAGTGGACAGACATACAAAGAACAGAATGTTATCTTAATGTAACTAATTGTTAATGTGTTATCTTGGCTGTAGTCTATATCCACCACATTCCACTTCCGGGATTGCGCCGGTGCCGCTGGAAATTCCGCCGGATTTCATTCTTTTCGGCCAGATGTCAGTCACCTTCCTCTTCCTTTGTGTTGGCGTTCTAAATTCCGGTGGATTCATGAGGACTATGGTTAACTGCTCCTCAGATCTCTGCAGGGTAAATCCAGACAGCTAGCTAGACTATCTGTCCAATCTGAGTTTTCTCTCTTGATTGGTTTAAAGAAATGCCAATAAACCAGAGCACGTTTTTCTCCCATCCTGGAATGCTGTGTGGACTAGCCAGACCCTCCTTCGCAGCGCTGTGGAGGAAGGTCTGGCAATGTGTGACTAGCTTGGCTATAATATGTAATCTCATGAAATATAGTCCATTTGGTGTGCAGTCATCAAACTTTGATAACGTGGATATAATGTAGTTTAATTAGCTATATTTCTTTGATTTTTAGGGCGATGCTATGAATCCCTTTTAAATGGGAACTCAAATCAATTTAACCGATACGGGGAGTGAAAGCAGACTGTGAAATTGTCGTATAATGTCTTCTGTGGCTCTGGAGAAGCTTCGTCAAGTCTGAGAAAATTTGCACCTGATGATGTCATCATCAATCCATGTCATCAAGGTTAACTTGACCTAGGTTTGGAGACACATTTGAAAAACCGAAAGCCTGCGTTTTCAAAGTGGAAGCCTGAAGTTTGAAAGAACAAAAAAACATGATGCAGTTGCATTGTAGGATCTAATGTTTTAGTTGGGGACTAAAAGTATTTCTGCCTTTGCTGCATTGATTCTGATCATTGTTCCTCAGATCTGTCTCCTGTAACAAGTGTTCATGGAAGTGCAGTACAACATTGCTGGAATACACATTTAACTTATTTCAGCTTGATCTGATTTTACATGAATATTTATGAAAAACATATACATATACTAACCTTAACAAACAGGGTACATGTATAAAGCTGCTAAAATTCTCCATAATGACTACTTTAACTTTCGACACTAAAGTACATTTACTGTTACAATTATTTGGTAACACTTAACTTGAAGGTATCTACATTCCAGGCGAGTTTCAAGTGAGCAACTTTATTTATATAGCACATTTCAGCAACAAGGCAATTCAAAGTGCTCTCCTCTTCAAAATTTCAAAACATTAAATACCTTGATCACACCCAAAAAAATAGATAATAATGATGATACACATCAAGAATAAGATTCTGTCAGAAAATCTTGTACACTTTAGAATTAGAAAAAGATTTGAAACATTAAAATAAATAGAATTTAGGAGGAATCTGCAGGTTCAATCCCAAAGTATTTCCTAAGCCCACATCAGATAAAACCCTGCTAATTACATTTCTCCCACTGTGGGTCTGGCAGGACTTTGAATGAAAGAAATGCTGAAGCACAAACTGCCCGTCGCCCTTGGTGACCTCGGCGGAACGCGCCCCTATCTCGCCGCTGCAGACGCTCAGCCCTTTGAACAGCCGCTCTGTCTTTTGTGTTGCAGTGCCGTCGTTCTGGGGGCTGGTGAACTCGGCCTGGAACCTGTGCTCGGTGGGGAAGAGGCAGTCGCCAGTTAACATCGAGACCAGCCACATGATCTTTGACCCCTTCCTCACACCCATAAAGCTGAACACGGGTGGACGCAAGGTAAGAAACACAAATGCGACACACACGCACACTATTCTCTGTCGGCTTGATGGATGCTGGGGCTTTGTTGCATCTTTTAGATGTTGCACTACACTGCTATCGCGCTTGCCGCTATTGTGTTGGAGTTGTTTCGGTGCTGTTGCAGTTTGATAGGGTGTGGATCCCTGATCGATGCCTCCCGACCGCTGTTTGTTTTGGCAGACAATGTGAGCTATTTGTCCAGCGAACACAGCTGGAGATAAAATAGAAAACAATTCACCTATTCAGTGATGCACAATGGTTGTGTTCTGGTTCAAGGAAAAGCCTTGACTTTATCTTAAGGGGTTTGCAGATGAAACCCTGCAACCTAACAGTGGATTAGTCAAGCATATTGTTTATTATTTCCTCCTGTACAGTGGTGTAACAAGGCCAGTGTGTGTATCCATCCTGTGCCATATGACAGCAGCTAATTGGGAAGCCTTCACAGATGGGCTGCTTTCAAAAGTGCACAGTTGCATGGCGAGATTAATGTTATGACTAGTTTATGTTTCCGTGCCAGCAATTACTACAGGGTTAGCCTTGAGCAACGATAGAGCACATAGGACACATTGCAGTTTACAACCTATGGTACACTGCTACACAAGATCAGCTAACAGATATGTATTTGTGTCCTTGGACCCCAGTTTCGGACTGATCAGATTCTGGTACTTGGCTTTTAAATCATTTAGAATTGAATTGCATTCTGTATAAACTCAGAGAATATAATATAATTAGTAAGAAAACCTGTGATAAAAATACTCACTCATACATTTTCCTGTTGGAATAATTTCTACTTGGAATGGAAATTTGATTTAACAATTTGTCTTTGTGCGAGGCTCCCCTGCTGCTCCCTCAAGGACTCCACTTTGAGAGCAGCTACCCTGCAGTGAGTCCAGAGTTAGGACATCACTCAGAATGGCACAATTGTATTGCTATTAGGATGAATCAGAGGCAACTAGAGAGAGCAGTAGAGACAGGCCACTGTGTTATTTTGGCATCTCAAACATTAAGGGACAGAAAAGTGCCCCTGGAAGAATCCGTAAGACATACACCACCTTCCGTCCTCGCTACAGCATCGGGTAGTTTGCGAAACACCTGAAACGACCTATGATGATGTTTTCTTGGAAAGTAACTTCTTGCAGTTGTGAGACTGTAGCAAACATTGTGCTGCCTAAATAGCTAAAAGGGTAGTGTGATGATGGTAAATGCATTCAGATGGGGGTTGAGATAGAACAGTGTTTCTCAAACTTTTTACACCACGTACCACTTCAGAAAATATTAGGCTCTCTAAGTACCACCATTATGGCCCACGTTAAAATAGAGTAGCGTAGGCCTACCCTATTCAGCTACGGACAGATCATGCAGGAGGCAGGTTCATTCTTAAAAACATTATTTATTGTTGACGGTCACGCTGTACTTCCTCTGTCCTGCTCCAACTGCAGCCAAATTTGAGGTAACTCAGGTCTTATCTCCTTATTGTTTTGCATAACTTGCTGCTAGCAGGTGCTGTGGAGACTTTGCCGCAGCTGCTTAAGTAGCAACTAACCCTAACCCTCGTCCACTATTTAAGTAGCGACTAACCCTAGTCCACTATTTAAGTAGCGACTAACCCTCGTCCACTACTTAAGTAGCGACTAACCCTAACCCTAGTCCACTATTTAAGTAGCGACTAACCCTCGTCCACTACTTAAGTAGCGACTAACCCTAACCCTCGTCCACTATTTAAGTAGCGACTAACCCTCGTCCACTACTTAAGTAGCAACTAACCCTAACCCTAGTCCACTATTTAAGTAGCGACTAACCCTCGTCCACTACTTAAGTAGCGACTAACCCTAACCCTTGTCCACTACTTAACAAGCGACTAACCCTAACCCTCATCCACTGCTTAAATAGCGACTAGCACTTGTCCACTATAGTTTCAACAGTGCTGCTCAAAATATTCACCTCCTCATCCACACTTCTCTGAGTTGCTGCTTGGAGCAAAGGTTGCAGTGTTTTTGAACCATTCATTTTACCTCGGCTTACTATCTTGCCACCACAGCTTGTGACTAATTATGGATGTATGTGCACTCCGTTTATGAACGTAACTATGTAGCAGGCTGATATCCAAACAAAAAATATAACACTTAAACACTCACTTTAAACATCTTTTAACTGATCATAGTTTAAGTATTATTAGAAATGTTGTAGTATTTCTTTAGTATTGTGTTTGTAAATTAATCTTTTTCATTTAAAAAAAAATCTATATATCAGAGATTCCGTCCGCGTACCACTAGAGGCAGCTCGCGTACCACCAGTGGTTCTTGTACCACAGTTTGAGAACCAGTAAGATAGATGGTTATGCCAGCAAAGTGAGTGACTTTGATAAAGGAGAACACAGGCTACATCCTGTCTTGTACCAACAATCAACATCGGCTTTAAGTCCGATAAACCGCAACTTCTCTAGTTTAAATCTGACCAGAGACCTTTGTTGCATGGCATCCCCTTTCTCCCCCTAAATTATATACAAATATCCCAAAAAGAATGAAGAACAAAATGTGGGGAAGATATGGCTTTGTTTGAGGTAGGCCAGGCTTGGCACGACGCGGCTAAAGTGGACTATATTGGGCTCGTGGAAACCTCACCAAACTTTACCAGATTGGAAAACACTCATTGGGTCATTTTGGTTGACACTGACATGTGACCAAGGCTACATTTACACTACTGCATTTTGGTTTGAATATGAATATCTTTTGCTGCTAAAACGGAGACATTTGAAAACACTGCTGCCCCGTTTGGGTTTGAAAAACTCTGGGGTTTCTTTGTAGTCTGCGGAGACCTTTGGTAACGACGACGCACATCAGACAGCCTTATCGGTTAGGTAGCTTACAGACCTTTCAGTAACAGTTCCACCCTGTCGTCGCTCCAAGCTAATACATCCCTGCTCTTACTTTTCGCCGTTGTTGTTCTTTCTCTAAAGTATTTTCTGTATTTTCTACTTATACATCCATAATTTAACTTCAGAAAATCTGCTTCCTGTTTACACCGGCACACACATGCCCAATGTGTGGTCATGTGATATGTGTTGTCAGACGTGTTGATATGAACGGAGATTAGTTCTGCTGCTGGAGCTAAAACTCTTGTGTGGACGGCGATCGATTTTGTGTCAAAAAAAATAGTGGTGTAGATGTTGCCTAAGTGTCTTTGTTGTTGAAGTATATACAACATTGTTTGTCCTTGCCTTCCCAAATGACCCATTTAAACCATGCAAAAAGGTCTCCAATGAGTTCCACACAGTGAGGTACACAGATGGTAAATTTGGGAAGATGAGAGCTTAATAATTAAAAGTGTTCTACTTTGGCTCGGCTACAGCTCTGTGTCTGTCCCTCTGCTTCAGTTTCACTCACCACTGAGTCTGACTTCATGTCCCCCCCACAACACTATCTGACTCTCTTACTGGGTGTTATGTCGAATGTTTCTGATTTATTAAATAACTGCATAAAGCATTTAACCAAAGTTTTGTGTTGGAGTTTGTAACATTCCAAAATCTTAATTTTTGACTTATAGATTTTTATTTTCACTGTAAATGCATATTGGTCCCAAATATCTTATATCAGTTCCATTAACTAATAATCAGTATCGGTATCGGGCATAAAAAAATCGGTCGATCCCTAGACTGAATTTACCAGACTGTTCTGGCTGTTAGTCATTGTATCCAGATTATTGGTGATCATTTATCAAAACTCTCATTGTGTTCATATTTTGTGAAAGCACCAAAAGTCAACCCTACAATATCGCCGCAATATCGACATTGATGTATTTAGTAAAAAAATATTGTCTTCCATATTGCCAAGCAGCTCTACATTGACATCGCCCATTAACACCCACACAAACTTGAGTCCAAGTTTATAGTTATCTGGGAGAAAAGTTTCCTCTCCTCCTTCTCTCTTTCTTTCTCTCTCTCTCTCTCTCTCTCTCTCTCTCTCTCTCTCTCTCTCTGCAGCGGCCTAAATGTAATCTGTTTTGTCTCCATCTCTCTGAGCACCTGAGCTGTCAGCCGGTGAACACGACGCTGGCTTCACCTTGTCAGTGCTGATTCATCCGCGCTCTGTCTCTAGCTGTTTGGCAACCAGTCAGCCTTGGCCGAACACGCCACAGAGAGCGGTAAAGAGCTCGTGCTGCGGTTCGCCACGGCTCGGCTCGCCACCTTCGATGCAGGGAGAGCTCAAACCCACTTTTTGCCCAGAGAGGGAAGCAAAGAGAAAGATGCAGCCTCCCCAATCCCCCTCTCTTACGACACACACACACACACACGGAAACTGCATAGGGAAGATGAATTCCTCCTTTAATAGATTTTTGTGCTGCTCTGTATTGTGGCTAATGAATAGTTAAAGGGAATTTAATTGACCTCCAAAGAGAAATTTTAATTAATGACGGGGAGACGAGCAAGGCTAGGCGCCATGGACTGAAGGAATCACAGTTATGAAAAAGGCACTATTAATTGAATACTTGCTCTGCCACAGATGAGCCGCAATTACTTTAAGATTTTAATGAATTTAATCACTTAGCCTGGGAGAGGTGAAAAGAAGGGATTTTGGAGTCCTTGCTCTGTCTGTGCAGTGTTTGCACATTTATGAATAGTGCTTATGAAACAGGATTAGATTTTGTCCGTTTTTTTCCCCCTACTTTTATTCATTCAAACTCAATGCACAGGGAATCTATTAGCGCTGTGAAATCGGTGGCGTTCCTCACTTTCGGGGACGCCGCGCTCTCTCCTGGTTTTTGTTTTTGCGCTTTGAAGTCAGCTGCGTGCAGAGCGCTGTCAACATCGATCAGTGCCAGGTGGCGTGTTCCATAAACAGGGGTATTTAGTGACGATGGCTCGTTGGGCAAAAGGCGTGCTTTTAGAGCTTTAATCATATGTCGGTTGCTAAACAATCTCCAAGTGCTTTTGAGACAATCTGTAACCCTTCTGAACACCTGTCTCATTTCTTCTTCTACTGTTAATGAAAACTGTCTTCCTGTAGTCCCAATCAACCAGATGAGGAAATCTGACAAGCATGCAGGTGCGTGTGCAAGTTTGCGCGTGCATGTCTGCTACTGGCAGCGCTGGATCTGCCTAATTACAGTGAGTGTTAGGTAGAACAACAAACAGCAGGCTCTTGGACATTAGCTGAGGGAATAAACCACATTCTCAGGTTTGCCCAGCTGGCCGGCCAACCAACCAATCAGACACCAGTCAGACAGACAGACGCTGAAGCTTCACTATCCTGGGTTTGATAGGTGTGTGGCACCACTCAGAGTGTGTGAGGCACTGCTCTGCTGCTTGTCTTGGCTCTTTTCCAGGCTGGCTCAGTGCAGATGTTTGCAGGTAGCTGAAGGGATCCATACCTGGGCTCCTGCACCCATTGATAATAATGTTTGGCTATAATTCACTGAAGCAGATCAGTACAATGATCTGTGTTCAGTTGGGGGTTTCACAACTACTCATTTTTAATTGTCACAACGTTTAGCAAAGTGGTGGGGTGGGTGTAAACTTGCACGGCAGCTGGATTCTTGTAATATCATGAGATCACATGAGAATCGATCTTGTTCGGCTCCAACATAGTCTATATCGACTACGTTTTATTTCCGGGATTGCTCCGTTGCCGGCGGAAATTCCGCGGATGTCCCTCATTTTTGGCTGGATGTCCGTCCCCTTCCTCTTCCTTTGTGTTCCTTTGTGTCCTTTGTGTTGGCGAGGCACCTCTGCGCCGCCCAAGACGATTGTGATTGGTTTAAAGAAATGCCAATAAAACCGCTAAATGCCGGTTTTTCTCCCATCCAACATTGTGCGGACTAGCCAGACCTGCCAGCTGCCAATAGCACACATGCACTGGTTTGTTTGTGTTAACAAACCATCTGGCGCGTCAGGTTAGAGTGGGTGGGGAGGTGCGTTACAACAACGTAATCGTTTTCAATCCATTTCATTCATTGGAGGGCAGCCATCATCAGACAGGTGGCGAGATTGTCAACCGGATAAAGCAGCATTAATGTTTTCTGCTGTTATTTATAAAAAACAATAATAACAGTCAACTAGTGCCAACCAGTGGTTTTAGTAGTTCACTGGGGAAACCTCTCCAGGGTTTTTCCTGAATGGAGGAATTGTTGGTGCCCCCCAAAGAGGTTTAAGCCAGCCCCAAAGGACCACCAGCGCTAAAACTGATAAGAATTGAGAAGAAACAGCAGTTCAGATATTCTCTTAGTGTTTTTATCAGCAATTTAGCGATCAAACAACTGTTGAGCAAGCAGAACATAAACTTCAATAGGAGCACTAATCTTTTACTGTCCAGAGTCGGGCTCTACCGGACTCTCAATGATTTTAACGGTAGTATTTAGATATTATAGTTCTTTTTTTTTTGCAGTTTTGTTATTTTGGGCTTTATTTACACAATTTTGTTTAACAAATTGTCAGAAAAAACAGGCAAATGCATAGATTTCTGTCAAATAAGGTAACACAGACTCATTGCCTTTACAAACGGATCATGCTCATTGTTGTGCGCAGTCACACACTCATTTCTTGTGAAACTTGTGACTTTCAAGTTTTGTTCAAACGTGGCTCAGGGTCACATTCAAACTCCTGTCATGTACGAATGTTTGCTGCCGTACACATACGAAACAACGGCCTGACAAGTATAAGTCTGCAAACACAAGCCGATGTCAGTTGCAAAAGGTGGAGAATGCATTACAGTGTGTAAATATTCAATTATGCAAATTGCCGATTCAAATTAATTAGACAAAAGTTTGGGTTGGCTGAACCTGCGACGGTTGTCGCAGCATCACAAAAGGGAGCGGGCCTTGTGTGTGAAAAGCTGCAATTACCATCGTCTGACTGAGGCCCGCCTGCACTTCTCAAGGCGGGAGATTGCTCTAATTGCCTCGGTGATGCGGGGGCCTTGAAGCTCGGGGATTCTTCTCAGGTCTCCGGCTCCGCAGATAGCTGGACGTGTAACAGCGATGCCGGAGCCAGCATCCATGGCATATCCATCTGTGAGTCTGAATCTCAATTACAAAACCGCTCAACAGAGGGACAGAAGAAAGAGGAGAGGAGGAAGGGAGATGGGGGGGCAGGGGGACAGAAAAGGCAGGATGGGGCACGGTGGCCCAGATGGCCTCAAAACATTGGCTCTTATTGTCCTGATGGTTCAATACAAGGGAACACCAGCGGTGGAAGAAGTATTCAGATCCTTTACCTAAGTAAAAGTACTAATACCACACTGAAAAAAGTACTGTATGTCCTACAACTTTTATGGACACATTTATGGTGGAAACATCTTTATTTATGTGAAGTAAAAATACAGGTGACAATTCAAATATAAGGCAGCAAGGAAGCTTTTACATCAGGGACCTGGGCTCTGATCCGAGTACACTTGACCCCAAGTCCAGCTTGTTTGATTAGTGTAAACATGATCCCTGCCCAAGTCCACTTGAAACGGTGGTCTATAATAGCCTACAGTCCATGTGTACACCCATACGGTTTTGCATCAGGTGTAGAAACCAACTCTACCAAAACATGGAAGTGGACTGCTATTTACCGCGACTACTAGATGTTTTTAAAAAGGTTATGAAACTGCCTCAATTTAATACTGAAGCCACGATATCAGACGGCAGCGCAGCCTGCCAAGGACAGAACCAGATCCGTGTCGCTGCCTCCTCCTACCAGCAGTCGGAGCTTCTGTGGGAGGCCGGAAGATCCGCGCCTGACAGCTGCTAGCTTTACCTTGCTAAATCCATTTTCTTTCTCCAATGCAGTTTTCCAATTTTTTATTTTTTTTTAATCTTTGCCTGGTGAACACTGTAGCTCTGTCATTAGATGTGCCAAATTTGTAACAGGGGAAACAGAAACACGTGTGCAGTCTGGCCAAAGTTACGCTTTGGGGAAAACCTACTGGTCAGAAAAGCGACACCGCTCTCTCGTTGTGTCTCCATGTTTATTAGCAAATCAGATATTAGTAAAACATATTATTTCCATGTGGTATTTTTATGATTGGTTGAACTGATGAGGACAAAATAAAATACTTGTTTCTTTTAATTTAGGGGGAAAGGAGGATACTGGTGTTAGTGGGACAGGCAGGGCATTGCTCCCCCGTGCCCCTGCCTAGGACCGGGCCGCTTCTCTATGTGCTGTGTGGCATTCATCTGAATGCACTGCATAAAGGGTTAGAGTGTAATTACGCCAACAAGCATCAACTGTGTCAATTAACTCACCTGGCACCTCTCTCCCCTCCCGCTGATTGCTAACCATGCCCACCCCAACAATAGTGTTTATTTGGCATGACCTATATTTTAGCAAATTTCTCCTGCTGCCTTTATTACACAGAATTCTACAAATCCAAAACACGCCATGCTTACTCCACATGCACGAGGAAATGAAGTCATTAAATAGGCCACCTCAGAAATGATGGATCCCATTTAAAGGATAAGATAACATGTTATAATATATTTTTTGCAAGCTCCAAGCCCATTAACTCCTACTGAAGTTAAATATTTAAAAATTCCTCGCAAATATATAGTTACATTTTTTTTTCTTTTTCAAAAGGCTCAGTTATTTCATGAAACTGCTGCCCACTGTAGTATTTAGAACCAAATGATTATTATTAATCCGCCGCTCAAAATAGTCCCATATAAATGCGTTAGTTCCTCCAGATTGAGCACACATGCTATAGTGAGTATTAGTGGCAGCTTCACAGTGTGCGTGGGGTTGAGGAGGTGTGGATCAGATTGGAATTAACGTAATGTTTGCCTCGGATGGTGGTTATCAACCGTAAGTAAGTAGTTTATGTGACTGTTGGGTTACTTAAGTCTTTCACCCAGGAAATGCGTTTTACTTAGGAGTGTTTCAATACAAAGCACGATCATTTTCCTAATCTTATCTTGTCGTTTTGGTGCCTAATCTTAACTTTCGTCGTGGCAAAATTGTCATATTTTGTGGACTAAATTTAACCGTAATGTCCGCCGCAGCTCGCGGTGCTTTGTACCCAGCTCAAAGTCACCTATTTTCGGGTAACTGAACCACCAACTACCGCTGATACAACAGAGGTCTGTTGCCAGCGTTGCAAAGCTCTGTAGGGGCTTAAACAACTAGCGATTGCCGCTTGGCATCATGGAGCTCATAGCCAGCCGGCGTCATGGACCAGCCGGCGTCACGTGACAACATTGCACCCTCAGGGGAAACTGTGGACTTGGACTTGAGTTCAAAGTTGATGACAACAAAATGAAACTTTTGATTGTGTGTTCTCCACAGCTATCTGTTTTGTGTCTGTTCCCAGACAAACTTCAATCAGCTGCGTGTTTTGGCTCAGTATGTGTTCTGTACTCCCTCCTGGGCTGCTTTCGGCCTCAACACGCCGTTGCCATGCCTGACTTGGCCTGGTTAGTGTGTTTCGATTAAAGGAGTGCATGCTCATAGAGTGTGTTTTGGGGGTATTTGGTTGAAAGGGAGAGATGATGTGTGTGTTACAGCAGCATATGGACGGATGGTTCACAGGGAAGTGGGTCAGAGTTAGTTTTACTGCCGTCCCGCAGTCTCCCAGGACAGACTGGCAGGGAGGACTGTCTGACACTACACAGCATGGTACACATATTTGCTGTACAAATGGCACACATCGCAGTGATGAAAGCAAAAAAAAAACACTAGAAAAACTAGGGGAAAGGCTATCAAAAGGTTTCCCTTTGATTACCCATAAACAACTATATTGATCTATATAGGATGTGTGATTTTTCGAGTTTTTGAAAAAGCCAAACGAGTCTCATGCGATTTGTTGGTGTTCTGTGTCTGTGCAGCCCTTCCAACTTAATTCTCTGCCTCTTCCTCCCGTTGATGGATCCCCTCTCAAGGAGCGGGTAATGACATCTCGAGGGAGGAAGCTCTAGTCTTGTGTCTTTTGGGATTTAGGGCTCAGCCGACAGAGGGTCTACAGGGCCTACGCTGGTTTCTGAAAGAAAAGAGGCCACTACAACAGCAGATGCAGATATTCAGCATCATTATTCATATGTTTGTCCGACCACTTTGAGTAATTGCAAGTAACATTACAAGGAAAACTAACAAAGTTTAGAATTCAATCTAATAGTTTTTACTCTTGTGACTTGTGACTTGATGAACAGTCTATTCCTGTGTGGTCTAGCCAGACCCTCCTCCGCAGAGCTGTGGAGGAAGGTCTGACAATGCGAGATTAGAACAGGACTAGTGTTCTGGGAAAACAGACGAGTAGAGGAGTTTGATGGGAACAAGCACAGAACGCAAAACATTTCAATGCAGGATACACTGTAATATGTTGATTGATGGTGAAACCCACCGCTGCTAATGATAATACACATGGACAAATGAAATCCTTCATTGCTTTTGTAGCATCGAGTACCTCCTCGACATATAATTCCAATTACACATATAGTACGGTGGGCACACCATAACTCCACAACCCCGAACTTTTTACAATTTCAAACTTGTATTCTTCAGACCCAACCGGCACTGACTCAAGTGACATCACTCAATTTAACTAATCAACTTCAATTTATTGTGTTTCTGGCAGTTTACTCTGGAGCTTCAAAAGGCTTTATACAACTTTTTCTCACACATGGAATAGTGCTCTCTGTAAATAGACTTTAAAGTGTGCAACCAGTGGGGCTCCCCATTGAGAAAATAACCCTGATGATGTAAAAGTGATGTCATCAGGGTAATCTGAGCTCCTTGGCCCATCGGTACTGCACATGTGCAACCGTCAACAGTGATGTAAAGGAAGCGATATGGCTCATTAGCCCTGGAAGAAAAGATGTTTAAATCAGAATAGTATTGATTAGGACTTTTTTTGTATGTAGTTTACATATTTAGTCATACATCACCGCATCATCACATCATCATCACACATGGTTATAGATGTGATGTACATACTGTATAAGTCATCATATATCATATACCTTGTCAGACTGCATCCAGAAGACGTTAAAACTTGTTTTTTAAAGTCTGTGATGATGGAAGTAGCTAATGAGTGAGCAATCTCGCTTCCTTCTCATCTCTAACCATGTTTCAATCTACACGTTTTTATGCAAATGAAGTAATATCGAATGAAAAATTCATTATGGAAACTGTCAAATTCGATTGAATTTCAAGAATATCGACACAAAGTTTTTACTTTCGATCTCTTTGGATTATCTCTTAATTGGTGAGCGGCTTATGCGATAAACGTGGATTGCTGAATAAATAATGAATTGCGATTACATTTTAGGCCATTTTCTAGTTGCAACCCGTTATAAAACAAAGACGAAAAAGTTCTAGGTCATTTCCGCTTTCTTTGCAGACATGGCGGATGTCAAAAAGACAGATATAAGTGCACTAACGAGGAGACGAGAGACTTTTAAAATTAATTTACGAGCAAAATATACCGGTTATTTTACATAGCAAAAACCTTAGAAAATTCGTTGTTGTCTTATTATACCTTGAAATGTTGCTATCAGCTGGCACATAGCGAGCAAACTTTGTTCACAAATGTTAGCTTGAATGTTGTGTGATTCAGTGCGGAAATGAATGGAAACACTTTAACATGTCTCAGATCTATTCCATATACCAATCTGACCGCAAAACAACAGTTTTTATTCGCTTTAAAGCCGTCGGATGGAAATGCACTTTCCCCGGCTTTATTCACATGAACTTCAGATAATTCTATTGAAAAAAAAAATATATCTAAACATGTGCAGTACTGTTCGGGCAGCCAGGACATTACATAAAATCTGCTTCACAAACGTAGTGAAGTTTAAAAGATGTTGCCGTTCACTAGGCAGGGAGGGTCGAATTAAATATCGTTATGGTTTGCATTATGGGAAGTGTAGGATCCAGGATCTTTGGAGTTTGACTTACACTAGGGACTAAAAGTCAGGATATCTCAGCTTGTTTGGCATCCATTCTTTTTAAAGTCTGTCTCTTGAGAGACTGCCGATTTTATGAAAGTCCAATACTAAATCTAATACTAAATTTAAGACGCTGCTTTCATTTCATTTTCATAATTTAATGTCTACAGTACATGCTTATTATTATCATTAGTTTGTTTTACTGGATATGACCTAAATGTAGCAGAATCACTCACCATCAGGACTTTTCTAAGCTGTTCAGTCACACTGTGACACCTTTGCGTGCCTCTTGCATGACTGTCATTTGAATCTACATGTTTTTCACTATTTATCTCGTATCCATCACAGCGGCTGACAGCCAGCCCGGGGCGCCCCGCTCATATATCCGTCTGCAGGGACAAGATGGATGAGAGTCCACCTGCTCCATCACTCCTCTCTTCCACTCACACACTCCCTATTTTCGCTCTCACTCCCTCTTTCTCCCATAATCCCACATTGTCATCCGTCATCTCACTCAGGTCTCTAGAGCCTTCTCGGACCCTGATGGTGGAGTAATGACAGTCTGGTTTGTATGGGCTTGGTGTTTCGGTAGGGAGAGATACATACTGTAATAGGGAATCATTTTCCCCAATGGCACCAGTTTTTGTTTGAATTGTGCTCTCGGTATTTGTAAGATAGTGGGCATTACAAAACAGCACTTAGTCTCCGTCCCCTGATGCATACTGTCTTTTGTAGGGAAGGTGAAAAGAAAGAACGCTCAGCTACTGCTTTCGGCAGCACGTCTTTCTGGGTAACCTCTTTTTCCTTCTTCATACAGCTGTGAACAAGCAACAAGTTAATCGTCAGCTCACATCCATATAGTTAACACACTGAATGAATTCAATTGCGGTTTGCCAAAACCATTTTGACCAAGGGCGTAGGTTTTGTTTCAACATTGGGTGGGACACATTGGGGACACACATGGGACCCCAGGAAATGTTGTGGGTCAAACCTTTAATCTCCTGCATTCTGGTGAATGTTTATGTGCAACAATTTGTGGTGCAATAGTCTTCATGTAAAGGACGTTATTTTTCTCTGTATTGTTTAAAACATGCTGCATATTCAAAACATCACACGTGTTTTGGGATGTTTTATAGGAATCATGTACATCTCAACAACAAATCTGTTCAGTCCCTCCAAAAAAACGTGATTATGTGATCACATAATTCAATGCATAATCAGCCAAAGTCCGCATATTGATGCAGGGGCCGCATTTTCTAAAAATCCACCGCACTTTTGCCGCAAAAATTGCCGATTTCCGCCCAAAATATGCGGGGTTGGCATGATTTCATAATCCCCGCATTTTCGTTGCAAAAAAATCACATATATCTTAGCAGAAAGTTCAAAAATGTTGTGTTTACTTCACACAAGAGCAGCTATTTTCCCCTGTTACCATGGGAATGTTATGAAGTGACGTAATTACGCCTCGTTTTTTTGTCTTTTTCATCAAACTGCAGTTTTTGCAAGTTCCTGCAATTTCATCGCATAAAATTGCATAAATATCCTGCATAGTCCATCGCATTTTTTAAGAAAATGTGCCACATAATCAAGGATTTTTGCCCGCAACAATCACAAAAAACTCGAACGACAACACACAGGGCCGTCATCCTGCGCGTCAGCTATGCACTGAACGCAGAGGTGTCAAGTAACGAAGTACAAATACTTTGTGATGTGGTTGGATGAGAAGTATAAACATATACGCAATCCATCGCACCTGCACAGACCCGGTGCTAATACGGCACCGGTGCCTTAACGACCGTTATCTACCGGACCGAATAGCAACGTGGATTTCGGTGCCTTATTTAGGTGCCACTTAAATGCCTGTGCTTCTCTCTGATGCTCCGAAAACAGACGTTAGAGGGAACTGAAATGCCCCGTCAGACACCACCTACCAAGAGCCTGGGTCTGTCTGAGGTTTCTTCCTAAACTGGAGTTTTTCCTCACCACTGTTGCAATAGCCAGTGCTAATGCTTGCTCTTGTGGGAATTACTATAATTGTTGGGGCTTTGGAAATTCTAGAGTGCGGTCTAGACCTACTCTTTCTGTAAAGTGTCTCGAGATAACTCTTGTTATGATTTGATACTATAAATAAAATTGAATTAAATTGAATTGAAACATCGCCGCACGGGACGCTAGCTAACACTACAGTTGGCAGCAGGTAACGTTAGCCTACCGTTAGCTAGCAGCTGGAGTAAACACGGTTAAAATGCTGACAGCTAAATGGTGTAAAAGTGTGTCTGTATTTCACTGGAGAGGATTCTAACACCAGACTGTAGCTGCCGTTGTGTGAAAAACACAGAAGAGATGTGTCCCCTTTTTTAGCCCTTCTGAGTTTGCACCTATGATTTTAATATAACATTATTATAGTCATTATGGCCTTTAGAAAAATGTTTTTTTGTGGAGGTGGGGTAGTGCACTGTAGGCTCCTGTGGGGCGGGCTAAGCTTTTGTACTTAATGGCATTTTTTTCCCCTCACATTACTTTTACTTTTATACTTTAAGTAGTTTTGAAACCAGTACTTTTACTTGAGTAAAAAGCTTGAGTTGATACTTCAACTTCTACAGATTCTATTATCTATACTTCTACTTGAGTAATGAATGTGAATACTTTTGACACCTCTGACTGAATGTCAGACTTTGTCCTGGAAGCTTCTGTTGCTCTAGACTATGTACATAAATACACAGTCCTGATCCAAATCTTTCTCATGCAATAATTGTAATATTGTGTAATCATAATCAGAGCAAGTCAGCTTTGATCCACTTGGGCATTTTGCCATATTGACACAATGTACAGACCCAAAACTTTTACCTACCTGGACCCGATAAGACTGCATGAAGCTGCCTGAACGTGCTGTTTTGGACAGGATGTACTGTTTCTACTAAGAAGAATACAAAATGTATGTTTCAGACGCTATTTCCTGAAAGTCCATACATTCAGTTTCTATAATAGCTATGACAATATTGCCTCGGCTCCCCTCTTCTCGCCCATATGTGAAGTGCCTTCATGGTAAATGCTCAACCACATAAAGACAAGCATTTCTGAATCTTTCACAGGTGGAAAAGACCTCAAGCAAGGACAATTTCATCCTACGCACAATCCTTACCGAACCAATCCTGTCCTACAGAGCTGCATTTAGTGATACTGATGACATAACCATGCATTTGGCAACACTGTCAGAGCTATAGGGATGCACTTAAGGGACTGAGACAGTGCCGGAAGAGAATTAGATAGATAGAACGCTGCTGTATTGCTAAAAATAATGACATTCCCATTTACAATGTAAAATATCGATGCGCCTGAGGACACACACAGCTCTTACAGGCATTATCAGTACTGTTCTGTACATAGTGTAATTGTGATGTTCAGGTGACTTTATATCTTTCAAGGAATATTTAATAGAAAATTTTGTGCACAAAGACAAGGCTTAAGGCTTACCCCTATATTTTCCACTGGGACGCTAAAAATACGCGCCAGGTCTGCCGCGGGGCATTCAGACAGCCGAGCAGGAAGTGAAACAGCGAGAGTATCCAGTCAATTCACCAAAAGACACCCCCCAATATCATATATGTCTCCTCTTCAACACCACGGACAACGAGAGATTCATCTTGGAGGTTGACAAACATAATAGACACCAGAAAAGAGAAGGCATGGAGTTAGACTGTAGTGTAGAGTGCTTGGAGTGGAAGGTAGATACTAGTTTAATCAATATGTAATGTACTTGTAAGCAAGACGCTCCGCTTCTGAGACACTCCCAGTGTGGTATGGCTAGGATTGGGCATCGAGAACCGGTTCCAACTTGGAATCGTTTCAAAAATTAAGATTCCAATGGAATCGTTTTTTATTGGAATTTGGTTTAGAATCTGATTATCAGTTCCAAATTTAATACAAGAAACTAACTCCGTAGAGGCCGCCTTACCTCCAGGCACTTGTTGCGTTGCAGCCATGGAGCACAGTAAGCGGCGCTATGAGGTGTGACTTTATTTCACGTTGGAAAAAGCCCGGTAAAACTGTAAATCATCATAGAATAAAAATAAAATGTTTCTCTTATCTATGAAATAAGCATGTGACTGGTTTCAGCTCCATCCCTCAAAGAATCAGAATAAAGAATCAATAAGAACCGGAATCGAAAGGAAGATTCGCAACTGGAATCAGAATTGTTCAAATAAAAACGGAACGCAGCAAAGACGCGCCCAGTGGAAAATCTGGTTTACAGAGACGTGTACTGTGTATGAATGTATAGAACTGGCAAAGAGAAATTAAGGTTGGTTCCTTTTACCATTACGATTCACTCAGAGTCCCTTGAACACCTCGTCTTCGACCTTGTTTTGCACTCTATTCCTCTTTGTCACTCTTTATTTTCCATCCTTTCAGAATAATTACTAAATCTCCACGGGCTTCCTGTCTGTCAAGGCTCCTGTTCTGTCTTAGTGGATGGGCTTTTTTTTCTTCATCCATCAGTTCAATATTTTCCCATTTTATAAGGTTAGCGCTGACGTAGATTGAAAAACATTGCAGCAGGTCTTCAAATCCAATTGTGCCTGTCCATTTTTTCAACACTTACACATAAGCAGAAAGGGATTCATAGTGCCTGATGCTTTTATCTCTGCCAGAGTTTTACCATAACTGAAATGCTACGTGTTATGCCACTCTAAATGCACATCCTCTCTGGTGTTATCTACCTTCCCTTTCTCTTTATCCAATCCACCTGACTTCGCCTGCTCCCTCGAGGCGCTCTCGGCTTTGCGAGGAACGAAATATGTAAAATTGGAGACCCGCTTTTATGGTTCTGGTTTTTCACATTTTTCACGGGCCCTAACAAGCTCTTTTCACTATCAAAATGACTTTATGTAATGCATGTCAACTTTAATATTTATTCAGCAAGACGTTACGGATAATAAACTTCAGCAGCACCTCCAATAGATTTTTTTAGTGGGTAGATGGTTAAATGGTGCTGTGTTTTGTCATTATGTGGCCTTTTCAGGGCTAGAAAGCAATACTGAGCTTGATTAAGATATAGAGAGCTGCTGCACTAATCAGCACACTTTCCAAAAATCCCTCCGTCCTCCCTTCCTCCTATTCTCTCGCTCCATCCTTCTAATGATGCCCAACGTGAACTTCTCCTCTTCCCTCCCCTTTCATTTGAGCTCAGGCCATTATGGCAGATAGTGAGTTAATGAACAGCAAATGAGAGAGGAGAATGGTATTAATCATCTGTGGGCCTGCCATGTGCTCTATTATCATTCAGATTCTTTCATCTAGGAGTAACCTTTCTGCTTTCACCGCCTCGTCTCCTGAGCATTACCTGATGCCTGCGAGTGCTTTAAGGTTCCCAGCGGTCCTAGAATATTTCGTATTATCAGGAAAGTCAGGGAATCTGATACACTTGGGCCCCTTCTTGGGAGGTCTAAAAATATTGAAGAAAGTTACAATTAGTCCCATAATGGGTTAGGGTTTTTACATTTAAGCTGCACTACGCACGGTTGTCATGTAAAAATGCACGCATTACAGAGCCAAAAAACAGCAGGTCTCTTGCTCCTTTTCGTTAGTTTTCTTTTATCAAATCATATCATGTAGGAATGTTGTCCATACAGCCACATTGCACTAGCGTCACACAACATCTCATACAATTCTGCCCACAGGGGGAGCTACAGTAACAGTAAACCAAGACATTTCTACAATTCTGTTGTTGTCAACAACTTCTCCAATAGCACTTGCATGACATGTTCAAGCATAACACCAATACCCCCGCCTTGTAGCCATTAGTAAAACACCACTATGCTACTTAATAACTGCATCTAATAATTTAAAGGGCGTCTGGATAGCTCACCTGGTAGAGCATGCGCTCCATGTGTAAAGGCTCACTCCTTGCCACAGTGGCCGGGGGTTGTTTTAGTCGTGCAACAGAAAACTCAGATTGGACAGATAGTCTAGCTAGCTGTCTGGCTTTACCCTGCAGAGATCAGAAGAGCAGTTAACCCTAGTCCTCAGAAATCCACCAGAGGTTAGGACGCCAACACAAAGGAAGAGGAAGGGGACGGACATCCGGTCGAAAATGAGGGTCATCCGGCACCGGAGCAATCCTGGAAGGGGAACGTCTTGGATATAGACTAGGTTGTTACAGACAACGGTAGAGAGAAACTGTTTGCGGGCTCTAGGTGAAGTCGGGAAAGCCGTTGCTGTAGATTGTAATGTTACGGTAAAGCCAGAGACTGACTGCAGTCGGGTCAAGCCGTTGTGCACGGCAGCGGAGATGCTGGTGGGCGTTCTTCTTCTTCTCCAGCATTTAGCGGCAGACTAGAACACCTTTAGGCAAATACTGCCCCCATCAGGTCTGGAAGAATTGCATCCCCCGGTACCTACGGTTACTGTAGAAAAACGAGTACCGTCACGTTTTCTGACTTTTGGTACCGACTTGGTACAAAAGTACCGGGTCTCGTGACATTGTTTCCATCGACTTTGAAGGAAGTTTGTTTTACGATGATAAAAGTACTGTTTATTTAAATGGAGCCTGGTGGGTACAGTAATTTTGAGTTGAACCTAACATTTACCTTTTAGGCATAGCCATGGTGTGAGCAAACACTGAGTTCTACTCTCTTCACATTTTATTAAACATGGCTTTCAGATCACAGCCAACAATAATGCCAGAGTGTACGGACCACACACACTTCTGCAGCACGTTGAGAACTTCAACCACTGGAGGTCAGCACGAACAGGAGACTCAGAGGTGTAAAGTTAAAGCATTCCTATGAAGTTGAAGCAGTTTGCTTGTGTAAATGTAGAGCATCATCGCGGCATTTTCACAACATGAGGGGAGCATGAACCGAGGTGTAGCTCTGTGGTTGAGATGTGAGTTCTTTATTCTACACCTGCAGCTGAGGAAAGAGCAGAGTTCCAATCGATAGCCAAGGATCTTGCCTGTCTAAGAGATCCACTCTCTCTCTCTCTCCCATCCAACCAAGTTCCTATAGAGCTGAATGTAATACTTGCTCCTCAGTGTGTGTCTGCATGTGCGTGTGTGTGTGTGAATGAAAACCTGCACACCCTTATGTGTGTGTAAATGTAGCCCGCCAGCTCTCCGTCTCCAGGCCGCGGAGGTGAAGGACGAGGTCGGGGAAAGAGCGCGGGGCCTCGGGTGGACGTGATCCCGCTGCTAATGACAGCCTGGGTAGACTCATGCCAGTCTGAAATCTATAGTCCTGTCCTTGGCTGGCCTACAGCCCAACATCCCATGACTCCATTTGTGTCATAATAACATCCTTTGTGTCTTTCTGTCTCTTTCTCTTTGTACATCTGGCTCACACTGCTTTGCTACACTGTAAGAAATAAATCCATGAAATAAAAGAAAAGGTTCTGGCAGCTCATTACCTGGACTTCGTCCCGTAATTAATTTAGAAATGTTGCGTGTAGCTACGGTAAAAATACAGAACATTATCTCTTATTTAAAATGTTCATCTCTTACAACGCTGCTCAGATAGTGAACTTCTGAAAATAAATCTTTTTTTTACGCTTGTTTCAACGCTTTTTGGGGGGTTTTTGTTGTTGCTTATTGACGTTTTTGAAATGCTTTTTTAAAACGCTTTCCTGCTCAAAATGATCGGCCCCGACCATTGCCGCTATAATTAGGGGTCCAAGCCTGAGGGCGCTGGGACGTGGTTCCGAGTATCAGCGGAGCTGGGAACTCTATTGTAATCTCATTTCATATTATTTGTCTTATATTTCCAGAGGTAAAGTGGTTCTCCACCGTACAAGTTACGCAAGTGAAACCTTCAGGGATGGTAGAGAGTGTGACACGTACCTTGGAAAGGGAAAAATGACACATATCCACCAGCAGGTGGCGCTATAAACAATAGGAATGGGTTTCGATTTGGAAATCGTTGACTTTTCAATGACCTTTCAATGACCTTTTTATCAGGGAATTTTGAGGACAGGCAGGTTTTTAAGCTGTAGCTGATTTGTAAATGCTTTGACATGCTGTCGCACATAATCTTGCCACGTATGTTCAAAATAACACAATGGCCATGATGGCTCTGTGTTCAGAGTGTTTGCTGCCCTGCCTGCATAGAAATACATGGGCAGCAGGCGATCCGGCAAGTAAGACCCAGATGTACTTCTTTTTTAACGGTTAGTGCACAATATGCAGAGAACTGGCACATACACCCAGTAAACACGTGTTCAAAAAAATGCTGAAACATGTTACCTCGCGTCTGAGCTTTCTTACCACCTGCTGAGATCAGAAACAGTGATTGTTGCGCTGTCATCTTCTCCTGTGGAAACACTCAGAGAAGTGAATATTATATACTATAGTGCCGGGATGTGTCACTACTGGCAAATGAAGGACAGAAAGCTGTCCCTCCTGTCCATCACACCCAGGGTTTTTCGGGGCTGACTGGTTTGTGCACCGTTTGTTTTTTTTAACCTTTATTTATTCGTACTGTCGATAGGAAAAAAAAATGCCTTAAATCGGCGCTAGCAAACTGGAGTTGCTGCAGCTATGGCCAGAGTTTCCAGTTAGCTACAATGCCAGTTGTGGGGGCATATTTTAGAATGCCTTTGTGCCTCTTAACAGACACAAAATACAATTAAAATTTTTGTGCAACATGAACAGGGCCCTTACGTGACAACAAGATGCGTTTTCAACTCAGACATTGTGAAGAAACCATTTAAATTCAAAGTTTGTACTGTCACTTACCTTGTTTCGATACTGCCGATAGCTAGCTCGGCCTGCTAGCTGCACAGCTCCGTCCAGGATGATGGGGTTCGGCCAGTTTCCGGTGATAATCATCACGCAGTAGTTCCGCTCATCCATTTTGTGTGCGATGGATCTGGCGTTGGTGAGTAGGAGGCTTCGCTGTGTCCTTAGCTAGTGTCCTTAGCCGGTCCCGACCGGTATCCTCGCTTCTGCTTTCGCCGGCTTCGTCAACTCCTGCTGCCGACAACAATCCATGGAGCGCCCGGTGGTCCTCCAGACATAGCCATAGACAAGAGGGAGGAGCCCTTACACTCTACACACTTTCACTGGCAATCACATCATAGCCACACCCTAAAACACCCCCTGCTTTAACGCCGAAATGATAATTCAAAAAATGAATATCATTCTGTATTGCAGCAGACTTAAAACAACCGATTGATACCATAAACTCCTTATGAAAATGTTTACTGAGGTAATAAATCAAGTGAGAAGTGGGTCCCTTTCTCATAGACTTCTACAGAAACCGCACATGTCGCCCCCTGCTGGAATTCAGATAAAATGCAGGTTTAAGGCTCTTCCTCATTTGCAGCACTTCACCGAACCGGATGCTTTGTCCATTAATATTATACAGTCTATGGTCCCACTCCCCTCACTGCTGGATATTTACCAAACACGCCTCACCCGCAAAGTAACCAGCACTGTGGGTGACCTCAGCCCCCCCTCACACAGCCTCTTCAGCCTCTTGCCATCTGGGAGACGGTACCGGAGCATCCGAGCCTGTTCCACCATGCTGGCGAACACCTTTATTCCCCAGGCAGTCAGGAAGCTCAACACCCTCCCCTCCTCTCCCCGCTGCCCCCCGAATTCTGGACTCGGAAGTGCTGTGTTTTTTTCAGGGACCTATTAGAAGTATTTTTGGATTTGTTTACATGATGCTGGGCGCGCCCACCTCCGTCACACAAGTTACCAGCGCATCTACTGACGCAACGATGTTTCCAATGTCCAAAATCTGGTTTGGTCGTTCCCTGTATAGTTCACTATGTAATACACACTATACAGGGACTAGTGAATGAATGAGGGAACAGTTTTGAACACAGCTTCTAAATCTCCTGCAACAAAATGGAGGTTATTTTCCTTCCTGTTTCCACTGTCAGATTTCTGTCTTCTGCCTCTCTAGAACAGCAATACAAAGTGGATAACTCCTTTGAGAGGTAAACAGCTAGAAGAAGCCTTCATTATCTTAGCTTCTCTCTGTGTGCAGGATACAGGATACTCTCTGTGTGCATGTGAAGTGTCAGCAGTTTGCAGAATATACAGTCCCCCTCTATAAAGGAGGGCTTGCAGATCACAGGGCTGCTCCTTGATGTTTGCTTAGTTCTGCCTTTTTTTCTTCTATTTTCCCTCCATAATAAAGTCAGCTCTGCCTTGTGCAGTTTACCGCAGTCCTATCCCATCAGCAGTTACTTAGCTCTGAAATACAACTATGACTAGGTTGCAGTTCTGTCATAAAAGGCAGCCTTAAACTTGTAAACTTCAGTCAAAAATCCTTACTGGCTGTAATTATTCTTAAATTAAGTGCATGATTTCCCATTGGTTTTGTTCATCATAGATCATTAACAGGCTTGTATTGTGTGATGGTGTGAGTCATATAATGACTAATGCTACGGAGATAATACATATTTCATATACTGTATTGTTTTGCAGTTTATGCTGTATACAAAATATGGCATGGAGTATCAAACTCAATTTCACAAATGGCCACACTGGAAAATGAGAATCACATCGAGGCCAGTATACTTTATTGACATGCTTTTATTTGACTGAAAAAGGAATATGTTTTTGACTGTTATTGCATGTCTCATGTAGTCTTCTCACTTACAGTTTGGTCGACATAAAGCCCCATTTCCTTAATGGGGGCGCCTGGATAGCTCACCTGGTAGAGCGTGCGCCCCATGTATAAAGGCTCAGTCCTTGTTGCAGCGGCCGCAGGTTCCCTCTCTCTCTCCCCTTTCACATCTTCAGCTGTCAAAAAATAAATAATCTTAAAAAAAAGGTACCTTAGCAATCATAGAATTTAAGAAATCAATCAAAACAATGATTACATGTACTGCACTTTTGTACGGCCAAGATTTGAACTGCTTGTTGTTCAGTATTGTCTTTTTACTAGCAAAAATCAATAAAATGTGTTAAACAGAAAACAATGATTACATTTTTAAAAGTAGCTATACCTCACAGCCGACTCACAGCAACCTGTTTCACAACAACCCGGTCTCACGGCAGTTCGTGTAAATGTCCACGTTATTCTTAATCTATTGATACGTGTTCACGGAGACGTTTTTCTCTTTTTTTACGTGTAAATGTCACGTTATTTTCTCGGGGAAAGGACGCCAGGAGGCGGCCGAAAAGGTCGCTCCATAAGCCGGGAGGCGCCCGCGAGGCGGCCCGCTGGGGATGCCCCACAATGATGGCGGAGGTTGGGTTTAGGAAAAAACTTACGGGGAAAGGGCACCTTAAACGCCGGGAGACGCGCCACAGTAACACGCGGGACAAAACGCCACAATAACGGGATGGCTGGCTCATCAACAAGCTAGCTGGTCGGCTAACCGGGGTAGGAGCTCCGCACACCCGCATTTAATTCGGTTGTTTGGCCTTTTGGAAGCTAGTTTCCGTGCCATGTCATCTTTAATTTATTTATTATTTATTTAATTTATGTGTGTTAAGTTAAATGATCAAGGGAACGGCTTTCTTTTTGGGATATGTAGGTCAGTGAATAACCGATGATAGTTATGTGGGACCTGTTAGCAGGAACAGCTGGTTAGGACAGCGGCTAGCTGGGTGAGGAAGTTTTATTATTATCTATCAGTCATTTAAAACAGAAAGGCAATACATACACAAGCTTGTGTTGGTGAGGATTACTCTGCAGATTGTGTATGTGAGAACAGGAACAGCAAACACATACTCGTTTGACTTGCCGTCCGTCTACAGAATAGCTCTCCCGCCGTCAGTCATGGCGTTCATAATTCGCGGGAGTAGAGTGTGACATCACGTGCAAAGGGTCAATATGGTGTCTGCAGTCTGTCCCAGATTAACACTGTGTGGCGTGGTTGTGAAATGGGAAAGCCATATGTGTTCCTGGGCTGTGCATCAACCCATACTCCTTATTTGAACTATGTTTAGCCATGGAATACATGTGTGTGCTCGTTGACATGTCAAGCCAGGTGTGAGGAAAGGCACCATGATAACGCTGCAGCTAGAAAGAGAAAATAAAAGAGAAAAGGCAGCAATCTGTTCTGCTGTTACCTGCGGTGTTTATAATTTATCCAGATACGTTCATTCATCCGCGTCTTTTATTTACCATGCAGTTATTCCTCCAGCAACTGGCAGAGAGATTAGAGTCATCCAAACATCATCCACTGTAGCTTCAAGTGCAATTAGAAATCTGCAACTCACTAAGCTCACTCACCGACTCTGTCAACACAATCCCAGAAGGTGTTCGATTGATGAAGTTAATATTCTCCGACAAAGACGCTAGAATTAAATATCAGTCAAAGACTAGACAGTAGAGCACAGAGGTAAATATGCAAATACAACATTTTATAATGTAGAATCAACTAAAAAACTAAAAATGATGTAGGATTAGTGCGTTAACAGATGTTAGCATTATATATATATATATATATATATATATATATATATATATATATATATATATATATATATATATTAGGGCTGGGCAATGATTCAAAGTTTTAATCGCATTGTTAAACGCAAAATCCAATAATGAATTCAAAAGTAGTGTATAGCGCAATTTTATTTTAAATGTTCTGCCATATGAACGAAAGTGCCATAACATTTGTTCTGCAAACACTTAACATCAGCATTTTGTTCATACAGTAGCAGATAAATAAAATATTTAATGTAAATCTCAACTTAAACAATGTAATCAAAGCAAATACAAAATTAAAGCTTATTGCCACTGCCAGGTCATTCATGTGAAAATGAAAATTAGAGCCTGACCGATCTATCAGCGGGCCAATATTATCGGCCGATATTAGGCATTTTCCAAACTATCGGTATCGGCATTTATAATGGCGATAAAAATGTAATTAAAATGGACGAAACAGTAGTGAGGCAGGTTGATAAGAAATGGTGTCTGTCCATACTGTAGAGCCCTACTGTAGAGAGTGGATTCCATTGAAGCCAGTGTCAGCTGTGATTCATTCTGCTCCATCCCTAATTAGATCAAACTGTGTGTGTGTGTGTGTGTGTGTGTGTGTGTGTGTGTGTGTGTGTGTGTGTGCGTGTGTGTGTCGTACAATGAATAAAACACAGCTGAGCAGTAGTGGTTCTTCTTCATTTAAAAAATAAATAAATCACCAAATATATTAAGCAAATCACCACCAAGCCCTCCATAGATTTGGTTCTGCAGAAGACCAAAGATACACATATAACAATAAACACAAGAATACTCATTCAGTGTTGATGTACATTTTTATTTATCACTGCACGTTAATAATATCCCCTCTTTGGGGATAAAGGGGGCACTGGCCACCCTTGCCCGGATTCCAAATGAAGTGGCAATTAGAAAACTCCCAGAGGAAACCGCCAATTATCTTTAGTGATAATCACAATTTAAAAAAATGATATTATCACAACATATCCAAACACTGACACGTCAGTCATGCATCAGTTCCTGCTGCCGCAGCCGTTTGGCCTACCTTGCTGTTGCTGCAGATTTCCTACAGCATTGATGCAGCAGACTGTAGCCCTCTTTAAAATTCACAGGATTTAGCTAATTTAGCATGTAAACAACATATGCTGCTCTGTCAGGCTGACGCAAGGCATAAAGACTCTCTGCAGGCGTGTTTGGTTAGAAGCTCAGTGTATTCTTTAAGGCAAGTTGTTTACCTTCCCCTCCCTCCAGCATGCAGTACTAATGAGAGAGAGGGGGGACACAGCAGGGAGGTAGGCAAATGCGACCTTTACCAGCATCCCACCTTCTTGCTCTCGCTCACTCACTCGCTCACTCCATGTTCGGCTCCGTCTATCTCTGTATATCTAACAATAAAATATTTTACGTGCCACTTGTCAGGCCGCTATTGCAAAATAAGAACATGTTTTTAATGACTTGCCTGAATAGCAGGCTGTGCTCCTGGGGGGTTGGGCTCCACAGGTTGGGGGTTAAAGATGTGGGTGAGGCGAGGTGTAGGCAGATGCTGCACAAAGGTCATAGACACCTCCACAGCCAATTGCATAGACAGGAGAGTTGCATAACATGGTGCATTTTGTACATATTACCAACCGCTTAAAGAAAATGTAGTTTGGATGGAGCTCCAGTGAGTCAGAAAGAAGCTCAGAAAACCCTGTGGCATCCCATCGATCCGTGTGTGTTTGTTTGAGTGCGTTTCAGCCCAAACTGAGTATCCCATTAGTGCGCCGTCTTCCCGGGTTCAACCCCAGCTTTTGACCTCCCGCCCCTCTCTGCTGCTCTTCATTCTCCTGTTAACCCTTAGCTGCTGACCTTGCTGCTAACAAGCTCCCTCATAATGACAGTCCTGACATGTACTCTTCAGCAGAGGGCAGATGCAGTAGTAGCCTTGAGCAACTCCAAGCCAAATCCTAGCACTTTAATTACTTCAACTGCACTGGGCAGCAGAGTAATGCACTGTCAAGTACAGTTTGACAAGGTTGCAATCTTTATATTTTTGGCTTGGAAAATTAAAAGATATCATTGACTCTTCTCATGCCAAAACACCTGATTCATTGATTCTGTGTTTCCCTCAGATCTTAATTCCTGTCAGGGAGGAAAAGCTTCTTAGGATTCACTTAGAATATCCATGACTGACGCTCTCCACTGCATTCCAAATGTTTTTATTGGGTGAGAGGCTCCTTCAGGCAGGCTGAGGCAGGTTTCGTTGTAGGTTTTACACATCAACCCCCTGGAGCTGTGGAGTAAACACACACCACACTGGAAAGTGTTTATTGGAATCAAGGATGAACGCTTCGAGAGACAGATTTTATTTTTTTCATTAAAAAGCTGATGGTTCATATCGCTGTAATTTGGATTGGATTTATTAGGACTCATTAGTGAGACTGTATAACCATCAACTTTTTTCCCCCAATGCAATATGGTTTCAACCAGTAAGGCGCTGTCAGGTAGACAGACAGGGATAGAGATGAAATCAGTGTTGCTATCCAGAGTATTAAAATCCGGTCTCACCACACTGTGCGTTGTCTGATAAGCCTTCAAACTCATGAGTCAGGGGCCCGTTTCACTGAATCGTTGCATGTAAATTGCACCTGGTGGCAGCATCATGTCTCACAAATGATTGTAGCTCTAAATTGCTCCTAAATGCTAATGCATGAATCCTAAGTGTGGTTATTTTCTTTGATAAGGGTATTTCATGCTGCAAATTGCAGCTTGAATGTAACCACTTTGGTAAAGAACTCAAACCAACCTTCGTGGATCGTTTTCTCAATGGATGTACATTACTGGGATCAAGCCTGACACCCACCGAATGTTCCACCCCTCACACGTTTTTTCCCCAATACCAGAATAGATGAGTGACGTTGCCAGACCTTACTACAGTGCTGTGGGGATAGGGCTGGTAATTCCGGTTTAGCACTTGTGTACAGTCAGAAAACTAAGAGCGTCAGTGTAACAATGGTCATATGCTTCCAAAAAACCATTTGGACGTATTAAAACTGGTGTGCTGAATATGCTGATGTATTCGGAATGGGGAGTTGTTGTTCTACAAACAGTATTACCAAACTAAATAAAAAAAATACAAAAATTCACATATAAAATGATCTGAATTCTAATTGTTCAAAGAGATATTGTGCTAATATAACTTCCAGCTCTGTGACTTCCCTCAGTGGTTTCAGTCCACGAGATCCGCACGGCTCTGGTGCACTGGAGCCACACAGGAAAGCCAAACACCGGCCATCTAACCACACTGCCCACACAACCGTGACACAATTGGCAAAAGTATCCCTTGAACTATCTGCAGTTCTGTGTTGACAATCAAGCATGTGTGGGGGCGTCTTCTAGCTCACCCAGTAAGAGCGTTCGCCCCATGTTGGCTGAGTCCTGCAGCGGCGCAGGGTTTGAATCCGACCTGCTGCCCCCAACTCTCTCCCCCTTTCATGTCTATCCACTTTCAAAAATAAAGGGAATAGCCCCCAAAAAATAGTGCGGAAGGTCTTCCCAGGAAGTGATATACTTGAAACCACAGAAAATGCATTCAACCCCTGTTAATTAATATTTGCCCTTTTGTAGTCACTCTATCACAAGTGCCTGCGCGGCGTCAGTTTGCAAGGCGGTGTGTGCATCCCTGTCCCACTCTTCATTTGTCACACTTAGGAGTAAAACCTTGAGAGTGCAGCGTGCTTTAGGAGCCCGGCAGAAACTACCCCGGCTGCACTTCACTGCAGATTAATAGATTGATCACTGTAGTCAGGGGAAAATGAGCAAAACATAAGATTTCCATTTGACTCCATAAGACTCCATTTGACTTTGGCACAGGGACAGGAAAATTACACGTACAGTAGGTGTCTGTCTGATTCCGGTCTCCCCTGGAGTTTCTGGATGGTTTGTTGCATAAGGGAAAGCATGGAATAAAACTCTCCTGAGGTCTGGAGAATAATCCAGGGAGCAATTCATTTGGAGTTTACATTCATTTTCAGTTTGACCAGCGGCTACGTGTCTTGGTAAGCCCCCCGTCAGACCGATGTGGCACTTTGCGGGTGTGAGTAATTAAGGTCACTTTCCCCAAACAGGACAAAATAGAACTAATCCTCTTTGCTATGGCTTTGAACACTTCCCATAATTTCAATACCATTAAATACTCTGTGTGCATCCAACCTCAAATCAATGCCCAGAGAATTAAAAACCTCCAAATCTAATCTAAAGCCTTTTGTTTTTAATACGTCGATTAAAGCCGACATGACCAAAAACTCTTTTTCACTTTTCTTTCCACCCTCTTCTGTCTCTTCCTCCCACTGTCACTGTTAATTGCTTCCACTTCCCCGGCCCATATTTGATTTCCACCTGTCTTATTGTGTGATGTGATTAAAATGTAAAACGCTGCGGTGGATGGGGCTGCTTGTACACTCGGCTCCTCCATCATTCCTTATTGCGCTGGGCCTTGGCTGTTTGCAGGCAGCACTCGGGGAGCGTGCAGGGAAGATTGAATGGTTCTGTGGCTTAGCGTGCTATTTCCTCTAATGCACGGCGGCCATGAAGGCTATCTGGGAGATTAATACTGGTTTGGGCTGTTTGTAACACTGGCATTTATTCTCTCCAAAGTCCCAGCCACCGGGGGACGCTTTTTCATTCCAGCCCGTGCCAGGCCTGTTTAACCGTCAGCTATCTGATGCTTTCCTCGCTACTTTATTCCACCCTTTCCTCCTCCTTTTGCTTCCTTGCTCCTCTGCTCCATATTTCCATGTTTGCAGTTGTTTAATCTGATCCGCCATCCATTTTATCTTTCACTTTTTCTCTCTCAAAGTCTTGTTATTCTGCCTTCAGGACCCCATGCAGCCCAATCTTTGGGAGAATGCATGAAATAGCGAGAATAAGTTCAGGAAATCCAATAAGGATTAAACAATGCAGGCTGGTCGTCCTCTGCGGGTCTAGCAGGCACCAGATAAAACCAGCAAACTGAAAACGTCTATTTTTATTATGATTAAGAATTATAGGGAAACAGCACGCACACCTCTGTCAGCTGCCTGAGTCAAGAGAGGTGGAATAAACCTCATCAATAACAGCCTCCCCTGTCTCCATCTGCACATTGCATTGCCCGTGTTAAGAATGGCAGCCTCCTCTGAATAGGTAAACAGCACACAGAGGGCCAGCTGAGCTAAATAAATTTGTCTGTAGAGGTGTCAGCCACATCGCAGCACCAGAAGCTGTGGAATCCGTTCCACACACAACCCCTCCCCCGACTCCATATAGTTTCCTTCATTTTCATTTCTCACCCCCTACCAAGACCTATTTCTTTCTGCAGCGCAAGCATCCTGCAAATTGTATTTCTCCCCCCAAAATGAATTTGGGAAAAGTTCAAGGGTACCATATATATTTTGTTTCCCCCATGGTTTCAATTTGTGGCCATACTTTCCTGGGTGTTGATGCGCGGGTAGTTAAGGCGTTAGGGCGCAGCAAAAGAGGTATTAAATCCCTTGCTGTTTTCTCATCAATCAAGTGTTTGGACCCTGCCAAGGAGGCACATGTTAACAGATTTCACAGTAAACCTCACTCAATATTGCCTCACGCCCAGAGGGGTGCAATCCCACTCACTGTGGAACTAAGGCAAGGCAGCTTTATTTGTATAGCACATTTCAGCAACAGGGCAATTCAACGTGCTTTACATAAAACATTAAAGAGCAGTTAAAAACAATTAAAAAATTAAAAACAGATAAAATATGAGAATAAAAGTTACAGTGCAGTATAAGAAATAAAAAAGATATTTTAAAGAAAGGCAGCATCAAAAAGAAAGGTCTTCAGCCTTGATTTAAAAGAACTGAGAATTGTGGCGGACCTGCAGTTTTCTGGGAGTTTGTTCCAGATGTGTGGAGCATAGAAAGTTAATGCTTCTTCCCCTCTTTAGTTCTGACTCTGGGGACAGAAAGCAGACCTGTCCCAGACGACCTGAGAAGTCTGGGTGGTTCATAGTGTATCAGAAATGTATTTTGGCCCTAAACCGTTTAGTGATTTATAAACCAGCAAAGGTATTTTGAAATCAATTCTTTGAGGCACAGGAAGCCAGTGTAGAGACTTCAGAACTGCGGTGATGTGATCCAATTTCTTGGTCTTAGTGAGGACTCGAGCAGCCGCATTCTGAATTAGCTGCAGTTGTCTGATTGATTTTTTTAATGAGACCTGTAAAGGCATCCTTACAGTAGTCAAGTCTACTGAAGATAAAAGCATGGACAAGTTTTTCCAAATCCTGCTGAGACATAAGTCCTTTAAGGTGATAATAGGCTGACTTTGTAATTGTCTTAATGTGGCTGTTGAAATTCAGGTCTGAGTCCATGACTACACCAAGATTTCTGGCTTTGTCTGTTGTTTTTAACATTGTCATTTGAAGCTGAGCGCTCACTTTTAATTGTTTCTCTTTTGCTCCAACAACCGCCTCAGTTTATTCTTCATTTAATTAAAAAATGTATGGCACATCCAGTTGTTAATTTGTTCAATGTACTTACTCAGTTTTTGGATTGGACTATAGGCGATAATGTTATGTCAATTTGTGTGTCACAACTATGGTAGTTTATTTTGTTGTTTTCCTGAGCCAGTGGAGGCATGTAGATGTGAAACAATAGAGGCCCCAGAATGGAGCCTTGAGGAACTCCGCACATCATATTTGTATGCTCAGCAGCATAACTACCTGTAGACACAAAGTAGTCCCTATTCTTTAAATAGGATTCTACCCAGTTTAGTACTGGGCTGGACTTTCTAGCACAGTACTAAACTGGGTAGAGAGCCGTCTCAGAGCTGTGGTGTGGTTGAAAACCTGACTGGAAGGCATCAAAACTGTTGAAAAAAAAAGTTGAGTTGTTGAAAAAACGCTTTTTCAATGATTTTACTTAAAATGGAAGGTTTGATATCGGCCTATAATTGCTCATTAGTGACGTGTCTAGATTGTTCTTTTTTAAGAGTGGCTTGATGACTGCAGTTTTTAGGGCCTGTGGGAAGCAAACAAACAAAAAAGCAAGATTTTTTTTTTTTGGGGTCAAGTGACCAGGTCAGGCTTCTTCAGAAGTAGTGTGAACACTCAAATCTAGCCCAGATCTGATTTTTTCAGATCAGATTCAGGCCACTTCCACATGTGGTCCTGAATCCGACCCAGATCAGATTTTTTTCAATGCGACCGCAGTGTGAACAGCCAAGGCGGATTTGATGTGACTTACCTCAATGACCCTCGCTGCGCCCACTCTCCCCACGGGGAGGGGCGGGGCCCCCTGCTTCCAGTGCGGCTGTTAACCGGGGCGGACTGTCCTCATTGTTACCCAACCACGTGTCGCATCGCCAGGGCGGGGATCGGCTCACGTAAAAAGGTGATGTCGGCAACCCCCCCCACCCACCTGTAAACACGGACCAAGGAGTTTAACGCGCTCGCAAGTCGGGGTTGCCCCGTGGTGCAATGAAAGTTAAATCCGGCGTGCACCGGCTGAGGTGGGATCCTGGTCCCTAAGGGTCGGGCGCACCACCGGTCCGAGTCGCCGCACCGCCGGGGAGGTGGAGCGTGTGCGAGGGTGAAGCCAGAGTGGTGGAGGCCCATAGCGGTCCTGACGTGCAAATTGGCCGTACGGTCACACAGACCTCTTTAGTGAAGTTGCAGCCATAACCCCGCAAATTTGTCTCTTTCTCTTCAGTCTTCTACTCCTCAGCACCTTCGCAAAAAATCTGAATCAGGCATTAAGACTTGCGGTGTGAACGTAACCTTAGTGTCATGGATGCTGCTGTACAGTGTGTAGTAATAATCTCCAGGTACTGAAGGTTTCTGGTTGGCTTGGTAGACCAAGGCTTTAAAGGAAAATTGGGCCCAGAATCAGTACTCATCTGACATGCTCGCTCTCGCTCTCTCTCACTCTCTCTCTCTCTCTCAAAGAAAAATCTAAATGTTGGGCGCCCAGGTAGCTCACCTGGTTGAGCATGCACCCCTTTACCAAGGCTCAGTCCTTACCACAACGGTCTAGGTTCGACCCGTGGCCCTTTGCTGCATGTTGTCCCCCCTCTCTCAACCCCATTTCCTGTCCTAATTTGTCATATCAAATAAAGGCCTAAAAGACAAAAAAATAATTATTATTAAAAAGTCATTATTTAGGCGATGTTACTCCATGCACCTTGTGGAGCTTGTTTCAGGTGGAACATGGACCTGAGTATTGAGGCTCTTACGCTTGAACAGCTTCTTGTACGTTGCTTTGAACAAAAGTATCTGCAAAAAGAATAAATGTTAATGTCTAAACCCCCGCCCAAATACCCTTCCGACATTCCGAAAGTAAGAGGAGCTGCGTTTAACAAATAAACTTTCCAAAACAGACAATCTAGCATGCATTACGCAGCGTTTGGGTTTGAACTCTCAACCTTTCCCTTCTACTCCCGTCATTTTTCACATGTACAACCATGTGCACCATCATGGATGCCTTTGGGAAGAGACTGTCAATAGGCGTGCACCATTATCATCATCCGTCCCTCTCTATGACAAATGGCTTTTCAACCCACCTTTGAGCGTGGCCGTTTTAAACGTTTACCTTTAGTGTTCACATGACACTTGATACGATTCCTACGAGATAGTTTGAAGCATAATAACCTAGGGCTGGGTATAGCCCCACTGATTTACCGATTTGATTCCAATTCACATGGTCCCTATGTGATTTGATTTCCTTTTCATTCTTGATTTGGGATAATTCAGTTACAATACCAGTGTTGCTTGGATATGAAAGATATTCTACAATTGTACAAGTTTTCCTCTAACCTGCTGCATTATTAAAAGTATTAATGTTTACATTAAGAATTGACTCTAAAGCAGTTACATTAATGTAACATGAACACACTACAGCAGTTAACACAATAAAGTGCAACTCTACAGACTCTACAGTGAGTTTTGAGTGACATTTTATTCAGATATATAGTTCAAAGGACCCCTTTTCAAATAACCATGCCAGTTTTTCCTTTGCCAAAATGTAGTTTTGGAGTGTTATTTATCCAAATTCCTGACAAGCTAGCGTGGCATAGTTTTTCAACCCAGCCCTAAAATGAACCCTTTATGGTCCACACTGAGTAACTTCCCTTCTTCCGATGAAAGCTAAGAGCAACATACAGTATTGGTTTCCAGAATGGTCTTGGATTCTCGGACTAAAGATGTCAGACATGATTGGAGAGCTGAATTCCTCCAACTGACTGACTGACTAAGAGAAATCAGACACAGGTAGGGTTGGGTACCTTTCGCATCTGAACCAATACTAGTCCCGATACCGGTACCTGAATATCGGTTCCCGGTACCCAACGGTACTTTTTTCAGTACTTTCCCTCTGTAATTAAAAAAAAATTATTTCAGTTGTAAAAATAATTCCGAACCTATTTACTGAGAACATTATGTTTAGAATATTTTACACTGACAGCAATTAAACAAAAATAAAAATAAAACCCCTCCCTCTCTCCTCCCAAACCTGTCCCTACAACCTATTAAATTGAATAATTATTAATTTCTTACTCACTGTAACATTTATTCTTGTATTTGTATATTATTATATTTTAGCCTGTTTTATTTTCATCATAACTCTTTAATGTTTCATGTAAAGCACTTTGAATTACGTTGTTGCTGAAAGGTGCTGTAGAAATAAAGTTGCCTTGCCTTACAACCTCAGTCATCCCCAGGGCACAGAAACCACTGTTGTGCCTGCTCGTCTCAGAGGAAGTGTAACTTCAACAGCATCACGACTGCTTTCGGCTCGCCATTAATATCATATCACAGTGAAAGGTGTCGAAAAACTGTAACTACAGTTGAAACCGAAATTTGGCACCGTTCGATTTTACGTGAACCAATACTCGGTAGTACCGACGTGATTCGGTCGGTACCGGTAAAAGTACAGGGTTCGGTACCCAACCCTAGACACAGAACATTACAGTGAAGAAGATGGGGTGATTAGCAATGAAAAGAGGCTGATGTAAAGAAGCCAGGGAGATACTTCCCTAACCCCTCCACATGGAGGTTAACTATAGCAGCATACAGAAATACTCAACATCCGTCTGATTGATTCCTCTCTGGCTTTCTGTCTTCCTCTTACGAATTCCTCCCACTTGTGCCATTGATTGCAGTTAATTGTGCGGAGGTTTGCATGAGGAGAACGATGTACTGCAAGCTCTTTTTCTCCATTCTCTCCCATAGAGAAGACAGTCTGAGTCACGTCTCTTCGGTTTAGCCCTAACAGAGCCCCTGTGGTTGTAGTGTAGAAGTCTTTTGGTTTCTTTCCCCCGGCACTGCGTCTGTCTGAGCATCCTTATTCTCTGTGTTCATTTCATGTCTTCCTCTCATTCCTCTTGTGTCACAGACGTTTTAACATAAAGACACTAATTAACTCCGACAATTGACTCCACTTTTGCTGGCAACTCTCTGGAGAGTACATGTCTTAATAACAATAATAATGAATACAACCACGGTTGAAGTTTCAAGTATTTGTTTACCCTTCATCCGGAGTCACTTCCAGTGAGTGGGGTAGTTCTCCCAATCAACATAACATCGCTGTCTAAATGTGAAGTGAGAACATCCAAACATAATAATTAGGCTTGAGGCTCCCATGAAACACATTTTCACTACAGGCTACGTTTTAGTCTAAACTTTAATTTGTACTTACTAATTTATTAGGGGCAATTATATTGTATTATTTATCGCACCGTTGTGACGAAAAGAGAGCTGAGCGAGAAGGCAAAGCTCTCGATCTACCGGTCAATTTTCGTTCCTACCCTCACCTATGATTATGAAGGCTGGGTCATGACCGAAAGAACGAGATCCAGGGTACAAGCGGCCGAAATGGGTTTCCTCAGGAGGGTGGCTGGCGTCTCCCTTAGAGATAGGGTGAGAAGCTCAGTCATCCGTGAGGAGCTCGGAGTAGAGCCGCTGCTCCTTCGCGTCAAAAGGAGCCAGTTGAGGTGGTTCGGGCATCTGGTAAGGATGCCCCCTGGGCGCCTCCCTAGGGAGGTGTTCCAGGCACGTCCAGCTGGGAGGAGGCCTCGGGGAAGACCCAGGACTAGGTAGAGGGATTATATCTCCAACCTGGCCTGGGAGCTGGTTAATGTGGCTCGGGAAAGGGAAGTTTGGGGTCCCCTGCTGGAGCTGCTCCCCCCGTGACCCGACACCGGATAAGCGGACGAAGATGAATGGATGGATGGAATTATATTTACACTCGCAACACTTTTTTTTTATGTGACATGCATGTCTTAGCTTTTATCAAGTTGTTCCAAAATCAATGCCCTCAGTAACTTCTTTATTTTAATTATTCATACTATGAACGAAACTGCTATTAGGAGAAAAGGCATGCTGAAAAAGTGAATGAATAAAAAAGAACAGAAAGAGTAAGGGTGAGAACTGCAGTGGTCACAAATAGGCCCCTCAATCTGAACAATTTAAAGCTCCACTAACCATTGTTTTTTTTATGTGAAAAGTGTAATTTGTAGCGAATTATCACCCAACTCTGTAGTCCGTGCAATACACATTAAGATTAACAGCTAAAGAGCAGATACGGGCTGGCAATGATCACCTTATAAAGTTGTCATGCATACGTTTCCGTACACCTGCCAAATGTAAGTCCACTACTCCTTTAGCTAGGTCTCCACTGAGACCCTCTCTCTTTAGCTGCAAAACTCATTGTATTTCTTCACCAGCTAGTTGCTAAGTCTGTCTGCTGTTTGGAGAGGGGGGGGGCGGGTGTCAGGATCAGCCCCATCTTGGAAAACAGTCATGAGCAGTCGAAGGACGAACGGCATGCAAACAGTAACCAGTAACATAGCTCAAACACAGCGTTCGTGATTCGACTGCTCATGACTGTTTTCCAAGATGGCGCCCTCATGCAAACATGAACACTGCTGTCTTTATAATCTCTTTTTAATAGACTGTCTGTACACTTACAAAGTTCTCAATGCTTTGGTTTACATGTAGGGACCCTCATTATGCTACCGTAGCAAGTGTGGTGCTATTTTGAGCCTTGTTAGTGGTATAGAAATAGCGATTTACCATCTGCCCCAAAAGGTAGCGTTAGCAGCTAACCACCCGTTTGCGGTAGCTTGTTTAAAGCTAGAGACACATTCGATTAGCATGAAAACAGATCCCAGAGAACGTTCGACTCAGTACACATATGTTATTAACCCCTAGGTTCATTATGCGCCGGAATTGTCCTTTAATTATTATGCTGGTTAGTTAGAACATAACTAAAACGCAAGTGCATAAAGTCAGTAGGTCCACTATACATAAGATATCTAATAATAATTATCACCGTCCATGAGCCATTACAAGATAAACTGATTTCCCAAGATAATGAGTTCATTGTAATACAGGCGGTCTGAAAGAATACTAGCTACCACTAAAAAAGTTAATGGAAAAAGAGCTAAGGAGAGTGTGTTTCCTTCCCTTTTTCTCATATATGTTGGATTTAAAAGGGGTCAAGGGAGTTTTGCATTTGCCAGAGTGAAACATGTTATCATTTATCATTTAAGAAGCTAAATGCTCTTACATATTTCATTACAGGCCACAAGCTGCTTTTTCTGACCATGAAAAACAAAGTTTGTGTCTAAAGATAATGATAGCTTTCATCTGGTGCTGCTCATAAGAGTGACATCAGAGATCAACGCATTCTCACGAACGGGTCCGTATGACATCGTACGAAAATGTATGCACATCAAAACGTAACATATCGTACGAAACTAGGAGACCGCCGGCTGGTCACGTGATGCCGGCTACAGTGGCCGGCTACAAGCTCCATGGCGCTGAGTGGCGGTTGCTAGTTGTTTAAGCCGCTACAGAGCTTCCTGGCGCCGGCTACAGACCTCCGTCACAGCTCGGTCGTATCAGCGGCAGTTAGTAGATGTGTTTAACCGCTAAAGAGCTCCGCGGCGCCAGCTACGGTGCTCCGCATGGTGCTCATCCGCATGGTGCTCATCCGCATGGTGCTCATCCGCATGGTGCTCATCCGCATGGTGCTCATCCGCATGGTGCTCCGTTGTATCACCGGTAGTTGGGGGTTCAGTTAACCCGAGAATAGGGGACTTTGAGCCGGGTACAGAGCACCGCGAGCCGCCGGTCATCTCTGTGGACATTACAGTTAAGTTTAGGCCACAAAATGTGAGCGTTATGCGGCGACGAAAGTTAAGTTTAGACACCAAAACGACTAGTTAAGTTTAGGAAAAAGATAGTGTTTTGGATTTAAACACTCTCAGGGAACACCCATTTCCTGGATGAAAGTCTTTTGTTTTCCCCGAAAAATGAACTCCGCTCCCCGGCTTGAAAGTCCTGTGTTTTAATGGCCAACCACCCACCCCGATATCCTCCCTACGCAGCCAGCCGTGTTCTTATCCAGCGGGCAGTCAATGTAGTGCATATAGCAAAAAATAAAAAATAAAAAAAAATAAACGTGGAAAGCTTACAAATTACAGTGCTTAACTTTTCGTAGCTTTTTGAACAAATGGTTCATGAGAACAGGCTGCATAGCTCAGTATATGACCTCATGTGGCCGCCAGTAGCCACAGACAGCAGCACAGAAAAAAGGGCAGGAAGAAGTGGATGGAAAACATGACTGTAGTTAAAGTAAGCGTAAGCAACTGTGACAAGTGAAATTAGGACACGAAGCTTGCAGTCTGCTTCAAAGCACACGGTGAACAAAGACCAGGTTGGGTTGAAAGTAAGCAAGAGGGGGAAGAGGAGGAGGAGGAGGAGGGAGCTCAGAGAGACTTTGTCCTTCACCTCCTCCACGGGGCGAGTCTACACCGCCAGAGGCCATCGCTCCACTCGCCTTTGATCCTCCCTGTCTCTTCAAACTTGCTGTTCAATGATGCTCGCTGAAAATATATTTATATATATTTATTTATTTTTTTCCCTTTTCCAAATACATTTTTCTTAATGCGTTCAGGCTGCAGCCCCAAGTGCAACACACACTCGTACAAAGATCTAGACCACTAAAGGATAATGTGTGTGTGTGTCTGTGTGTGTGTGTGTGTGTGTGTCTGTGTGTGTGTGTGTGTGTGTGTGTGTGCGCGCGCAACACGGCCACTTTTGTCTGTCCTTTTCTACCTCGCCAATCAAATTTGTTTGTTTATCTGCGTGGATGGGCCGGCCGGCGGACTTTAGTCAGGTGTGAGTGATGTCGGTGCGTGGTGTGTGTTCCCTCTCCAGACGCAGCTGTGTGTCGAGGTGGGACAAGCCCGAGGTAAGGTAGCACTTAATGCCACAGTGAAAATGGAAATGTCAGGCTCCCGTGTGGAACGACATCCGGCCTGTTATTCAGCGCACGGTAGCTGGAGACACACCTGCATACTGCAGAGAAACTAACTTGTTGTCTTACTGGGTTTGAGCTGTGTGTGTGTGTGTGTGTGTGTGTGTGTGTGTGTGTGTGTGTGTGTGTGTGTGTGTGTGTGTGTGTGTGTGTGTGTGTGTGTGGCATAACAAAGCAATCACAGTCAATAGCATCAAACTTATATCAGCTACTGAATATGAATAAAAGGTCTTAAAGCGAGAGCAAATCAAACTAATTCAAGCTTTTCTCAAAGTTCACTGATGTATCGCTGTATTACTTTGGGTTCAGAGAAGGAGTGTTTTGGGTGGAATGGAGTTTATTTTTTTCTTCAATGAGAGCCAAATGTTCCAAAAGGAGCTGATTAGTTTTAACACAGATAAGTTATGCTTCCTGTTACAAGAAGACACTGACAACCATCGTTTATAGTGAGGGGGTCTCATCGCAATAAAAACAGTTCAAAATTAGCTTCTTGTTATAGACGAAATAAAAGACAAAAAATGCAAACAAGTGAATAATTGGCACATTTTAGTAAAAAATTATTAATAGCAATAAAACACAGATACAATTCCTTTCAGAAAAATAAACAAAAACATAATTTTAATTTTAAAAAGTAACGAATAAGGGCTGTATTCAACCATAGTTGAACGTTGGGAGTTTGTTTCTGTTGCAGAACGCTAGGTAAAAAGCTGTGCTCGTCACTGTCACTTTTTACCCCTCTGTCCAATCACAGTGGAGGAGGGGCGTGACGAGTATCACAAAGACCAACTGTCACATCCAACATGTACAAGAGCTGAACGACAACAACAGGAGAAATGAATCCTGCTGGACCAGATGTGGTGTCAGGTGTCAAACTAATTTTCACTAAGGGCCCCTCTGGAAAATGAGAATCCCATCAAGGGCCAGACAAGTAGAGTTCATTGACATGCTTTTATTAAGAAAAGTCAAATATCTTTGACTGTATTACATTTTTTTGTGACATAAAGCCCTAAAAAAAAAATCAGCAAAAAGTTCCTTATCCATCATAGATTTTATCAATCAAGCAAAACAGTGATTACAATTTTAAAAGTAGGCTACCACATAGCCGACACACAGCAACCATGTTTCACAGCCTGAATGTGAAAACTCTTTAGCCTAGACATCTAGACCACCCTATCGGCAGCAAATGTAATTTGCAGCCAGGGTCGTCTAGCCACTCTCCGAAAAACCAAACTCTAGTCAGGCCAATCACATCGTGTATAGAGTCGGTGGGCGGGCTTAACATAAGGACGTCAGAGTTGCGATGTTTCCGCGTGAATTCCCTGCTACTTGAAAACAAAGAAGATGGCTGCTGCTGCTGGCGAACAGCGGTCTTTGGAATCGGCTTTGGCCGCGACTCTGGAAGACTCGGAGTTCAGCTTTTCTTTGAGAAAAGAACAAAGAACGGCACTGAAGTCATTCTAAAAAAAGGAAGATGTGTTGATGAGTTTTGCCGACCGGATACGGCAAAAGTTTAATCTATCAATTAGCGTTGCTCTGCCTGGTTGTAGCGCTATCCTATTGCGTGCAGAGGGAATTTGAAAGACAACTGTTTATCCCGCCCCTCGGATTGAGCCCTGTCAATGGTGAGTTGGCTTGTCAGGCTAAAAACTGAGTCTAAAAAGTCTGAAAATCTGCAAAATTCTGCTTTGAGTGTCGCGTAATTGCAGTTTGAAAAACATTTTCCTGTCTTTTTGGGTTTGGCGCACAACTAGATTAAATTTATTGTGAACCTAAATTAATATGCGGGCCAGACCTGCCAAACCTGCGAGGGACCTTGAGTTTGACACGTGTGCTGCACTGTGTATATCATTCCTCCTACCTACCAGCTTCAGTTGCCTTGGGCTTCCTTTGTTTTGGCATTCTAAACTCCGGTGGATTTGTGAGGACTATGGTTAACTGGTCCTCAGATCTCTGCAGGGTAAATCCAGACAGCTAGCTAGACTATCTGTCCAATCTGAGTTTTCTGTTGCACGACTAAAACAACCTTTGAATGTACACATGTTCCACCAAAACAAGTTCCTTCTGGGCCTATTTTGCAGCGGCACCGCGGCTTATCTCCGGTGCTTAGCACCGCCCAAGACGATTGTGATTGGTTCAAGGAAATGCCATTAAACCAGACCACGTTTTCCTCCCATCCCTGAATGCTTTGTGGAGTAGCCAGACCGTCCTGCAGCGCGCTTTGGAGGTGGGTCAAGCGAGGGTAAAGCGAGACTAAGGTTCGACCACAAAACTATTTTTCCAGGTGAAGCATTTTCTAACTACATATTGAAGCATGATATTAAACGCTTGTTCACACTGTGTTGGAACAACAGTGTGAAATCGGCTGGGTGTTCACACTACACAGTGGCCTTTTTGAAAAGAGTGGGCTGCATTTATGTATGTCTGAAAAGGACCCGAGGAATAAGAGCTGAATGTGATTTTGAAGGTCATATCTTGTGCTAACGAGACCACAATGCGTGTTTTTCACATCGACTTCTGTGACCTTGCTGCGGTAAAAGACCAGGGACAAAAATACAACCTTCGTCTTTCCACCATGCATCAAATCGCACATCATAAGACAGCACTTGCCGCCGCCCTGATATGAGGAACAGATCGAATGTAACAGATATTTATGGATATGGACCCACCACAATCCACTTCCCCCCCCAGACTTTCAAACAAGCTTTTGGAATGTGAGAGCAGACTGCTGTTGGTCCTCAGCGCTGCTTCTCTCTTTGTGTATCTATTGTGTATGCTTTTTATTGTTCTTGTAAAGTGGCTTTCTCCGGCGTGGCGGTAACCCAAGCTAGGGCAGTTCTCTTGTGCATCGCGCAACCATCAGAGAATGATAGATTGTAGTAATACAAGCTGGTAAATGCCTTCTCTGTGCTCCTTTTAAAGCTTTTATCTCAGATTTGGCATGAGCGTGCGCTCAATAATCAAGTGGGCCATGAAAAGCCAGCAGACACATGACTGATAACTGGTCGATGGTTCACTGAGGAACAGGGCGAGTAAAATTATGGGTCGCTTGGGAACGTGTATAAAAGATATCTTCAAATCAAATGCAGTCAAATGGAGGTTTTGTTACAAGGCGAGTTTAATTTGATGATGGATTTCTGCCAGCAAATGCAGAAATACTGCCTCAGAGAAAAATATTGTCCTCACGTTGGATATGGCTTTTTTCAGGTTGTATAATTCAGGGTGGGCTTGGGGGAGAGAGAAAGGAGTCACGTGTTTGTGTGTGTGTGTGTGTGTGTGTGTGTGTGTGTGTGTGTGCGCGCGAATGTGTCTGTATCGGTGTGTCCACTCGGTGTGCGCGCGTGTGGGTCTATGTGTGTGCGCGTTCATGCATCTGCATTGGCGAGCGCACCTGTGTGTGTGTGTGTGCGTGCGTGCGTGCATGTATGTGCGCGTGTGAGCGTGCGTGCCTGCGTGCATATATGTCCGTGTGTGAGCGTGCGTGTGCGTGGGGGGTCTGTGTGTGCGTGGGGGTCTGTGTGTGAGCGCATGCATACGTCTGCATGTGTGAGTACACCTGTGTGTGTGTGTGTGTGTGTGTGTGTGTGTGTGTGTGTGTGTGTGTCTATAGACAGATAAATGGATGGTCTTTGTGGTGGCCGGCCTGGCCAGGGAAGGCTCAGGCTACGGATGACATTTTGAGCTCTGATTGCCTGCCAGGTCGGCTGACACTTGGTTTGGCTGCACTCCCACAGGGAATGTGACAGAGATATAGTGGAGCCCGCTGTGTCACATGCACAAACACACACACACACACACACACACACATACAATACTCCCACCAGCGCATGTGAGAGACAGTATGTGTGTCCACTGGGTGACCTAGGTGCTGCAGGCATCCATTACCAATCTTGGGTGTGATTGAGGGGAGATCCAGCCAGTGAGCATGTCTAGGCTGTTTTATCCCTGCTGCCTTACCACCTGCCTAACCTCCTGAACCTACAATCCTGCCGCAACCTTGAGGGAATTGCAACTCTTCGCCTCACAAATCTAAGTAATACAATATACTGCAGCCACAGGGTCAAAGCAGCCCTGAAAACAGCTATGGAAGAAACCCTACTCAACGTATTTAGAGGTAAAATACAGCTGTACAAAGACAAAATGTAACTTGTAACTTGTATGTACCTTTTTAGCGAAGTATAAGAGGACACTGAAAAAATAGATAGATCTTTATTGTCATTGCATATATTGACACAACAGAAATTAGTCGGAGCAATCCAGTTTGCAGATTTAAAATCCAATATAAAGTATAAAATATATGCACACAGCTCACACCCACCCATACTATAAATACTCTTAAATAAAACACCTGACATAAATAAATACTTAAACATGAAAATAGAAATAAAGGGAGCAGTGAATACAAAAGTCATTGTGTGAACATGAATGTACTGTACATGAACAAAGAAGGCATGCATAAACTATTTTAGTGAAGCGTTAGTGGCAGTTTCTGAGCTGCAAATCCGAACTGGCCAAGGCTAAGGGCTTATCTGGCTTTGATGACTTTCCATCACTTTGTCTCACCTTCCTTCATTGCGTGTAAATTGGCCTGTGTGGTGAAACGCTAATGGAGAGGCTTTAAAATGTGCACTTGGATATAAAATGCAGAAAACAACGTCACCTCATCACACGTCAGTCAAATCATACTGAAAGCTGCAAGATGGAAATTGGTAGGTGCATACACAATATTCATGTTCTCAAGCTGACCTGAAACTGTTTATACCAACCACGACGTGACTTTATTTATGACTTAACTAGGGATAGACCAATTATCGGCCCTGGCCGATTTGTTATCAGTTGTTATATGTATTCCTAAAAGATTCACAGGATCATCTAACCAGTTAACTTGGACCTGACACGGTATCTTAAAGTCAGTTTTTTTTTAATGATCCAATTCTAAGAATACAACATTCATCATAATTGGGCTTCAGGCCTGAGATAGAGGCAACGACATCTAACTACAATAATAATAATAATCGCTGTCGGTATCGGCCCTGAAAAACCAGTATGGGTCGATACCTAAACATGACACCTTGGGCCCTATTTTGCACCCGGTGCAGCACAGAGCAAGGCCCGACACAAGTGTATTTGCGAGTTTAAGACTGACGCAGTTGTCAATTTCCCATCCAGCGCCCGCATCGTTTAAATAGCAAATGCACCTGCGCCCATCTTTGGGCCCATGGGGGTGCTGGTCTTACAGGGAGGGGTGTTCAGGTGAAATCTTGGCGTATTGCTATCTTGAAGCAGCGGGAAGCGATCGCACCGTTGACCAACAAAAACCTGGTGTAAAGTGAATAGCGCAGCATTTCATTGTTATTTTGTGTGTGCGTGTTCATGGAAATAAACAAACATGTCACGCAGTCAGTGGTGGAAGAAGTTTTCAGATCCTTTACTGCAGTACAAGTACTAATACCACACTGTAGATATACTCTGTTACAACCTTAAAGTCCTGCATTGAAAATGTTACTTAAGTAAACGTATGAAAGTATCATCAGTAAAATGTACTTAAAGTATTAACAAGTAAAAGTAGAAAGTGGCATAAAAAGAAAAGACTCTAGTAAAGTACAAGTACCTCAAAATTGTACTAAAGTACAGTACTGAAGTTAATGTACTTAGTGACATTCCACCACTGCACTCAGAGCAGCAGTGTGACTCACTGATGTGTTTCTATGGTACTCATCAGGCTGTGATACTACATTCACTGTTGGTTTGGTGTTTTCATGGCATTTGTTTACAGTAAGAAACATAAATTATCACCAGTCTTGTCCTATAAAGCATTTCATGACTATTATGTACGATTCTTCCAGGATATTAAATGAACTTAATGCTTTTTTTTTTACATCACACGCGTGTCAAACTCAAGGACTGTAATTATGTGACACTCAAAGCAGAATTTGGCAGATTTTGCAGACTTTGAGACTCGGCCATTCCCCCAGAAGCAGAGAGTTTTCATATTCAGGCTATAGCCTACATTTAGAGAACGCAATCTTTGTTTTGCCTGATTTGCTAAACTCTATGATGGCTAAGGAACTTTTTTGGTGACTTTTTGAGGGCTTTATATCAACCAAACTGTAAGTGACAAGGCATTATGAGACATGCAATACTACGGTCACAAATATTTCACTTTTTTGATTAAATAAAAGCATGTCAGTTGCTGTTACTATATTTGTCTGGCCCTTTATGTGATTCTCATTTTCCAGTGTGGCCCTCAGTAAAATTGAGTTTGACAGCCCTGTTTAACATCTTGTGCTGTATTCATAAAGTTACTTTTTTGGAGTATTTTATACAACATTAAACCTTTTAGAGGAGTAAGTCGTTAGACTTCATTCAGCAGAGGATGTTGTACTAGCCTGGTTGACACCAGACCCTTCTCGGTTGTAACTGAGAGTGGGTCTGGGTAAGGTTCCTTCACAGCCCATTTCCAAAGGGGCGTCACTAACGGACGCTGCTCAAATGCCTCTGCAATTGGATAATCCAACCAATCAGCCCAACGATCTGGGTGACGTAGCAGCGACAGCGGCATCAACGCGTCGCTGCGCTTCGGTAGCCGTCATGTTGAATTTAAACAAAAAGCCGCTCGCTGTCACTGCGCTATCGTCATTGTGTAAAACCCGCCCCAACGGTTGCGACTGGTGTAAAGCCCGCCTCAACGGTTGTGATTGGTGCCTCGATTTGGAAAAATTGGAAATGGGCTTGAATGGACTCTTGGCCAGACGGACTTGCAGAGCAAATCTCAAATTTGCCGAAAGTCCGTCAGGGTTTTCCCAGGCTAATCGCCACCCTTAACTTTGTCGCTACAACATAGGACTGTGCAAATAATTTAATTTGTAATCGTGATTACAATTTCAGCTCCTAACGATCACAAAAACTACGGAGCCCCTAAGGGGACATGAGCAAAAAAAAAAAACTTTCATGTGCTCACGTGAAACTTTCATGTGCGCATGTGAAACTTTCATGTGCACACGCGAAACCTAAAGTTTAGTTTCATGTGCTCACGTGAAACTTTCATGTGCGCACGCAAAACCTTTTCATGTGCACACATGAAAGTTTCGCGTGAGCACATGAAAGTTTAGCGTGAGCACATGAAAGTTTAGCGTGAGCACATGAAAGTTTCGCGTGAGCACATGAAACTAAACCTTAGGTTTGTTTTCATGTGCGCCGCTTTGAAACCCATTTTGCGCTGTTATGAACAGTGCCGTGCCACAGTCAGCAGCACTGCAGCAAAGAACTACAGTTAGAAAGGATGCATGCGGCTAAAGATGAGTTTATATAGATGCCAGAAAGGTTTCAATTTGTCAAAAGAGTCTAAGTGCCAAAGATAATTAGGCCTTAAAGTAGTTTCGGCGACGGAGCCATCTCCTCATTCTGAGTTCAACAGGGACAAAAACGATAAAAGCTTAACTTGGTTTAATTCTACATAAACAACGATCAATGATTACCAAATTTCTCTCTCATATTGCTCCTATCGTAACCACTGAAAAATGTAAAAAAAATCTAACCAGAAATTTGGTGATCACTGATACCGGTACATTAAACCACATTCATGTTTAAGCTTTTTCCTATAGCCTCAACGCTCAATGTCAGATAACGTCCATAATAATTGGACTTTGGGTTAGATTTTTTAACAGCTTAAAGTGGTTTTGAGGAGCAATAGGAGATTGATCATTGATCGTTGTTTAGGTCCATTAAACCACATTAAGCTTTTTCACGTTATAGGACTTATACAGCCCATGAGAACCATTGGGAGTCAACCCAAAGCTGCTCCACTGCCCTGCTGAAAATGTGAAGCAGAAACGCTTAACGTCAGATAACGTCCACAATAATAGGACTTTGGGTTAGATATTTTGACAGTTATCGGTGGTTTTGAGGAGCAATATAAGAGAGAATTTTGGGGGTCGTTGATCGTTGTTTAGGTACATTAAACCACGTTAAGCTTTTTCCTACAATATAGCCTCAATGAAACAGAAACGCTTAATGTCAGATAACGTCCACAATAATATGACTTTGGGTCAGCTTTAAGTGGTTATGAGGAGCAATAGGAGAAAGAAATTTGGCGATCATCGATCGTTGTTTAGGTACATTAAACCACGTTAAGCTTGTTCACGTTATAGGACTTATACAGCCCGTGAGAACCGTTGGGAGTCAACCCACAGCCGCTCTGCCCTACTGAAAATGTGAAGCAGAAACGCTTAATTAATCGAACATTCTCTTTCCTTTGTTTAATCCATTCTCCTTGCATTTTGTGTAGGCCCTAAAGCCACCTATATCCGTGAGTTGGCCAGATGTTAACTGTTCATAAATGAAAGTAATTGCCTGATCCAAATTGCTGTCCCTTTTGCGCCGGAACAGATTAAATACATTTTAAATGTCATATCAAAACAATATAGCCTATGGTGACGACTTGCAAGCAAAGCAACAATGTCCTTATAATGAAGACCTAGATTAAAATATAGCCTAGTGCAACTATTGAACTTTACTGTGGTCATTCACTATCGTCTCAGGCTTTATGGCTTTCATGGGCCCACACTAGTTTTGCGTGCTCACACAAAACTTTCATGTGCGCACATGAAAAGGTTTTGCGTGCGCACATGAAAGTTTCGTGTGAGCACATGAAACTAAACTTTAGGTTTCGCGTGCGCACATGAAAGTTTCACATGCGAACATGAATGTTTCGTGTGAGCACATGAAACTAAACTTTTTTTTTTTCTTTTCATGTCCCCTTAGGGGCTCCGTACAAAACAGAGTCATCATTGAGAAATGATTATTTTTCCACATTACGTTTCGCAAGTAAACTCATATTTTGTCTTTGTGTTCTGAATTAGAGAAAGACATTGAAACGGGAAAGGTATGAAGGGAAATGTCAGAGTTCAAGGTGCTGTCAAACAATTAATTTTTTTAATCGCGATTAATCGCCAAATTTCTATAGTTAATCATGATTATTGCATGTTTTATCCCATGAATAAAATTGTATTATTTTGCATTTCAGAACTGTTTTTAAGTACATATTGACAATGGAAAGCAATTCTTACCAGTGTATCTTGATTGGGAATCAAATTCATGCAAAGAAAGTTACTTTATGAACTTGACTTTAAGATTTGTATTTGTTTATTTTGTATTTACTGTAAACAAAAGAAACGTGTGAATCTGTCATTATTACACAATTCCTCCAAGTACCTAACCTAACTGAGATGTAACACTAACACGTTGCTCATACAGTACAAACAAAATGGTCCAAAAACCAGATGCCAAAGCAGGACATTTGTAACCTTTACATTTTTCTAATAAGGAATGTAACAAATCTCCTGGACAGACAAGGGGGTGGACAATGTCCCAAATGACAAAAACAGCCAAAGAAACGATACAAACAACACAGTCCTAAAACCGTATGCTGATATACAGAGTCAATATAGTGTACGTTAACTTCTAAATAATTTTGATTACTCACTGACGTCCAGTGATCACCGGTTAATGAGAACGCGTTTGCACTCTGCAGCAGTTCCAGTGTGGCTGCTTTTTCCGTGGAGTAGGTCGGCTTGACAGCCCAAACAAGTGTGTGCCTGTTGTTTTGTTTCCGGTCTAGCTAGATCCAGTGTGGTGTTGTAGTTTTTCTAACCTTACTAGTTGTTGCAACAGCATGTGAAAAAAACGACAAAGTTTGCTAGGCCAAAAAGAACGCTAATGTCGCGATAAAAAAATGTACGCCGTTAAAATGGGTTTGAGTTAACGCCGTTAATAACGCGTTTAACTGACAGCACTAGTTTTATTTTTTTTTATTCAATTAATGCAACATCTTTCCAAAAGACCATGAATAATCCTGTTGAATGATCGTGATTTCACCAGTGACCAAAAATAATGGTGATTATGATTTTTTTTGGTTTTTTTCACATAATGGAGCAGCCCTGCTTGCAACATGATAATTCAGGTTAATAAGATCAGTCCGCTTTTACACTGAAATCCTACCAGGTCAGGCTAGAGTGGATACATAAAACAAAAATCAAATTACACCTCAAAAGTACACCTACACAAGAATCTGCTTATGTAAGTGTAACTCCTCACTTGTGTCCTCAAGAGTACCACATACTCCCTGATTACCATGCATGACTCTGTGGAACACCGCTGCATAACGGGATGATATTTTTCTTTCTTTTCATCCTACGCTAAAAAGCTGGTCTCCCGCTGGACTTCACATGTAGCAGAGCAGGAGTCTTCAACGCTTTTCAGGCCAAAGTAGCTGAAAATAAACAGAACAGGGACCCCTTACTATACATATTTTATGAAATAGAGTTGCATATGGGCCTACAATAAGTGTAGGGCGGCCTAAAGCCTTTACACATAACCTTTTTATGGTGTATGCAATATTAAGCTCTTAAGATAATTTTTTGTTGGCATATTCATATATGTATACATCATGTTTTAATGTTAAAATGTGGTAGAGCGAAGTCGTCCCATCCCCCCAAAACACTTTGACTGTCTATGATAAAGCGCTATATAAATGTAAGTGGATGGCTACCTTATGGCTACCTCAGATATAGGCTAGTAAGCCTATCTTCAATGTTGTGTACATTAAAAACATTTTTTTTATCTTTACTAATAATATGTTGGATCCTTGTTGATGTATATTTTCAGACATATATATATATTTGGCGGCCCCCCTAGGGGTCCTGGACCCCCTGTTGAAGATCTCTGCAGCAGAGTAAAGCACAGTATGTGGAATATAAGCGGAGCCTGTCCGTTTCCAGTTTATCATCCTTCTTTCTCCCCTTGGAGAAGGCGTCAGCAGGAACACAACGGTCTACAAGAGGCTGCGTTTACACACAGCTATAAAACCACTTACAACCAAGAATGAAACTTTTATTGACTAGCAGGGTTGAGCGACGATACTTCGCTTTATTTCGAGGGTGGGTTTTAATGCCGGTGGAGGGGATGTACATCACAGTTGGAGGGAGTGGAGCGGCAGGAAAAATGTCACCGTTAATTAGGGGTGTTAATCTTTACTAGGTCTCACGATTGGATTCGATTACGATTATCCTGTCAGGGAATCAAATCATTGATATCACGATGCAACACGATGCTTCCAGGATTAAAAATTAGCACCATCTACAAGCCAAATGCCAGTAAAAATATGCAAATGGCTGGTTTGCTTCACTCACCAGCCAAAAAAACAATGGTAATTGAGTGGCTGGCAAAATTTTAAATAGCCATTTGGCAGGTGGACGAAAACATTTATTTTTTACCCAGGATGCGTCACTACTTCCATATTACTATATGTTTGCTACACATGGTTTTCATCAACATATTCAAGCTGTCATATCTATAAATATATGAACTCCCCTTTTTAGTGTATGTGCTCTTAAAAAAGACACTTTCTGAATTTAGCAGGAGTCTGAACACAGCAGACAAAAGGCAAAAACTAAAAAAGGAGCTAGCAGAAAGTCAACAAGTAACATCAGTAGGCAATAATCGATTTTGGTCTGTCACTGCATCAAAGCGGAATCATCCAGGTCTGCATCACGATGTATCAATGCAATGATTCATTTTAATGCCCCCTACTGTTAATGATTTACATTCATTCTCATTGAGGACAAAGCTCAGCTGTACCTGGGCCAACGGATCCTTGGATCTACCTCAGGGTGTCTTAGTATTCCAACACTAAGTTATTGTGCGTATCCAAATCCAGATGTTCTGTTCTTTTTCAATGCACATGTGGCGTTCCATCATAGAGCTCATTAAACACTGACATGTTTGTCATACCTTTTCCCAACTGGCCTTTAAAATTAAAACCTACAGTTTGCATTGTGTCAAGTTCTGCCTGGTATAAAATCTCCCATTGTCCATGCGCTCACTCTTCTCCTCTTCTTTCTCTCTGTTGGGATGTTTATAGACCCGTTTAGTCCCACTCTTTGGGTTTTATGGGCCTAATGTGGAATCTCAGCAGCAGACTGATCAGGTTAGACCACTAAACAGATGGCGGTTAGAGCCACTTGAAAAGGTTAGGAATGTAGTCGAAAACAAAGACGTCTAACATGGCCTAATTTTTTTATTTTGTTTAAAAGAAATATTTATTTGAAGTCTTAGTACCTTTCATAAAATGGATTATATGTTTGAGTTTTCCAGTGGAGCAATAAAAATGTGATTTCTACCTGGTTGTTTGCTCCAGTGCATCAAAAGGTTTTCACATATTTTGCCTCATCAGACTTCTTCTCAGGGCTCTGTGGACCTGCAGCAGCTGTTCAGGTGGGATACCTTAGTGCGGATTCAGACCAAAAACAGCCCTGTGTTCAAACAACGCAGTGGGTGAGTTGTTAAGTTACCGCTGAGGCAATGAAATAGGATCCAGAAAGACCTGTTTGAATGTGTCAAAAGTAGAGTTGGGCATCGATTTGATTTAAACAATTCTGATTCCAATTGCGATTCTTCCTTTCGATTCCGGTTCTTATAGATTCTGATTCTTTGAGGGGTGGAGCTGAAATGGGTCACGTGCTTATTTAACTGATAAAAGGAACATTTTTATTTTGATTTTATGGTGATTTACATTTCTACCGGGCTTTTTCAATGTGAAATAAAGTCACACTTCAGAGCAGTAAGGCAGCCGCTACTGGCTAGTTAGCCAATAATCAGATTCTAAACCAAATTATTCAAGCGATTCCAATAAAAAAAAGGTGAATATGAAAAGGGGGAGAGAGAGGGGCGAAGACATGCAGGAAAACAGTTACAGGTTGGACTCAAAACCCTGGACCTTCTGCGTTGAGGAATAAACCTCTGCACATGTGCGCCCGCTCTACCAACTGAGCTAACCGGCCACGGAATTGTAATTATTGAAACAATTCAAAGTTGGAACCGGTTCTCGATGCCCAATCCTAGTTAAAAGGCTTAAAAGGCAGACTATTTGTGTCTGTTGGTCTGTTTGTATTGTTCTGTTTTCATATCCAACTTTCATCTCACATTCAGTTAGATCAGGGCTTGAAGAAAATGGTGTCCATATGGACACTGACAGTTCTTGGTTTTCTTTTCCTTAGTGAGCATAAAGCAATCCCTTTTTACAGCAAAACTTTCATGCAAAAGATCAGACTTTTTCAGACTTATTGTATAGACATAGACTTGAAAAAATATGAACCTATTCTTCAATGCTTCTGCCTTAATAAAGGGTTTATGTTACCCCCAATTTCCACCAATTCAGCACACGCCAGATTGTGCGGGACAGGAATTTTTCAAATTCATTTCAATTTTTCAAAATAAAATACACCGTGCTCACGGCGGATCATATTTCCCTGCACTACACCTTGAAAACATCATAATGGGCGGAGACAGGCCTGTTGGTTTTGTGGTTCTGTTTATAGAAACTAAATCCTGTTGTATCGCGCGATCATAGGTGAATTCGCGAGATCTCGTGGGTCCTCGTTACTTCAGCTGTCAGTCACGGCCGCAGCCGTTCCGCAGTTGGTGGAAATTGCGGGTCACTCACTAGCTGAATGTCACAGTTCCTTGCTTTTCTTTTAGTAAGTTGCTGATTACTATAGCCGACTATATATCTTTGTACTGATTTCATCATCATTAAAATGCAATAGGATGTATAATTCCTGACATAAGCATCGATACATAACCATCTTGCAAAACTAACCATTTAAAGAAATGCCTCTATATATACAGTACGTACACACTCAAGGCTCACCTCGATACTGAAATTAATAACTGTATTGTTGCAGAGGAAGCCAAGAGGATGCGTTTGCAATTCACTGCAACTCTGTTATTCTGCAGCTGTGAAAGGAGACTCATGGCATTGGGTATGAATGGAAAAGTAATTAGCAGAGCATATGCACTTGGACCTGCAAGAGGGCGGCTCTTTGTGCTACTGCCTGCACGTGTGTGTGTGTGTGTGTGTGTGTTTGTGTGTTTGTGTGTGTGTGTGCGCGCTGTTCAAGGCCACACATCGCAGGAGAGCCTGATTGACAGCCTGAGAGAAGCAAACACACGGCTAAACAAATGCACACTCGTAATATCAGAACAGCTTCGCTGAGAGAGACGACTCCCTCTTGGCTCGCCGACTACCAAACCAAAACATTACAAGAATATTGATGTTTAACACTTCATTTCATGTTACACATTTTCATCATACATGATCTAATAACTCTACTGTACGTCTTTGGAGAGTTCACTTTGTTGCCTACAGACCCAAAGAAAGTGTACCGATTGCTGTTTTCTCACATCCTGCCTGTGTGTTGTAAGCACTTCCTGCCTCGCTGGTCTCCCCATGCATTTGAGACGGTGCACAGCGCAGCATGATGCAACGCTGCAGCCTGCACCAGCAATGCTAACGGTTACACTGCGAATAGAGCTGGTTCAAAGACTGCTTTGGCAAATAATTCTTACTGGAGGGTTTGTTTCAACAGCTTGTATTGCTCTGTTTGCACTCCCTTTATTTACAGACCTACAGACCTTTTTTTCATCTTAACCGGCATTTCATACTGTATACTGTTATATTCAGGAAAATGCCGTTCATTTCCATGTAAATGGTACTACACAGGTAACAAGGATAGCTTTTTTAATAAATGAAGTTTTAGAATCAGGCGTGTCATGTGTGACTGGGACAGAGGTGCCGGAGACTTCCAACTGAACAAGCTGGAACGTTTTGTAGTCATTGGGAGTTAAAGATGGCCATTTCATTTGTTTTTTTCTTTCCCAGTTGGTAGAAAGAGGGGAAGCGCTATCTTAGTGGTGTGTCTGAGTCTGTGAGACTTTTCATTCTGTGTCATTGTGATTTAATAGGCCTACTTCTCCGCTATGTCTAGGTCTAATAATTGTTATCAGGTACCACCATGTTGCCGCAGCACCCTGAGCACCCCCCCCTCCCATCCTGGGCCTATGATGTGGATGTTTAAAAGAGCAGACAAATGCATTCAAAGCATCCAAAATAACTGATACAAAAAAAGAAAACAAACTACATTATTTACGAGTTTCTATTTGACAAATCAGTTTTGTTTCCCTCATTTTTCGAATGCCACTCTCTCAATGCTGCCATCACTCACCATGGAGCCCTCATACTGTATTTTGTCTGGAGTGCCGAGTGCTGGCTCAGTGTTATTGCACGCCACAGGGGCCTCTCACTGCTGACGGATTGCTAAATGCTACTCATACATCTCAACTTCCATCTTGTTCGGGATGGTGCAGGGCAGCTGACTGCTAGTGTCACTTTACAATGATGGTGAGTGCCAAAGAGACGTGAGAACGGATCTAAAAGTGTGGAATAGAAGGGTATCAGACTGGATGGATGTTCAGGTGGACAGATGGACGGATGGTCGGATGGATGTACTGATGGACTGACGGATGGACGGATAGATGGATGGTAGGATGGATGCACTGATGGACGGATGGATGGATGCACTGATAAATGGATGGATGGATGCACTATGTGCATCCTGTCCCAGAAAAGCTTGTTACTAACCTAGCTCTGGGGAGTTAACTCCCCGGAGTCCTTATGTTTCGTAGCGTAGCTCTGCGATTCCCTGCAATGTCCGGCTACGTCCTGCCGCGTCCACTGCGTCACCCATGCTCTGCTGTGCCACGTTACATCCTGTAACGCCCTGCTGTGCCCGGCTATGACATGAACTACTACGACTACCATTGTAGTCACTGTTCCATTATCTTTATTGTGACTATTACGCCACTGTTCATCATAACCCCAACCGGCACCGTCAGACACCGCCTACCAAGAGCCTGTGTCTGCCGAGGTTTCTTCCTAAAAGGGAGTTTCTCCTCGCCACTGTCGCGAAAGCCACTGCTAATGATTGCTCTTGGGGGAATTATTGGAATTGTTGGGGCTTTGTAAATTATAGAGTGTGGTCTAGACCTACTCTATCTGTAAAGTGTCTCGAGATAACTCTTGTTATGATTTGATACTATGAATAAAATTGAATTGAATTGAACTGATGGACAGACGGATGGGTGGATGCACTGATCAATGGATGGATGGACTGATGGACGGACGGATGGATGGATGGATGCACTGATAGATGGATGGGTAGATGCACTAATGGGTGGATGGATGGACAGGTGGACGCACGGATGGATGGCCTGACCGATGGACGGATGCACTGATGGATGGCTGGATGGATGGACAGATGATGGATGGACTGACGGATGGATGGATGCACTGATTGATGGACGAATGGATGGATGGATGGATGGATGATGGACAGACGGCTGGATGTAATGATGGATGGATGGACAGATGGCTGGATGGTTGGATGTAATGATGGATGCATCGAGGGACAGATGGATGGATGGATGAATGGATTTAATGATGGACAGATGGATGGATGGAGAGACGGATGGATGGATGACCAGGTTTGCAAACAGCTTGTCATTTGTGACTGCGAGAGCTTAATCTTTCTTGGAGACATCTCTCAACATGTTTCTCAAACTCTGAAGGCGTCTTAAAGGGATACTTCACCGATTAGCATTAAGCTTTGTATCAGTAGAAACCCAGTAGTATTTTTGAATGACCGTGCTTCCCTCCCTCATGTCCCCCTGAGACTAGATGTACAATTATGTACATTCAAACTACCGCACGTGTACCCCCGGGATACATTGGTACAGATCGGAGAATATGCAGGACACGTGTCGCTCGATGCCGCTAGCCGGGTAAGGGGACATCGAAAGCGGTGAGCGTGAAAGCGGAAAAGCAAGACGAGGGCAGGAGTTTGAGCTAGGTGGAAAGCTAATGCTAGCAGGCCACCTGTCCCATCAATCCTGCTTGCAAGTGTCCACTCATTAGACAACAGATTGGACTACATCCAACTTCAACGAAACTCCCAACGCGAGTTCAGAGACTGCTGTGTTTTTGTTGTTGTGGAAACATGGCTGAACAACAGTGTACCGGACTCCGCTATCCAGCTACCAGGCCTGCTAGCCTTCCGAGCAGATGCTGCTCTGTCAGGTAAGACTCGTGGAGGTGGGCTGTGTTAACACGGACACGGACTCGTGCAGAAATGGGGTGCTTTTATCCAACTGCTGCTAACCACTGGTGGAGTTTGTGACTGTTAAATGCCAATCATTCTACATTCCACACAAATTCACGACTGTGGTTATACTCAGTGTTACATCCCACAAAGTGCTAATGCTACTCATGCGTTAGCTGAACTTTACGGAGCCTATAATGTGTGTGCACTAAATGTAGCCTGTTTCGTATGTCATGTTTATATATTTTAAATGTGTAACCCCACTTGAGCCATGGTGAAACGTTTCGTGTATATGGTTGAAATGACAATAAAACACACTTGACTTGGCTTTTCTCGGAAGGCACCAACTTCTAAAAAAGAAAATTCACATTTCTACTACATAAATGACCCAATTGAATACATATTCATCTTTCCAGCGGTGACATATCCCTTTAAGGGCAGCTTGCTAGGAGGGAACAGAACAGACTCAAACACTAGGCTCCAATAGCAACAGGTTTATTGAATTCAAAGGGAAAAGGGAGTGAGGAGGTAAGCGAAAGGTAAGCAAACTTTTGCACAAAGACCCTAGGCCTAGGGCCTCAAGGAAAGCTTGTAGAATGTTTCACCAGGATGACTGGAGCAACGATCAAGCAAAGATGGTCTGTTGAGCCGGTGTCAAAATACTGATCTTGATTGCAGATGGAAGGCAGGTGTGTGCGGCGGGAGAAGGTGATGGTGTAACGATAACCAGGAGTGCTCTATCAGCTAGTAGCGGGAGGAGAAAGGGGAAAGACAACAGAGACAAAAGGCAGGGCAAACAGCGAAACCGACCGTGGAAAAACCAAATGTTACTTCTCGTCCCTGCTTATGGGCGTCTTTTATTTTCTTTTTCATTCCTTCCTTCCTTCCTTCCTTCACTGTCTCCCTTTCTTTATCTTTCCTCGTCTTCAGTTTTTACACTTTGTACTTAATCCCACATACCCTTTCTACCTAGCCAACGTCTGATAATGAGGTCATTTGTCACCACTATGTAGAGAAGGCCTCTTATTAATGCATATGTTTCCACCTTCCTGGAAAAGACATGTTTTCGAACAAAATTGCTTTTTTTGAGTCCTGATAGCGTTAATCCCCTAGAACAGTCACTTTAAAGCACCAGACGCTCTCCATCCCCTTCGCAGAGTGCAAAAGCTATTAAAAGTTGTGAGTTTCCTCATAATGGCATTATGGGTGAATTGTGTGGCCTGTGCCTGCCTGAGCCTTCCTCAGGCCATGTCCCACTCATGTTTTCTGTGGCATGTGCACTCTCACACCATATGGCCACACACAGCACATACTAGGGCTGTGAATCTTCACTGGTCTCACGATTCAATTTGATTACGATTATCCTGTCAACGATTCAATACGATTCAATATCACGATGCATCGCCTCCTAAATATTATTATAAATTGCTACACACTGTTTTCATCGACATATATTTAAGCTATCAAATGTATACTGTATGAACTCCCCTTTTTATTGCATGTGCTCTAAAAAAAGACACTTCCTGAATGTAGCGGAGTCTGAACACATCAGACAACCAACAAAAGGCAAAAACTAAAAAAGCAGCAAATGAAAATCAACAAGCAACATCAGTAGGCAATAATCGATTATGGTCTGTCACTGCATCGATGCAGAATCATTCATGTCCACGTCGCGATGCATTAATGCAATGATTAATTTCAACACCCCTAGCACATACACGTACTGTATACACGACATGGTCCGTGTTGGAAGCTCGTTGTTTAGAAAGAAATGCACATTTGAAAGTACCTATATATCTAATTTCCCGTAATTTGCTAGCACGTAGTGCAAACCACGTTCCAGACAATCACCGACCAAATGGTTGGGGGTGGGGGTTAGTGCGCAGAGTTGATTGAGTAGCGTGAGTTGTATCTGAGAGTAGCTGCTGGATAGCTGGTTTGTTGTCTTTTGGTGCACAGCCTGTGCCTCTTGTGTTTGTTTGACGTTTATGACCCCTGTGTTGTCTCCCGAGACCAGGCTTTTTCACAGTGTGTTCAGGGGGCAGGCAGCTAGCGGATCAAGGAGAGATGCCTACAATTTGAGACAAAAATGAAATTGGGCTGAAACCATGCAGGAACTCGTAGTGCACCTTTAATTTGTCATTTAGCAAATCATTCTCTGTTCTGAGAAAACTGCTTTTTTCTCTAGCCTCAAGAGAGAGAAATGAATGAAATTCATGAGGCGTCAAAATGATGTGATTAATATGTGATGAAAACTGATCATTATCCAAATCACAATCGCTCACTCTTCCCATTGCATCACATAGGAGGCAGTGGTTTTAGATTCTCTGGCATATCATTGTGTGATTGAGTTTCTCAGTGTAGATATCGCTGCATGGGAAATAGTCTAGTCCATAGGACCTGTGGACAGATGTTGCCCGGAAAGCCAGGAGCTTAATGTATACTTTATTAATCCCACAAGGGGAAATTACAATGTCAGCTTGTCAGCTGGATCAACATTGTGCCAACACCAAAACAACCCTGTAAGGACCTTTGTAGTGAACTAAAGTCCAAAAATCTGAACTATCCCTTTAATGAAGAGTCATACTTGATACATGTTATAACACAGTTAATATATACGTATTCTTTGATTCAAAATCAGCAGCTAGTCAGTAGGGCTGTACAGTTAATTGCAATGTTTATCAATGGACTAGTTCAATTTCCAACTTGCACAGAGGGCACAATATTTGTTAAAGGCAAAATATTAGTATTATGGCGCTGCAGAGACGTCCCGGCCTTCAAATCCTATCCTACGGAATGAAGAAGACATCTTTGTTTAGTACAGATCCTCACAGAAATCACACTATAATCATTTACATTTTTATTTTAATATTTTCCAATGAAAAGGAGAAAAATGATACAAAAATTGATCATTCCGTCCAATATCGTGAATATATCAGTCAATTGAATCACAATGAGATATTTTCCTCATATCGTGCAGCCCTAATAGTCAGTGATTTCAAGTGTGATCCACCTTTAAGCATATTAGTTACTGCTTGTGGTTTTTCAGCTCAGTAACAATTACGTCCATATTGGACGATTCCACACCTCACGATTTCTGTCCAACACCATCATTCAGTGCCCCTGCAGGAGGTAGGGGCCCTTAGATGGAGGTTGGGGTGGTGGATGGGTGTGTCAATTTGCGTCCTGTCACGTTCCAACTATTAATGAAAGATGTTGGCATTGGATTATTAGGACTTGGTAGCGAATTCAATACTTTTTAGGCACCGACCAAATTGCCTCTCAAGTATTGAGTATTTAAAAATGCCTCGTCATTCAATACCCAATTTCAGTACCTAAGGAGTAAATCTCATCAGAGTCAGTGAGCCAATCAGCATGCAGCATGCTTCTACCAAGATCTAATAATGTCTGTGACTGGCTGTCTAACATTACACGTCGTAGAGACACGCAGGAAAAACTCTACGTTACACAGAGACGGACTCATGTAGTAGGAGCTGGAACATCAATACAAAGATTTGTGCTGCAATGTGTGATGTTGTAATTTGTTTTTGTTTTATAAAATTGGTATCAAAAAAAGTATAATTTAGGAACTGGTAGCAAAGTCACAGTATTGGTATTGGTACCGGTATTGAATATTTTTGAATGATACCCAGCCCTAGACATAATAATCCTCCAATATTAGAGATACAGTAGGGTTGGGTACTTTTACCCTACGATGGGGAAACTTTCTAGCCTGGGAAAACCCTGACAAACTCCCAGCAAATTTGAGATTTGCTCTGCAAGTCAGTCAAGAGCCCATTCAAGCCCATTTCCAATTTTTCCAAATCAAGGCACCAATCACAACCGTTGAGGTGGGCTTTACATGATGACGATAGCGCAGCAACGGCGAGCAGTTGTATGTCAAATTAATCAGAGCACAAAAGGCCAAATTGACTCCTAAGTTACCATATGACCGGTTACTGACAAGCAGTTAAAAGGCTATTTAAAAAGATAAAAGACGTGTTGATGGCTTTCCTGATGCTTGTGCAATATTTGCTACTTGTATTACTTGTAATAGGTATTCGGGGGTTGTTATCTGGATTTCCTGATTGCTCCCTGTATTGTAAGATGTGGAGCTTTTGGAGGATAGGCCGTCAACTCTGAAATGCATTTCCCACGTGAACTTGCATGAAAAGGGGCAGTTGTGCTCTGTGTGATGTCACTATAAAGTTGTCAGATATTTGCCCTAAAGAAGGTTGAGTGATTAAAAGCTTGGGGTAATCATTTCAGGGGCATTCCACAGCTTTTGCACAGTTTACTCTTCATGAAGATGAATTTTCGGCCACTGAAAGTCCTATAATGTCTTCTGTGGCTCTAAATCTGAGATCTTGTACACGTATCTTGGGGTTGAGACATCTTTTTTTTACAAACTTGAGGCATGGTTGAAACACATTGGTAGGCAGAGTCAACTGAGTTGGTGCATCATGGGTACATGTTGGTTTCTGCTGCACCTATGTTAACCATTGTTTTATATGTCCGCAAATTGGGGAATTTGCCAGATTGTGACAGATTATGGCAGTGTAGTGCTCAGTTGCATCCCTTTAAACAGTTGCCTTGTACCTCAGTGCACAAAGCCTTGGCACAAAAAAAATTTAATGAATGAATAGTTTTATATGGAACAACATACAATTTTTTTTACAAAAAACTTAAAATACACGACAAAGTATTTCACTTTTGAGACAAAGCAAGTATACGCAAAATAAATAAATACTCTTGAATAAATAATCTTGTCCGAAAAGGAGTAGGAAGAAGCAAAATCCTTTTCTGTTCCTATACCCTTTTTCAAAATGTCCATACCCTTATCAAAGTGGTTTCAATTGATTGTTTTTCAGTAAACAACCATACAACCCTATAACCGAAAAATCCCAAAAACATCAATTAATCCATCAAGTTCCTATTCGACAGTTTTCTTAATCAAATCATTTGTTCATGTACCATCCTTAAGCTACTGTCCATCCAGTATATTTATCAAGCACAGTTAGCTTCTAAATGGATCAGAACAAAACTGAAACAAGTTAATGCAAAATTATTATTAATTATACACTACCCATCAATAATTGGAACATCCCTACTCATGAGTTACATTGTCCCTCCTCTTTACTGTACCTTTCCAGAATTGCTCTTTTGTATTTCATTTTAAACTGTGTGACATTTTTTACTCAATGTGTTTTCAACCTCCAAACTATTCCATGAGCAGAACCACACATGCTTTTAAAGGAACACGCCGACTTATTGGGAATTTAGCTTATTCACCGTAACCCCCAGAGTTAGACAAGTTGATACATATCCTTCTCATCTCTGTGCGTGCTGTAAGGCTGTCTGACGGCTCCAGTGGCATCAGGCCAGCACAGAACATGCAGGTGAATGGTTCCAGTAATCCTACTGCTCCGAATAAGTGACAAAATAACGCCAACATGTTCCTATTTACATGTTGTGATTTATAGAGTCACAGCGTGTACAACAAAACAACGTAACATCTGTGCTAGGCTAAGCTAATCCTGGAACCGTAAGGCAGCGTTACAGCACGCACGGAGATGAGAAGGGTATGTATTGACTTGTCTTACTCTGGGGGTTACAGTGAATAAGCTAAATTCCCAATAAGTCAGCGTGTTCCTTTAAAGCTATAGTGCGTAGTTTATGTCTCCCCCATGAGGAATTCTAAGTAATGACAACAAAAATGTCCATGCATCCACATAATACAAAGCTTTTGTGATTATGCACCACCCCCACCCCTCCTCCACACAGTTACTAATAGCCAAGGAGGACACGGAGGATTAAAAAAACATGATGGACTCTTCAGAAGAGGTCATTATCTTCACTTGAGTTTCTGCGTGGGAAAGCTGCTGGACGACCCAATCTTCTGAACATAGTCATACTGAGAAATCCAGACAGAGTTGTGTGGAGCTGATACTATGGGCTGAAATATGTGCCACCAGAAACTGAATTTGAATCATTTATATTTGATTTGAATTGCTAAACTTGAATTATTTCATTGAAAAACTGAATTTGAATCATATAATTTGAAATTGTATTGTTTAATTTGAATCATTGCATTGAAAAACTGAATCTGAATAGTATAATTTGAAATTGAATTTATTCGTTTGTAACTGAAGTCCAATAAAATTTGATCCTCACTGAAAATTCAACTCTCTATATATCTTCACATTCAGTTCTCACAATTCAGATTCAGTTCTGGCTGGAGGTAAGGGAAGCCCGGGAGAACTAGAACCAGGACTCAGCGTTGCGGACTGTCACAGCCTGCTGAAGTTTAAATTACAGGTTTCCTAAAGGGAGTCTGGCGGGACTCGGACTGGACGGCGAAATATGACTTTAAGTCTTGTTAAATAAATAACTACATGCAGAAATAAATGAATAAATAGTGGACGGGTGAGCCTGGACCTTTCAGTCTGTTTAAACCTCACTTTGAAGCAGAACCTCTTAGTTCAGAAGGGTGAATTCTGTTTGGACTCAGATCTGTGAACTGATTATAATAAATATTCTTTGTATTAACACATTAATTAGTATCTTTGTTTTGTTTGTTACTGCACATGATGATAAAGCTAAACTTTTAAATCACAAACATAATTAACTTTAATATAGTATATATATATATATATATATATATATATATATATATATATATATATATATATAGTATATATTTAGTATATAAACGCTCTTAAGGAGACAAACGATCAGATATTAGAGTTGATTAAAAATAGACTCAAATAATAATTTACTATTTTGCGTTTTTATGTGGAAACATCTTGTATGGGACTGGCTCTTACATCAGTATTGCAGGCTTGCTTATGTACAAAGTAAACCAATGCAATTCAAATGTTTAAATTAATTAATATTATTTTGCATGCAGTAGGCTAGGCTAAGGTAAGTAGCGATAGTTCATTTTAAGTTTAGTTATACTCCAAAGCTTTAAGAGTAGTGCGGGCATACGGTTGTTTTAAATGAAAAATTATTTCTTCCTTTTCTGACATGCAAACTTGAACACAAACCCACACTCACACACCCCGAATGTCCTCTGTAACCCTATCCACACACACACACACACACACACAAGTGCTCTCCGAATGACTGGAGACTGACAGAGAGGGGCGAGACATAAGAGTTTCACAACTCACTTACAGACAGGCTGAGTGATGGCCAGCGGGGAGGAAATCAATAGCAAGAGGGAAGACACAATCAAAGCTGTCCATGGACCAACATCCCGTTACTGTCGACGGCTTTTAATCCATAAAGCTGGTGTCTTCCCCCCCCGAACAAAGGGAGAGGCAGGAGGTTCTGCTCTTATCTCTGTCAGGGCTTTGAATTCCAAAGGCTTATTGCTGTGGAGTTACAGGGGAACTACGTGGCATTAGACTGAGTGTCGGTCTCTTGTGGGAAAAAGAGAGGTTTAATGTTGTCTCGCTAGAAGATGGCTAATAGATGAGATTGTTTGATATAAAATCTATATACATTAGCAATACAAAAACGTAAAGGTATCCATTAAGCCAACAGATCAGGGATTGACCGATTATCGGGGCTGATATCTGGCAATTTTCAGATTATCTGTATCGGTGTTTTATTTAACCAAAAACGGATGTTAATTATTAAAAAGTGTGCTACTTTGGCTCCGCTTCAGCTCTGTAAGCAGTCTGCAACACTTGCTAACACACTGCTGGCATGTTTAGACTTCAGGAAGCTATTTTTGTGCAGAATTATAATGACCATAAAATATAGAAAACAGCACCACATATAGAAACCATAGCAACTTCATTAACATCTTTAACTTTAGCGTGCCTCCTACGCTGTTTGATTGACAGGTCATCTCTGACAGGAACACACAGGAATGAACCCGTGGCTGAGATTCGGTGTGTAATTGACAACTGTGATTTGTTTTCAATGATCCAATAAATTCTGAAAGAGTGCATTGCGTAAGTCCTCGAATCAGCCAAGAGAAAGTAAGAATTCTGTCTCTGAGAGGGCGGAAGACACTGGAGGTGAATGGAATGTCACTCGCTGAAAAATTGCATTTTTAAAAAAAATCAATCGTATCCCTGTTACTCTCAATACTGTAGTTTTCATTGGACCTACTTTCAAATGAAGAAATAGTTCCTGAAATCTGCTGTGGCCTGTGGTGAGATAAAAAATCTGGCAGTTATTTGTATGAAATTCACTCTTTAGATACGGTCCTAAAATGTGGAGTTGGGCTGTGGTGCTCAGTGTTAATGATAATAATAATGAAAAGGGAGAAGGGGGGAATACATTTGACCCATTTTAGATACTCAAAGATGCTTTTGACAAAGTGGGTGAGTAGAAAAACTAAACTGGAAAACTAAGCAGGACAAACAAACTCAGAATAGTAGAGTTAGAGACTTCTTGATCATCCACAAATAAATCATCAACAAAAGACGCTTCAAGAGTTTTTGTGGCTTCGCGGCAGGTCAGCTGAATGTCTACAGGCCAGCATACATCTCAACATTCATGAAGAATAAAGTTTCTAATAATAAATTAGTAACAAATAGATATTAAGTTGGGTTTAAAGAGTTGTCCTTACAAGCAAATACCTCTGTAAATTAACAAATACTTGTCTCTCATAGCCAGACCTTCCTCCACAGCGCCGCAGAGGAAGGTCTGGCGAGTCCACACAGCATTCTGGGATGGGAGAAAAACGTGCTCTGGTTTATTAGCATTTCTTTAAACCAATTACAATCGTCATGGGCGGTGCTAAGTGCCAGACAGAGCAACGGTGCCGCTGCAAAATAGGGTTGGTGGAACGTGTGTAAGTTCAAAAGTAGTTTTAGTCACGCAACAGAAAACTCAGATTGGACAGATAGTCTAGTTAGCTGTCTGGATTTACCCTGCAGAGATCTGAGGAGCAGTTAACCATAGTCCTCAGAAATCCACCGGAGTTTAGAACGCCAACACAAAGAAAGAGGAAGGTGACGGACATCCGGCAGAATTTCCAGCAGCACCGGAACAATCCCGGAAATGAAACGTCGTCGATATAGACTAACTAAACTCCAACTCAAATAACTCTCGGAGCACGTCTCTCTTTTCCCTCTAGGACAACATTTCAGTTCTTTTCAGCAATTGTCTTTAGAAAAAGAAAATAGTCCCTATGCAAATTGTTCAGTGAGATGTATGGGTTCTCCAGACTCAACGAGACACCTTTAACTGGAATGTTGTCGCCATTGCCTTTTGAAAATGTTATTTGTTTAATCTGAGTATGGATGAATGAAAGCTGGCAAGTGGACGTTTGAGCTTAGTTTGCATCGATATTTTTCTTCTTCTTTATGACATACAGTAGTATTTCCAATGCTGTGAGCACGCAAAGTTCCAATCACCTCCCATGTATTGTAATGGACACAGATGTCTCAGAATCTGAGCAAATACTGTAAAAGCATAGCTACATAGCACTTGACATATGTTTGTTTTTTTCATCTAGGCAACAACATGGAGACAATATTAGTGTTTATCAAATAAAAATGAAGATCTTGTGGATTTGAAGATGTGCTCTACATTCCCTGTTTCAACCCCCATCATGTTGACCACATTGGTCCCGTATGTGCATGTGTTATGAATGAATATGTATGTATGTGGAGTCAGCGAAGAGGAAAGCGCATTGATCCAGTAATGATCCGGCCTGACACTCGGAAACACTCACCCACCTCCCAGAGTCTAATCCCTCCGCCTCTTTCAAGTCTTTTGAGACCCCATTGGCTTCATCCACCAATCCCCTTCAGTGTGTGTGTGTGTGTGCATGTGTGTGTGTTCACAGACTGACATGCTCATGTAATATTCAGCAGACCCCGGAGCCTGCGGGTGCCACTGGTCCACCCTGTGCTGGAATAGAGGTGTCTGCCCTCATCTCACCTGTGACTGCCAAAGGAAAGACTAGTACCATAACCGCTTTACTGCCTCCACCTTCTCTCTCTCTCTCTCTCTCTCCTCCCCCGCCCCCTCATTCTCCTCCAGGCTCTCTCTACCATCCTGGCCCTGTCCTCTCTCCCTCATCTCTCCTATGCTATAGTTGTATCCCGCTTGGCTGTCACCCCCACCATCTCCTCCACTGTCATGTCCTCCTCTCTTTCCTCATCTGTCTTCTCTCCTTTTTTCGATTTCCCTGCCATTCATTCTGTCTCTCCTCTCCTTCTTTGCGGCTCAGTCTGCACCCTTCCCGTATCTCTCTTTCCTCCACGCCGTGCAACTTATCTCGGCCTCCGGTCTGCCTCTTTGCTCTCAGTGTGGCAGAATTAGCCCGTCGCTCTCTGTTCTTTCACTTAATCCTGCGGGAAATGACAATGTTTCAGCCTGCTGCCATTATTTCACAGATCAAAGCGTTGAAAGTGAACCGGGCTCGGCTGAAAAAAGAATAACCGGGGCACATATTGCGTCATTCACCTTTGCATCAGTCTCACTGCTCGCTGCCAAACAGGGTGTCAAACTGTGTGTGTGTGTGTGTGTGTGTGTGTGTGTGTGTGTGTGTGTGCGTGTGTGCGCACACTTCAGTCTCAACACTCCCCCTGCTGGCTGCAGGAAGCAACAAGTGTTGTATAGGTGTCAAAAATCTGTTATCTGTTCAGAGCCTGAAATAAAAGCTGATTCGGGGAAGACGCTTTTAAAATTAGACCAAAAAAAGTAAATAAAAATAAAATCAAAAAATTAGCGTCAGTAAAGGAAAAAGTATTATTATGTTTATTAAGCAATAACTCATATAAATTACGTATGATAGTAAAATGCGTGAAACAAAAACGAAACAAAAAGGTACACTCTTTGTGACCGGGAGGTCGGCGGTCTCACCGATCGGCGATCCTTTCCTAAAATAAAAAAAAATAAAAATGTAATGACAAAAGTTGTAAATGGTCACCAGATACAATAGCTTGAATTCATAATTGATCCCCTGATTTGATAAGATTAGATTTGACTTTATTGTCATTGCACACTAGCGCAATAAATTAGCAGTTCAACAAATTAGCATGTAAGAGGAGCAAAGTGTATACAGTTATATGAACAGGAGTGAATAATATAAGATGTACAGAACTTTTTCCCCAGTGCCCCTTAACAGTTCAATCCAGCCATTTGGACCAGTGAAGTCGCTGTACAATTTTGAAACGGACAGCTGCATGTTATTAAAGAGTAACTGAGGAGGGGTACGTACTGTACCATTCCAACACAGGACGCTTTACTAGGAGATCTGTGATTATGCAGATTCTTAAAAGTACAGGAGCTGATGATACCGCCATTATGGTCCAATCAACCAAGCCATCTGGATGCCCACTAAACAGAAAACAAAAAAAACAGACACCCACAGTGCAGTGTGCTGACATTGTCTCTGTGGTGCAGCTCAAGGCCTCTGGTTTTTACAAAGATAGTTGCAGTAGATGCTCGGGCTTGTTGCAACAAAAGTGAGTTTTTTTTTTTTGACATGACGACAGGAATGAAGGAGCAAATGATGTGTGATCTCGCAACAGCTGCAGTTGCCAGCGTAATATGGGAGCAGACAAGGATGGGAGGAACGTGTCAAATGCAATGGGAGTTTCAAGTCAAGTGGGTAATGTTCTCACCAGCCGTCTCTGTTTGTGTGTGTGTGTGTGTGTGTGTGTGTGTGTGTGGAGGTTCTGGCACTGGGTTGGGTGGTGGGTAATGTGTGTGTATGCCACAGTGTCTAACATCTGGGCGTCTTTTTGAAGTACCCAGGTGTATAGTGTAGCGACAGCTGCACCGCTTCCCTCCTTTCTTCTCGGAAAGACGAAGGGAGCTTGACGAGCCGAAAATCCCCCTTGATCTATAACACCTCCCCCCTCCATACCTCACCCCCTTCCTCCCTCCCGTTATTTTGCGCTATATGCCACCGACAACACCTACCTTCAATCCTGCTCGATCTGGGCGGATGGACCAGCTCCACAGGTAGGTAAATGACGTCACATTCCCAGAGGAGCTCCTCCCATCGACAGTGGTCAGATAGAGGGAGCAGATACAAGCTGTTGCTAAGGTGACTGCTCGAGCATGTCAATGAAAGCGAGCGCATACCATCCAAACGTTAAAGAAGAAGGTAAAGAACAATGGCTAAAGGACGACCAGGCAAACACTAACGTGGCAGTGCCTGCACCTGCTATTTGCCTCTGGGGACCAATCAGAAAGATTACTTACAAGGTATTCTTTGTCCAATACAATAAATTATAATCTTAGGAGGGAGGACTGCTTCTCTGAAGTAAACATTTTAGCTCCCAGTTCGGTTTCTAAGGGTTGTCCTTGATCTTTGCTCTCAATTATAATCGCAAACCTTTTCGCCAATATGATGAAACTTCTGGGAGTGTTGCTGCAGATAAAAAGACTGCTGGAAAGTTTTCTCAAGAAGTTACAAACCCAGGAGTCATGGCTTATTCAGTCAACTTTTTTATTACATTTTTACATTACTTTCTCTGCAGATTTGAGGCACACAATGTAACTTACTTAGGTAGTTGGAGTTCTGCCACTCCATACCTTCTATTCATGGCAATTCTGTTTTCTATACCTACGATATATGTATTAGGTACTGTAAGTGTCGTATAGTAATTGATTTGAAATGTACCGAGCCAGTGATATTACTTTCCTTACATGCGTGCTTCTAAAACGGACTATTACTGAACTGCAAGATCAAATTAGAACTATTTTAAATTTAGCAAGCATTCGCAGCCTGGCATAGTCATCTTTAGCCTGGGCAAACAGCATGAATGCCTGTGTGTGGGTGTATGTGCCTTAAAGAAAAGTCAAGGGTAGTACCTCCTAAAGCGCGGTCCACAAAGTCCCAAAGTGTTTCATTCCATCTCCTACACAGCATGCGCCTCCATACTCCAATCTAATTTACCAATCAGCTGGCGTAATTACGCCCTAAGATCTGCTCCGCTGAGCAAAATGTCTTCTGTCTTCTGCTCGAGTGGCGCAAATAAAACCGCTGCCCCGTCGCTTTTGATGAACAGAGAGAGACAGACCCCAAGGAGAGCAGCAGCGTTACAAATGAAAGTCTGTACAGATTAATCAGGAAAGCCTTAGTTGTGTGCTTCTTGTAATTAAGGGTGAGATTAATGACAATGCGCATATGGTCTTGTTAGAGCTTATGAAATACTATAAACGGTGATGAGGAACCTGAGGTTTTATGAGTACACAAGGTGGATTCATAAAATCTGCATCCTGTGTTAGAGATGTGAGGTTTAGCTTCTCTCTGATTCAAAGCCTGCTATTCATCCCTTCTTCACATAGAACCACTCCCTCCTCTAGCAACGCTGTACATCTAAACCTTTGTAATGAGCCCTGGAGTTAGGCATGGCTGCCCTCTCTTCCTGTTACATCCATAGCAGAGCTCCTGTGCTCTCTGATGTGGTGTTTAATTAGCCAGTGGTTTTTGATCGTGACTGTCCTCAGCACCTTCAGCGTCCAGGGCCCTCTTGTCCACCTTTTAGCTTCTGATCAAAAAGGGGTGCCCTTGTCTATATCGACCGATTCATTTACGGTATAGTTCCGGTGCCGCCAGGGGTTCCACCAGATGTCCCTTATTTTCGGGCCTAATGTCCCCTCACCTTCCGCTGTCCTTATGTTGGCATTCTAAACTCCGGTCGATTTGGGAAACATCCTCCGAACTAGAACCAACAATGAAATTATAATTATCTTTTTTTCTCATCACACACTCAACAGCCATTTTAATTCCAAAGCTTCCCTCCCTACGTGCAAATGTTCCACCGAAACAAGTTCCTTCCTGGGGCTATTTTGCAGAGGCACCGTTGCTCCGTCCGGTGCTTAGCACCACCCATGACGATTGTGATTGGTTTAAAGAAATGCCAATAAACCAGAGCACATTTTTTCTCCCATCCAGGATTGTTGTGTGGACTAGCCATACCTTCCTCCGCAGTGCTGTGGAGGAAGGTCTGGCAATGCGAAACAAACGTGACGGACAAACGTGGAGTCCTTTCCTGCCTGAATGCTTAGCCCAGAAAAACCCACAAGTCGTTTTTACGGTCCTGAAAATGGATAATCCTGCCTCTGTATTCGGTTGCATAGAGTCACAGGTCAACTGTTAATCAGATGCTGAGGCGAGCAGACTGGTGTGCGCCCGCCACATGACCTCGAAGGGTTGAACACACAAGAGATTAGCATGGAGCACACAAGCCTTTGCCAAAGGGTCATGATGCAACAAAAATGAGATTATAGAACTGGGTTTACAGAATCTCACTGTGAATGTATCTGGTGTATTCAGCCTTCTTTTGGTTTTCAGAATACTGAACATATACATAGTTGGAATTGTGGATTATGTTGCAAGTGCATGTGAGTGGTTTGAGAAGTTTCAGCATAGTAATTTCTAGTCTCGAACTACCAGACCTTCCTCCACAGTACGGTGGAGGAAGGTCTGGCTAGTCCACACAGCATTCTGGGATGTGAGAAAAACGTGCTCTGGTTTATTGGCATTTCTTTAAACCAATCATAATCGTCATGGGCGGTGCTAAGCACCGGACGGAGCAACGGTGCCTCTGCAAAATAGCCTCGGGAAGGAACTTGTTTTGGTGGAAAATGTGTACGTTCAAAAGTTGTTTTAGTCGTGCAACAGAAAACTCAGATTGGACAGATAGTCTAGCTAGCTGTCTGGATTTACCCTGCAGAGATCTGAGGAGCAGTTAAACATAGTCCTCACAAATCCACCGGAGTTTAGAACGCCAACACATAGGAAGAGGAAGATAACGGACATCCGGCCGAAAAGAGGGACATCCGGCGGAATTTCCGAGTAAGCCCTGACTGCAGTACGCAGATCGAGGAGTGGCTCAATGTGGGTGGAGCTAAACGTTTGACTCCGCCCACTTGCCAAATAGCAATTGGCAGAGCCATTTCTCTATCACTCTGGCAATTGGTCTGAGGGGAAAACACAGGACTTTCAAGCTGACCGGAGATCTTTTCCCGCGTGTGAAGTTTGCTTTTCCCGTTGTTGTTTTTCTTAACCCAACCGTCCGTTGTTGGCGTCCCCTAGAGACATGGGCTCGTTTCCCGCGAATTACGTTTGCTTTCCCCGTTATCCTTTTCCTCAACCCAGCGGCAGAGTGGAACCAAAACATCTACCGGGAAATTTTGTAGACCACCGGCCGGCAGGTAGCGTCCGTCCGCGGGCAGGCAGCGTCCGTCCACGGGCAGGTAACGTCCGTCCACGGGCAGGTAGCGTCCGTCCACGGGCAGGCAGCAGCCAGCGTCCGTTTGCGGGAAGCCAGCGTCCGTTCTGTCTGACGGCTCCAGCGGCATCAGGCCAGCACAGATCCTGCAGGTGAATGGTTCCAGCAACCTACTGCTCCGAATAAGTGACAAAATAACGCCAACATGTTCCTATTTACATGTTGTGATTTATAGAGTCACAGCGTGTACAAAAAACAACGTAACATGAGACACAGCCGTCTTCTAACTGACAACAAACCGGGAACTATATTCTCAGGTGGAAGAATATAGTACTTGGGCGGAGTGATATGCTCGCAGCAAGCCTGTCTGAGAATATAGTTCCCGGTTTGTTTACTGTTAGAAGATGGCTGTGTCTCATGTTACGTTTTTTTTTTGTACACGCTGTGACTATACAAATTGCAACATGTAAATAGGAACATGTTGGCGTTATTTTGTCACTTTTGTCACAATTCGGAGCAGAAGGCTAGTTGGAACCAGTTACCTGCAGGATCTGTGCTGGGCTAAGCTAATGCTGGAGCCGTCAGAGAGCATGACAGCACGCACGGAGATGAGAAGGATATGTATCGACTTGTCTTACTCTGGGGGTTACGGTGAATAAGCTAAATTCCCAATAAGTCGGCGTGTTCCTTTAACAACCGTCAGTTGTTGTCTGGCGTTCCCCAGAGACCAGGGCTCATTTCCCGGGAGTCATGTTTGCTTTCCCCGTTCTTCTTTTCCTAAACCCAACCCCGTTCTCTTTTTCCTTTTTACAATTCAAATATCATTATTTATTATAATCTATATATCTATATATAATTTATATTATAAAGGTATTATAATCTATATATCTATATATAATTTAAATTATAAAGGTATTATAATCTCCACCCACATTTGGCCCAACATTTGGCCCAACCCCGATCTGCGTACTGCAGTCAGGTGCAATTGGAATTTCCGGCGGCACCAGAGCAATCCTGGAAAGGAAACGTCGGCGATATAGACTTAATCATTTGTAATGTAGCTTGATATTTTCAACAAGAGCATAGTGTTGCTGTAGCTTGACTTATATTACTGAAGAGTAGCTTCCCCAACTTTGGCCCAGACCTTCTCTTTTAATACCGTACACAGTTTTTTATTATTCTGGTCAGTTCTACTTTCCCGTTTTTTTGTTTGGTGTTAAGAAACTACCTCTGCACTTCTTCCACAAACATTTCACATTAAAAGCCTTCCAGCGGCTCAAGACAATAAACCTCCCCATAGGCCTTTAATGCAGAGCTGCTACAAGTACTCCAATAATCAATTAGTCAATTCACCAAAATTAATTTGCATATAATTTGATAACTGATGAGTGTTGATTTTGTATGCAAAAATGCCAAACATTTGATGGTTCTAGGCGCTAAAATATAACAATTTGCTGCTTTATTGGTCTTACATTACACTAGATTCAATATTTTGGGGTTTTGGACTATGGGTTGGACGAAAACAACACATTTGATGAATAATTATAATGAAAGTGGAAATGATCGATAATTGCAGCTCTACTTCAGTGTAAAATATGTAGCACCTTAAAAATCGGTCACAATGAAATCTATTTTATGTTGTCGCTGTTCTTCTGGAAAAATCTTCAAACTTATTACTGACAACTTTTAAGGCAAGAGAAGTGTTTGAATGGAATATAACTTTACAGGCATGTCACAGCCATTAGGGGAAATCATTCCTTCCGGTTAGATGATGATGCAGTATATATTTACATGAATACATGCCTGATTTGCAGTTTTTGCCACCTGACACTTGACCACAATAGAGTAATTAAAGCTCTAGCATGTTAATTAACAAGAAAACCTTCAGATACCCAAACTTTCAGCTTCCTGTATGCCCAAATCTACTTGCAGTTACAAAGTAAAGGTGTGCAAGGATTAACAGATTTTATGACAGATTTTAAAGATTTGTATAAATATACGATTTTCTACCCTGGTGACAAAACTGCAACAGAGTATGCTCATCACCGTGTTTGTAGGGATTATTTCTATGACAGAAAGGGTGAAACTGTTCACAGAAAAGTCTGTAATTTAGCCAGAGCAACAGGGACAGCCACCTGTTATTAATATGCATTTTCAGTTTGTGTATAAAGAAATCCTAACTCAGTGCTACCAACTGTTCCTCTTGATGCGTTAAACTAGTATAAGAGTAGCGGATGGTAAAGTGGATTCCTTTTGCAGATTTTCTGGATAAGCGCTAAATTAATAAATTGTGTCTCCTAAAGATATATGGCTGTTGAACTTTAAATTTACTTTTGCAGTATCACAACAAAAATTCCATTCACCTTCATATCATTACGGTGGAGACCGAAATCTAAAGACCTGGATAAATACAAAATACTATCTGGCTAGGCATCGATAGATACTGGTATAGGTTAGTTAGAAAATATACAGTATTTTTTGGTAATTTGGTAGAACTGACCCTTTGATGGAAATGGCCATAACCCATTATGAAAGATGTGTGGCTCTGTCCAACATGACTCATCTAAAGGAACTGTCCATACAGTGATTAGACACCTAATTACTGCTAAGTGGGAGGGATTGACAATTCAGTAAAGTTTTACAAAACGATTTCGGTAAAAGGAGGGTTTCAAGCCCAAAGGTCACCCAGACAGCTGAGTCATCCTTCAGTTTAAATAGACCATTAAAGTCGGCTCTGTTTTCCATTTTAGGTTTTTATAATTCACCTAAGTGAATTCTGAAGCTGGCTACCGAGGCGAGCTCTCTGCTTGCTTTTTGTTACTACCTTTTCCCTGCCTTCATCTCTGACAGAGCAGGCCAGCGTCCTCGTCCTCCCTGTCTTTTTTTTCTCTTTCTTTCTCTTCCTCTCTCTCTCTCTGTCTGTCTCTTATCTCCCGCAGCTGCCCTGCCCTCCGTCACATCAGCTTTGCTCTGTCATCTCCCATGCCGTGCAGATGTTTCATCCTCGCTACTCCATCTGCTCCTCCTCTTCTCTTCTTCCTCCGCCTCCACTCGACCTCCTTGTCCTCCACTCACTTATCCCTTGGTTTTTTTTTAGCCCACGCTGAGGGCTTGACTGACATGTAACACTGCTGTGTGAAGAGCTCTCTAACAAAGAACAAAGTGAGCCAGCACCTAACTAACAACCTTCAGTTTTTATTTTCACGTGTTACTAGCAAAGTCAATCATAATTCAATTGTATTCATAGTATCAATTCATAACAAGAGTTATCTCAAGACACTTTACAGATAGAGTAAGTCTAGACCACACTCTATAATTTACAAAGACCCAACAATTCCAGTAATTCCCCCAAGAGCAAGCATTTAGTGCAACAGTGGTGAGGAAAAACTTCCATTTAGGGAGAAACCTAAAGAGACCCAGGCTCTTGGTAGGTGGTGTCTGACGGTGCCGGTTGGGGGTGTGATGAACAGTGGCAATAATAGTTTCAATAAAGATAATGGATCAGTGACTAGAAATAGTATATGTAGTAGTTCATGGCATAGCAGGGCACTGTAGGATGCCACAGGACGTAGCAGGGCATAGCAGGACGTAGCAGGGTGTAGCAGGACGTAGCAGGGTGTAGCAGGGCACTGCAGAGCGTAGCAATTGTAACAGGGCATAGCAGGGCGCGCAGCAGGACCACGGCGACATGCTGCAACCATGATTTAGGGGCCACCCTAATCCAAGGAAACATGCTGGGTGAAAAGAAAACATATTGACACCGGGGAATAAGCTCCCCAGAGCTAGGTTAGTAACAAGCATTTCTGGAACATGGAAGCACACAGATTGAAAGAGAGAGGAGAGAGAAGCTCAGTGTGTCATAGGAAGTACCTCGGAAGTCTAAAACTATAGCAGCATAATTAAGAGAGACAGGTTAAGGAGAGGAGGCTGGTCGGGCTAGAACTCTCCCCAACTGGATCGGGTTGTACTACCTCAAATGTAGATAGAACTAGGACTTCGTTCATCATTTTAACAACATACTGTTAACATTAATAATGTCAATGTAAAGGTTGCTGATAAACACACACTTCCCAGGCTTCCTGTTGGCCCTCCAAATGTTGGCTCCCTTGCTGGGAGTCCCCCTGCTCATAGGTTTCAATGTAACTCTGCAGGATGCGTTGGCTTTCACTGACAGTGGCTTAACACCGATCAACAAAATGACAAAATAGAAATGTAATCAATTGTATGAAGACAGGGTTCAAGTTAAACGAAGAGAGTGGTGAGTATACGACATGAGAAATGTTATCGTTATAATTTGAGACTTGACCATTATTTGCTGTTTGCAATGACCATGTGTTCTCATGAGGATCAATAACCTTTAATTTTCTCATCATTATAAAAACATATGACTATTGAAATCAACGATTTATTTAGGGCATAGTTCCGGTGCCGCCAGAGGTTCCGCTGGATGTCCCTCATTTTCACCTTCCTCTTTCTTTGTGTTGGCGTTCTAAACTCCGGTGGATTTCTGAAGTCTATGGTTAACTGCTCCTCAGATCTCTGAGGGTAAATCCAGACAGCCAGCTAGACTATCTGTCCAATCTGAGTTTTCTCTCGCACAACTTAAACAACTTTTGAATTTACACGTGTTCCACCAAAACAAGTTCCTTCCCGAGGCTATTTTCCAGAGGCACCATGGCTCCAGAGCACATTTTTCTCCTATCCCGGAATGCTGTGTGGACTAGCCAGACCCTCCTCCGCAGCGCTGTGGAGGAAGGTCTGGCAATGCGAGATTACTATATTGTGACTCCATCAAAATGGATCTTTCCAACAGGTTTTTTATAAATCTCTTATGAAGCGAGTTCACACCCAGACTGAAAGGAGATAAGCTATCTTGACACAGTCACTGTGAAAAGCAATATCCTCAGTGTTTTCCCAACACAGTTTCTCATTTCAAGGTCAAAATGACATTATGGAATCATGTCATTTCACAGGGCCTCAGAAATTAATGAGATACATGTAGTACATTATTGACTTTCCTTCAGATAAAGCTCCCCAACATGTAGGATAAAGTGCAGACATGGGAGGTGGTTTTTGGTAATGTCTCAGTCTATTAACATTCAGCTGTTACGTGAGACGTAGTCTATATCCTTGACGTTCCACTTCCGGGATTGCTCCGAAAATCTCACTTATTTAGGCTGGATATCCGCTGCCTTGGGCTTCCTTTGTGGTGGTGTTCTAAACTCTTTCTGAGGACTATGGTTAACTGCTCCTCAGATCTCGGCAGGGTAAATCCAGACAGCTACAGATTATCTGTCCAATCTGAGTTTTCTGTTGCACGACTAAAACAACTTTTGAACGTACATGTTCCACCAAAACGTTCCTTCCTGAGGCTATTTTGCAGAGGGCACCATTAGCGCTGCACAAGACGATTGTATTTGGTTTAAAGAAATGCCTATTAACCAGAGCACGTTTTCCTCCCATCACTGAATGCTATGTGGAGTAGCCAGACTCTCCTTCAATTCGCTTTGGAGGAGGGTCTGGCCAAGCGAGACTACATGAGACGTAACAGTGGCACAAACTACCAAATCAACCTAAGAGCCTCACATAAACACATATGGCTTAATCACATAGAGCCTCCAACTCTGTCTCCTCCTTTTCTCTCTCTCTCTCTCTCTCTCTGTGTCTCCCTCTGGCAGACATGATGGTTTTTCTAATGGAATGACAGGGAGTAGCGCCAGTACTCGTGGGGAGACATTTGGGATGTTGTAACACCCTTGAACAGATGAGATTAACACTGCTGCCTGAGGTTTTCTCTGGGAAACATGGTGACATGTAACATTAAGAATTGGAAATAATGAAAGAAAAGCCATATCATCTCAATGTCAGCCCCATCTTTGGATTCATCTGAAGACGTTTCAAACTGTGTCAGAAAATTTCCATTACACCCATGTGAATGAAAGAGACTGTATCACAATGAAGAGTAAGGAGAATGTGGATTTCCTGCAGTTTTGACGAAGTGAAGTCTGGTGCTCTTCTGAGATCTACTTTATCTTTTAACCATGCTGGGAATAATACGTTTTTCCTATTTGGTTTGAAACCATCTCTTTGTTTTAAAGTTGTATTCCAGCAACGTATTGTTCTTTAATTTCAAGTGTGGGGACCGCAAGAGGCAGATTTAAAAGAAGAATGGTCAAAGTTAAGGCAGCAGTAGCTAAGACATCCTGTCTAGTCACTATGAGTCAAGATCCTACATTTCCCACAGTGCAACTCAATTGATGACTTATTAACGCCACACTCCCAGTTTGTTTCTGGTGTAAATGTGTGGTCTCCAAGCACCTCTTGACAGCTCATGTTTGACCTTGGACACAGCAAAACAATCCCCGCTCAAGGTCCACTTACTTGTTATTTCTGGAGCTTTCAACTGTCAGGCTGTCAAGCTCAACTTACATTACAGCATACACTGGCGAGAAGTCAGATAGTGTCCAGATTCCTTTGAACATCTACAGTTCCATGAGCAAAAATATCTTCTGATGGTGATCATATAGTATAAAAGCTCCAGAACCAGCAAGAAAGTGGACCATGTGTCGATATTGTTTTGTCAACATCATCTGGGTTTGTTCTCAGACAAAGCTCCTCCAGAGTCACCGGCTGAGCAGTATATTTTAAAATAAGTAAGCTGATCTTCATCTGTAAAATCAGTGGAGTTGGCTTTTAATTTGCAGTTTGTGGCCCAAGTAGTCTTTATCCACTATGTTACACTTCCGGGATTGTTCCATTGCTGCCGGAAATTCCGCCGCATTTCACTATTTTAGGCCAGATGTCCGTTACCTTCCACTTTCTTTGTGTTGGAATTTTAAACTCCGGTCGAACAGTGAAACCACATACAGTATTTCATTTTTAGAACTGTCCAAATAGACAAAGGTTACATAAAAGATAATTGAAACCAAATTATATTCAAGATACCCCCTTCAAAATAGGGTCAGGTGACACACAAGAAACTTTTTTACTCTTATGAAAAGGGTCAGTTTACCCTTGATAACACAAAACACACATACTTTGTCAAGCATTCATACTGCGAGCATTTCTTTAGTAGAAAGTAGTTCCAATGAAAACAACCTTGTGGAAGTCGACAACTAACAGAATTTATCAAATTGTGTAACTTTTGTACTTTTTGTGTAAATTTACTCATTGAACTCAAGATATTTTTTTCAAGAAAATCCTGTGTACAAAAAACATTGATAGTCAGACATAGTTGTAAAATATCAGTTAATAAAGCTAACCTTGAAGAAGAATGAAAGAATCTCACTTAAGGGCAATTTGCAGTTCCTTCTTTTAGAAGGACCTGAAGTTTATACTTGTATACATGGGAAATCTAAGTTTTATTAGTTATTGGATTGTGTGCTGTAAAAGTTTCGTATTGCCAGGCCTCCACAGCGCGATTTTTACACCAAAAAAAAGATACCTATATTTTGATTGTCTGTTCTAGCTCGGAAGATGTTTCCAGATTTGACTGGAGTTTAGAATGCCAATTCAAAGAAAGAGGAAGGTGAGTGACATCCGGCCAAACCTCCGGCAGCACCGGAACTATCCCGTAAATTAATGCTGTAGTATTCCGATTGAAAGGATAGAAGACATGTACGGTAACTACCCACATTATTATTTCACATATAACAGGTATTATATCACTGAATTGTCTGAATCCCATATAATGGGAATGGAAAATAAGTGCAACAACCAGTTACATCTAACCAGAGGTTTCACCAACCAATCAACACTAGTCCAGTATCTTCAACTGGTCATACATACTAGGTCATACGATTAATTATGACTTACATCAGAAGTGAATTACGGCAATTAAAGAAACATAGTTCAATTCACTTTTATTTATTTATAATGCAGTGATATATTACGAAAAAAAATTGCATTCATATTTATTTCCAAGTATTATCAAGTGTATGTAACAATGTGTTGTGCTATACAGTACAGGCCAAAAGTTTGGACACACCTTCTCATTTAACGTGTTTCTTTATTTTCATGACTATTTACATTGTAGATTCTCACTGAAGGCATCAAAACTATGAATGAACACATATAGAATTATGTACTTAACAAAAAAGTGTGAAATAACTGAAAACATGTCTTATATTTTAGATTCTTTAAAGTAGCCACCCTTTGCTTTTTTTGATAACTCTGCAAACCCTTGGTGTTCTCTCAATGAGCTTCATGAAGTAGTCACCTGAAATGGTTTTCACTTCACAGGTGTGCTTTGTTTTTTTGTTATTTTTTCCCTTATTAATAAAAAACCAAAGGGTGGCTACTTTGAGGAATCTAAAATATAAGACATGTTTTCAGTTATTTCACACTTTTTTGTCAAGTACATAATTCCATATGTGTTCATTCATAGTTTTGATGCCTTCATTGAGAATCTACAATGTAAATAGTCATGAAAATAAAAAGGAAACTCATTGAATGAGAAGGTGTGTCCAAACTTTTGGCCTGTACTGTAGATATAAGGTCATCTCACCAACCCTACAACCTTAGATACCCTTGGATCATAGACTTGACCTCACTGGAAAATATTTTTTGGAATGACACGCTGCTGCTGGGTTTTTCAAAAATGTCATTTATCAATGTTGTGAGCACTGCAGACAAAGTTCCATCCAATCTGAGCAAGACAACCCTGACCCTAGACAAGTACACCCGAACCTATCTGCAATAGATAACATGACGGGGAAGTGAGGAAATGTGTTTTTTGTGATGTGGTCGAACTGACCTTCATTTTTGTCAATGGCTATGTTTACATGCACACAATATTCCACTTTTTGCCCTTATTCTGAAAAAGACTAAGCTGCTTACATGGTACAGTAACCATAGCAACGCACCGAGCTGAACGTAAGCCGTAAACAGGTAAGAGGCCGTAAACTGGGTGTAAACTGTGGTAAAAACCCTGATTGAGATGCATATTCTGATTGCGCTGTATACATGTCCAAAGAATGCTTCTAAAACCAGAATAATACCGGAATATCCCGCATGTCTTAATCGGAAAAATGCTGAATTCGGATAAAGGTCTTATTCTGAATATCCAAACAGAGTATGCTGTATACATGACCGGTATCAAATTTGGAATATTGTGATATTTGGAAAAATAGTGGAATATTAGTCTGCATGTAAACATACTCAATGTATTCCATATATTGGCTGTAAAATGGGTATGGCAAGGCAAGACAGCTTTATTTGTACAGCATATTTCAGCAACAAGGCAATTCAAAGTGCTTTACATAAAACATTGAAGAGCAGTGAAAACAATTAAAAACCTTTGTTAAAGAGAATGTAAAAACGGCTCAAATAAAATAAGACAGGTATGAAGTGCAAGAATAAAAGTTGCAGTGTGAGAAATGAACAATTACTTAAAAAAGGCAGCATCAAAAAGAAAAGTCTTCAGCCTTGATTTAAAGGAACTGGAATCTGGGGAGTAAAGGCTTGTTTCTCCTTTACCCCACTGCCCTTAATCAGAAACCCTAGAAACGTCTAGCACGGTTGATTGATATTCCATATATTTTTATGAAAATGAGCTGAATGGAGGTCCCTGACTTTGCCTACAACCACTTTCTGTACTTACTAAAGTTGATAGATTTTCTAAACCACTCAAGGAAATATGCTTTTATCCATTGCCCGTCTCCTGCCAGCCTGTTGGCCCTTTGTTAGACCGCAAATCTATCGTCATCTCTGGAGTTAAAATGCATCATCTGCTTATGTAAGAGGCAGGCCAGCAGGGAGAACCAGAGAGAAAGAGGGAGAAAGCTAGAGATTATGAGTGTGTGAGTGAGCGGTGGTTTGTGTTTGTGTGTGTAATTGGACGCGGCTGTGTTTGTGTACACTTCTGCATGTATATAAATCCATGGTCTGTGTCTCCCTCCCTTCGCGTATCAGTCTCTCTGTTTTCTCTCCCTCCGTCTCCTTGAGGGATGAGATAAGCAGCTGAAACTTTTTGGAGCCAAAGCCAGGAAGAGAGTCCTCCAAATCCTCCCGTAATCCCCTGCCGGCTCATTCTTTAGCTGTAATTATGTATCAGATACAGAGACAGGCAGGCCACATCCTGGACCCCAAAATACTACAAATTGTTGCTTTTCACAGATATTTTCACAAATACTTATCTGCTCTTGTGATGAGTGGAGCACTTCGGTAGATTTGTTCAGCACCTGTTTGGGCGACTTGTTCCGCCATGCTTATTGAAAGCTGTTTGCCACCAGCAAGTGGCTTTGAACCTGTGCTTGTGTGAGAGTGGTTGACTTTAAAGGTGATTTTGGAGCCAAAACTGACCATATTTGGGCAAATGTGTTGAGCTGGCAACAACAACGCACGCATCTAAGCCTGTGTTGTGTATGGTTTCAATGGCGCTGCGCTAAGCTAAATGCTAAAGAGAGAAAGATGCCAGTTTTCAGCCGTTCTGAAGGAAGTCATCAAGCGGAGATTTACGTACTGGTGTCGTTCATTTGCATTGGCAGTCTTTCTCTTAAGTTACCAGCTAACGCTAGCGCTATCTAGCTAGCTTGGTTGGCATTGCGCTGACATTTTTAGGCATGTTCCACCAAAAACAAGTCCAGGTCTATTGCAATGTCCACATTGCCATGGTTAGCACTGCTAATCCTCTGTCCTGATTGACAGTTCGGTGTGTAGTCAACGCCCCTAAAGCATCCCCTTGTTAAAATTGTCTATTTTAAAATAAATGTAACCATAATTTACAAAATGAACATCATGCTGTATTGAAGAAGACTTGAAACTAGCGATTGAGACCATAAACTCATTATGAAAATGTTTACTGAGGTAATAAATCAAGAGAGAAGTAGGCTCATTTTCTCATGAACTTCAATAGAAACAGACTTCTTATTGGAGCCAGTGGAGTCGCCCCCTGCTGGAAGTTAGAGAGAATGCAGCTTTAAGGAGCTTCTGATTAACACAGTCCTCTGTATTTGCCAATGCAAGTGTTTGTGTGTGTGTGTGTGTGTGTGTGTCATTACTGCAGTGAAATCTTAGCTACTCCTCTTCTTCCTCAATCAGCTCCGTCCAGCGCTGCAAGGTCCCTAAATGTCATGATCACTCACTGTGAAATTGCAATTAAAAACGTAATAAATAAGTGATTGAGAAGCAGTCTCTCGCAGGCCTGGACAGACAGGGGGACATCCAGCTAATTAAGATTTTTATGATCAATTAGGAGCATTGTAGTAAGCGAGAAGAGTCATTCGGCACAAAGCAACACAGGAACATATAATGAAGTTCAAGAGTCATTCGTTTGGTTCTTCCTGTTCTTTTCCAGATGTGTGACTGTGTGCGCATGCATTTTTCTCAAGGAGAATCCTACACACACACACACACACACACACACACACACACACACACACTCCCCATGGTGTGCACCTCCAGCCAGGTTGGCGTGGGAAAGGGCTGTGAAGTTCACTGAGCAGATTTAAAGTGGCTAAAAAAGTTCCATGCAGTGCCTTTTCTATGCCTTTCACGGGGAAGTGGGGAAAGCCAAGCTGGAATCATTTCCCTCTTCACAGAGAGCAAGAATAAAAAGGAGAAAAAGAAAAGGATGGAGGGAGGGGTCGAGGGGAGTGGTCCTCAGAGGCCCCCTAGACTGTAATGCATTTCAGGTTGAAACCAGATCATGGGCCATTAAAGGAGAAATGGCTGACTTGGTAAACAGTGGTCCTCTGCGGACTCATCTCCGACGGAGACTAATTCCGCTCTCTGCGTCTGAGAGGAAGTGTTGTCTCTGGCTGTCATTAGCGGCAGCAGTTTGGATTGCCACAAATTCCTCCTTGATCGTTTAAATCATAAAAAAGAACAAATTAGATTCCTCCACCTTTCCCTGCCTCATTTCTGAGTTCCAACATCCTCTGAGTGTCTTTCAATATCTCAGCCTGCTGTCACATAGTCCTAATATATACTATATATATGCAAAATGTCCCCTCCTGTCCTCCACCCTCCATATCTACACCGGACATGATTAATCAGAAACAGACAGCAGAAGTAGAAAGACAGAGACGTATAGGGACATAAAAGAGGGGATGCAGTTCACTGTAATAAGCATGACAGATTGGCCTCTAAACAGACTAATTGAAATAAAGGCATATTCCCTTTTAAAAATAGATGAGGAGTAATGAGGCATGGGACACAGAGGACAATACAGAGTGTAATGGCGTGTGTGAGGCCTGCGCGAGCGTCTCTGGAAGGCACAGAGCAATCTGTGGCCTCGGGCCGGGCACCCGAGCATCTCGGGTGGATTGAAGTCACAGCGGGGGGGTCAAACACAATCCAGCTTGTTTATTTACTGCATGGGTTCTCGTGCTTCATTTTCGAGCTCTGTTGGTTTGGTGGTTGATAGGCAGATAACTGTTTCTGCTGTCTTAATCACCATTTAGACTGATTGTTTGTCGGTGGTGGTGGTGATGGTGCATGCTGGGAGGTCTCTCGGGCATAACAGAATAACAGCGCTCAAGCTGTGTTGCACTGGATTTTTCTCCCACAATGCAAAGCACAAAGAAAACGGAGGAGCCGCTCACAGCTGAAAAGTAATCATCATTTATTTCAAAAGTTTAAAGGTTCACTTTGAGAAAGCACACATTTGCTTTTTTTCAAGTCTTTAAGAAAACTAACTTCTCAAACTATGAATGGTGAAACTGAAAACTTTTTTCAGCACATTTTATGCCTAACAAATAAGTAAGGGATGTTTTATCTTTAAGGCTCATTACTTTAGATAAAAGTACAGTGAGTACATCAAACTCAAAGTGCAAACTTCACGGATCCCTCAGAGTCAACTTTAATGCCATATCCAATAACGCCCCACTATTTCTTTTGATATTTTTGTTATGAAAGGGCCTAATCCTTGGCTTTTAATTTGACCCGAATACAGGAAGTGTTGAGGTTCATTAACGGTAGTTTAATAGTCAATGCAAAAGAAAGGAAAGGAGAAGTTAGTGAGAAAGAAATTGTGAATGAAAAAAATGCTTTTTCTTAGTACAGTTAGTAAAAAACCATCTTCCTGTTTGATGAAACCACTGCTTTTCAGTTTCAAGAAATAAACCTGCATGACGGCCTAATTCCAAGGCACAACATTCTGTGGGCAAATATAAGTCAGTAGTTTTCCCTGTGAGGACACATTGCAGCTGTAGAAACAGACACACAACCATAGGGACCTTTAAGTCTTTTAAGCATCCATCATAAAGAGGCTGACCTTGAAGCAAAGCCTGTGATTACGATCAGACGATAACCAAACAACACAAAACTTTGTCCCTGCCATCGTGCCACTGGGATAACACACTGTCACTGTGAACTTGTAGCCAATGAATATAAATCCGAGCCGAAACCTTTTGCCAAGGCCAATTACCCATCCCTGCATCCAACTGCCTAATTATACCAAATTAGCTGACTCAGTGGATTATGAGATGAATTAGTGCAGCAGTGCTGAATAATAATGTAATTTAAAGCGAGGGATTTTCAAGCTAATTTCAATGTACAGGGGAGGACACAACAGAACCACGAGTACCCTGATACAACACTGCCAACTACATCCTAATTAATTACTAATTCATCAACATTCTGAGCAAACATGCAGATGGGTTTGGACATGATTTAATATACGTTGATAGAATCATGTACATTGTAACTGAATAATGGCAAAAACAACAAAAATATAAAGTTTAAAGGTGCAATGTAACTAACACAACACAGAAAGCAAAGGTAATGAGCATTCGAGAGGAGTAACACATTATTAAGGGAAAACACTAGTTATATAATTATATATAATTATTATCTACAACAAGAGTTGGTGATATTTTGGATATTTTCCCATTCCCCTACATTAAAAACAACATGATGTAACAAAGGTTAACATTGCAAAGAGATATGGCCCATTTAATTCAAAACCATTGTGACGAATTAGAAAAAGTCACTACATGCAGTTTAATCTGCATTCATTGATGTTTTTGGCTACTTAGAGGCAGTGACATATTATCGCCTTATAAATATAAGCTGATGAGGCTATTGTGTTAGCAAACCGTTACCTATGCATCCAGCAAAACAGCAATGTTAGCATGTATCTGGAGTTTCTGGTGATCTGACACAATATTCACTCTCATTTTAGCTCTGTTTTGGTCTCCACCAACTTTAGCTACTAAACGCTGCGCTGTGTTCCCCAGCTCGTCTCTTAACTGTGTCCGTCTGCTGTTTGCTGCTGAGCAGGTAGAGTACACTGAGTTTCCCAGAGACTTTTCTCTGAAGACGATAACACTGAATCAAAACAGAAAAGTTGTGTTTTGGGCATTTTAGGACGTTACTTTTATAGAAAAGCTGAAGACATGGAAGGGGAGAGAGATGGAGGGAATGACATGCAGCAAAGGGCCACAGGTGAGAGTCGAACATGCAGCCGCTGCGTCGAGGAGTAACCCTCTACCAGGTGAGCTAGCCAGGCGCCTATTTGATCCATTGTTGATATAAAAATACTGATTGGTGCAGCTTTATAATCAAACTGCTTTTATACTCCCCGGTCTGTTTTGTGCCTTGTGTCACTATATAACCAAGTCTGGGGAAACTTGATTACTCTCATTACTGCCCTGCTCATACCAGAGCTTGGTTGTAAAACTAGAAAAGCTAACGCTAGACCGCCACGCTGTAGTTCAGGATTGACATTCAAAACGCGGACGTAACTATGACACAAACTGTGCACCAAACTAAAGAACACAGGAAACTGTAATTATGTGACAGGCTGTGAAACAGGCTGCTGCGAGGCGCTGTGTCGCCTGCTTTTAAAAATGTAATCATTGATTTTCATGATTTGATAAATTCTACGATGGCTAAGGAACTTTTTTCCTGACGTTTTTAGGCTTTAATGTTGACCAAACTGTAAGAGAGAAGACTATATGAGACATGCACTAATACAGTCAAAGATATTTGACTTTTTCGATGTAATAAAAGCACGTCAATTAACTTAACATACTCTCATTACTTCCCTGCTTATACCAGAGCTTGGTTGTACCCATGCATTTGAAAACTAGAAAAGCTAACGCTAGACCGCCACGCTGTAGTTCAGGATTAGAGAGGCCTTACCTTCGTCGTAGCTGGCGGCGTTCCACTCTTCTCTTCCGTAGTCAACTAGCGTTGACACTCAGTTGACAGTTCATTTGTTTGACATTCAAAACGCGGACGTAAGAATGACACAAACTCCGTGGGGAAACGTAACGACGAGTCGGAAAACACACTCCTCTTCAGTAGTCTCTCACTTAGCTGTTCCACCGCAATATGTGTCTCCAGTCTAGGTAGGCTACAGCCACCTGCCTCTTATGTAACTCAGTCTAGTATCGTCTATGCTTTAGCCATTAGTATGGATCAAAACAATGAGGACAGAAGCTGTATTCTCCCATCGTACTGCACTAAAACATATGGACCCAGTTCTGGAAATGGTGTCAGCCTGATTGTGACCAGCAGCTTCACAGCAGTCAGAGCGACTGAGGCAACTCAGCTGCCACTCAGTGTTTAATGGCCCATTCAAATTAAAGGCACTGTCAACAAGGCAAGTTGGCTTTATCAAGGTTGTCGATCTTAGCAGGCAATTTTCTTCTTTGAACTAAGAGGAATGAAATGGTTGAGAGGAAGTAAAAGAAATTAAGAGCTCATCTGTGGCGCTGATGCAGCTACACACACACACACACACACACACACACACACACACACACACACACACACACTGGCAGATTCAGGAAGGAAAACACACAGACGCAGTTCTTTGTCACACTTGTTGTTTTTGTTTTTATCTCCAGTCCTTTTAAATCAATTGGATGTGATCAGATTTCAGTGAACCAGACTTGTGACAGGCACAGACCCACAGAGCGCCACGTTTAAGAGAAAACATCACTGTGATTATGACTCCGCTGCATCAGTCAGTCAGCACGAGGGAGCAAGAGGCCACATCTCCCTCTGCTGAAATCAATCTTCTGGAGGATTGTGAGAGCAGCATACCGATGAGCCTTCATTCACATGTATCCTCTCTTTGTTGCTCTCTTGGCCCCCCTCGCACAAAAAAACTGAAATTAATATCTCATTTATAGAAACCTTGGAAATCACATTATGCATCTAAATCAGGACTACAGTACTGTAGGTGTTATTGTGCACGATCTCTCTGAGTCTGAAACATACAGTAGACATGTACTTCATTTAAGTACTGTACTTAACTTTACAAAATAGTGGGGTCTAGTTGAGGCCCCTATATGTCTATTGGCAGGTTTCCATCTAATGTAATGCAAATTTCCAGAAAATTGGTAAAACTAAATTCCGATCCAGTACTGTGAATATTAGGAGTTTGGAGCATCGAGATGAACAGTTGAAGGCGCTAATTCTCCAGTTGGAACGTTCAGGGGTGGCAGGAGCTCAGTCTGTAGGGAGTTGGGTTGGGAACCGGAGGGTCGCTCGTTCAATTCCCTGGTGGCTGGCGAGATGCCAGTTAACCCCAACCGCTCAGTGTCCCTGTGTAGCAGCCCACGCACACTGACATCTCTCCATCTGTGCATATAAAAAGGACTTGAGCATGTGTGTAGTGTGTAATAACAACACAGTGTAAATTGTGATTTCCTGAATGGGGAGACATGTCTGAGTTTTCCAAGTGGTTATAGAATTTCAATAGGCTAGACACAATGTGATAATATCTTTATTCCCCTGCCAAGGCTCAGAATAATCCTCTTATACCCATTTTAGCATGCTTCCTGCAACAGTAACTGACCTTACTGTACATATATTGCTAGCACTGTCCTGGAATGACCTCATCATAAGCAAAAATAAGTAAATAAATCCCCGAACATGCGGTTCAATCCACTATCAAGACTCAAAACCTTATTTTGTTAAAACCGAGTCAAAAAATAGGCCAGTGCAGTGAGATGACACAAAACAAGTCAACTTCAATTTCCTGGATGTACTGCATCTTCCTTATGGCGTTAGCAGTGCTGGCTGCGAGCATTGATGGGCTGCGGTTCAAGATTTTAAAAATAGGCCCCCATTGAACCTGTGACATGCAAACAAACATAAATATCAGAGCCAGCTGCTGGCATATGCAGCGTGGAAATGTTGGGAGTGCTTGGGTACAGGGAGAAAGAGTGAGACACAGAGAAAGCAATGTTTGTGTCTGCTCCAACAGCCTCACAAAGAGCCATTTCTACGGCTCGAAAGGCTGAGGTGCACACCGCCCTTTTGTATTCATCTTCATAGGCCACCATGCATTTTTATATAGTGCAGATTTAGATGTTGTCACTTGATGTGTTCATGTATTTAAAAAAAAAAGAAATTGTACCTGCTTATGTCTCTGTGTGTTCTATGTTTAAAATACTGCAAGGCAAATTTCCCCTCGGGGGACAATAAAGTTGAAGTTGAATATCAGCAACAACTGAGCAAACTCAGTTTAGTTGAAGGTGCCAGGTTGTTTCTGTTAAATAACTATTTCCACACTTGTGTCAAACTCCAGGCCCGCGGGCCAAATCCGGCCCCTCGCACATTTGGATCCGGCCCGCGTATCAATTTAGATTCACAACTAATTTTGGCCCGACTAGTTGTGCACCAAACCAAAAAAGACAGGAAACTGTTTTTCACACTGTAATTATGTGACAGGCTGTGGAAAAGGCTGCTGTGAGTCGCTGTGTGGTAGCCTGCTTTTAAAAATGTAATCATTGATTTTCATGATTTGCTAAATTCTACGATAGCTAAGGAACTTTTTTCCTGAATAGTATAATAGTTTATTTTTTCTTTTTTTACAAAAGTAAACATAGTAACTAAAATATGTCTTACGCTTAATAAATATAACTTGCTGCAGCAAATGAGTCTTTCTGTCAACGCCAAAACAGTAAACCCCCAACCAAAAAATAAAGTTTTAAGTTCCCCGCAGGACAACAAACACTAAATTTACTGACAACTCTTGCGCTTAAAGGTACTATGACATGCTGATTTTTGGATGCTTTTATATAGACCTTAGTGGTCCCCTAATACTGTATCTGAAGTCTCTTTTATATAGACCTTAGTGGTCCCCTAATACTGTATCTGAAGTCTCTTTTATATAGACCTTAGTGGTCCCCTAATACTGTATCTGAAGTCTCTTTTATATAGACCTTAGTGGTCCCCTAATACTGTATCTGAAGTCTCTTTTATATAGACCTTAGTAGTCCCCTAATACTGTATCTGAAGTCTCTTTTATATAGACCTTAGTGGTCCCCTAATACTGTATCTGAAGTCTCTTTTATATAGACCTTAGTGGTCCCCTAATACTGTATCTGAAGTCTCTTTTATATAGGCCTTAGTGGTCCCCTAATACTGTATCTGAAGTCTCTTTCCCGAAATTCAGCCTTGGTGCAGAATTACAGCCACTAGAGCCAGTCCCACAATGAGCTTTCCTTAGGATGTGCCATTTCTGTGTCTGTAGATATTGAGGAGGAGAGACGGGGGGGCAAGGTGGAGGGTGGGGGTGTGGTCTTGACCAAATGCCACTTTCCTCGTTTGAAAGCCATGATGTCTCTCTGTCATGGGTGGGCCAAATTCTCTGAGTGGGCAAAGCAGAGAAAGGGGAGGTAACCTTGCTCCTTATGACCTCATAAGGAGAAGATTCCTGATTGGCCCATCTGAGCTTTCATTTTCTCAAAGGCAGAGCAGGATACCCAGGGCTCGGTTTACACCTATCACCATTTCTAGCCACTGGGGAACATAGGCAGGCTTGGGGAACTCATATTAATGTTAAAAAACCTCATAAAGTGACATTTTCATGCCATGGGACCTTTAATATTCATCTTTGATCAAACGAAACTTAGTGACACATGATCGGGGTAAGGTAAATGGGGTGAATGCCGATCCCCGATCCGATACTGTGAAGGTCGTCGTCAGAAATAATAGAAAATACTCCCGTAGTACGGTGGCCGACATCTTTTCATTCATTCATTTTCATTAATTTGACAACACATGTGCAGCATTTAGCAAACGCGTTGAAAATACACAATCCCCGCTGCATCCAGATTACACAACGAAAGTTCTCCAGGCCTCTAGGGGGAGCTCTGAGTGGAACAGCTCTATTTTGAGAGAGAGAAAGTGTGATTGTTGTGTTGTGTGTATTTGCAGCGCGTTTGCTAAATGCTGCACATGTGTTGTCAAATTCATGAAGATGTTTTCTTAATTTGCTCGTGTTTTGTCTATCTGCGTGTGTTTCATTAAGTTGCAGTGCCCCTGTCGGCCATCGTACCCAAGCAATAAGTACAATTAGTTCCATAATTAATCAAGTTAAGAACCGTTAAGGAAAGTACAAATACATATCTGAATTTGTCTGTCTATACTGTTCATATTGTGGTGAAGGGCGCATGTCGGTGCAGAACAATAAAAAAGGATCTACATTGGTTATTTGCTCTGATTTACTCTCACAGAGCCACTGGCAGTCAACCATCCAAACGAGCGAGGCTTTGAAATATGTCCCGTCTCTGTGTGCTTTCTATCTCACACATTCTCTTTGGCTCGCTTGCCGTTTGTCCCCCAAAGGCAGAGTATTGGAGGCGTCTTTAATCATCTTTACTGCCCACTCTATAATCCCTGCTAAGAGACTAATCCATGATCTGCACACAGTGTAGACCAACCCCACCGAGTCAAGGGGAAGGAGAGGCAAAACAAGAGAGAAAGGCAGCCCCCAGTGCAGAAACGTGTATATCCTCAGTGATAACTTTCATGATTTTGAATTATTGTACGGAATTGAGATCCATGTTGTTTTTTCAAAGAGGAAGGGAACATGACCATTCATAATGACATGTATACAACTGAAGGTTTACAGGATTCTGTAGCCCAGGGACACCGGAAAATACTGTTTTTACTTTGTCTTCAGCCGTGGTGGCCCTGTCAGGCTTTATGTTAGTTTATATTGCACTCACATGGTTCATATATGGACAGAAAGTTGTTGATCAAATTGGCTCACACTATCTGACAAACCTGGGGTCAGGTACCACTGTGAAAAAATTTAATATTTGTGATCATCGGTACTTGACATCATACTGAGAGCACTTTAATATTACAATCAGCTACAAACAATGCATTGTAGACACAGGACTGATTTAAATACGATCCAAAATTCATAAGTGAATGTCTTCTTTACTGCTCCGTGAAAATCTTTCCTTCAGATCAATCAGGAACAAATTGTTCTCACTCTCTGCCCTCATCATTCAGTCGGCTATTGACATAATGTTTCACAAAATGAAGCTGACAAAAAAATATAGTTTTATACAGTATTGATGCAAGCAGAAGAAACAATCTCAAGTTGCTTTGGGACCACCATCAGCCCTACCGGAGGTCTTTATCTTAATCTACAATATGTGTGCAGTTAGCTAGTGAAATGATTGAAATGGATTGCTATTTGGGATTCACAGTTTATCCCACTTTTATATAATTTGATTATGCTTACTATATATAGTGCACAGCCTAGCACCTTTGATTTTCCATTGAAAGGAGGGTCCAGGGCCCATATTTATTATTTGTCTCAGAGAAGGAAATCCCTCCTTACTGGCCAAAAGGTAGATGCAATTTTATCAACTTTCTTTACTTTGGAAATCACTCTTATCTCAGCTGATATTTAGGAGAGCTCCAAAGGTGTACTGACCTGTTAGGAGTTTCCAGGAGATGGTGTTAAGGCTGAGAAAATCAAATCTCACATTCTGAATAAAGGAAAGGTGTTCATTAATGACTCATGAAGCTTTTTAAGAGATATGGGAAAAATGTAAAAGTATTTTCCAACAAATGTCCCCAAAACCTCACAGTGACTTCGATCGCTCTTACAGCGCCTCAGATAACGTGTGAATGTATTCACTTTCCACCAAATAATGGAAATAAAAAAGCTGGATTCCAGGACTCTGAAGTCTACTACTCTGAGGTGCTGTCTTTAGTTTTGAGGATCACTTTCTGTGAGGTTATTAGGAGGGATTCTGCAATGCTTGACAGATACAGGCCCAGTTCCTTTTATTTTAATGCACTGACATTGTTAGGTGATCGGTACCTCTAACTTTTTTATCACCTTGAGAAAAAACGTCATTTCTGAAGTTTTTTTTCCACACGAACGGAGATGTGAGCTCACCATTTCAGGTTGTTTGTGTGATTCTCATGAACCTAAAACCAGTCCCTCCAGAAAAAAGCGATTATGCGATCGCATAATTCAATGCATTATCAGCCAAAGTCTGCATATTTATGCGGAGGCCGCATTTTTTCAAATATGCCGCACTTTTGGCGCATAAGTTAAAAAATTAACAAATAACTTTTCCTTGGGTTTTCTTCTCTTAAAGAACTGTACAAGATTATTACAAAAATCAATAATTAGTTATACATATTTATATGAGGCTTGCATGATTTCATAATCCCCACATTTTCATTGCAAAAAAAGTCCCATATATCTTAGCAGAAAGTTGAAAAATGTTGCGTTTACTTCACAGAAGAGCAGCCATTTTCCCCTGTTGCCATGGGAACGTTATGAAGTGACGTAATTACGCGACGTGAACATCATCAAAAGCAGGGTGTTGGGGGAATAACTTTTTTCTCTTTTTCATCGAACAGCAGTTTTTGCAAGTTCCCGCAATTTTTGCAAGTTTGCGCAATTTAATCGCATAAAATTGCATGAATATCCCGCATATTCCATCGCATTTTTTAAGAAAACGTGCCGCATAATCAAGGATTTTGGCCCGCAACAATCACAAAAAAACTGGAAAGACTGTAAAACTGTTCACTTGCTCCACCTCAGCTCCACTGATGTAGACAGGGGTGTGTGTGTCTTCGCCTCCATTTTTCCTAAAATCACCAATCAGCTGCTTGGTCTTCCTGACGTTGACCAGAAGGTTCTTCTCTAAACACCACTCTGCAGGATCGTTGATTTTAATTCTCATCGTTGTTTGCAATCCGGACGAGGATGGTTGTGTCATCTGCAAAAGTGAACAAAATGCTTTGTTTGTCCATCATCAGGATGTTTGTTGATGTTCTCGATAATGCAGATGAAAAAACTCTAATGTGCTCACTGAACATGTGATGTGGCGTGCACATTTAAACACAGGATCCAGTGGTGCCGACATTTTATTGTCGTCAATACAGAGAAATGGTTGACACTTGGTGGATGATTTTGTCTAAACAAATGAATATTTGAAGAAAATGTCACAGATCTGAATAGCATCAAACTGTTAATAATAACAAATTAGGTTAAACTCATCTTAGTCTCGCTTCTCCAAAGCGCGCTGGAGGAGGGTCTGGCTACTCCACACAGCATTCGGGGATGTGAGAAAAACATGCTCTGGTTTAATGGCATTTCTTTAAACCAATCACAATCGTCACGGGCGGTGCTAAACTCCGCACAGAGCTGCTGCAAAAATAGTCATGCGAGAGAAAACTCAGATTGGACAGATAGTCTAGCTAGCTGTCTGGATTTACCCTGCAGAGATCTGAGGAGCAGTTAACCATAGTCGCTCATAACTCCACCGAATTTAAAATTCCAACACAAAGAAAGCGGAAGGAAATGGAAAAGACACGCATCCGGTGGAATTTCCTGCAGCAGCGGAGCAATCCCGAAAGTGGAACGCAAAGGATATAGACTAAACTCATCTTGACTTGCATCATTAATGCATCCGCAATCTGCACTTAATTTTCTCCTAACTCAACATGATTGAACTCTGCCATCTAGCATAAACAATGATACTGGTGACAATACAGGTGGAAATGTCCATTAAACTCATATCAGTACTCTCTTAGTTCTGCCTCGTGTGGTTTGGTTTGGAGACAAAAGACTAGGCCTGAAGGGCAGAGTTATAGAAGCTTGGAAAGGGGAGTGGTTTTAGTCACCAGTGTTTCCCCTACAATTATATAATGATGCTACATGTATTCCACACACCAAAAAAAGACAGGATACGGGAGATAAAGCTGTTTTCACACACAGATCAGATCCAGTCAGGACATCTGATGCCTGAACCCTGACATTTGGCTTACAGGACAAATACTGTATGAACCTCACTCTTCCTCTGTTTAATCAAAAATAGAACTCTTTTAGTATGTAGTCCCAGAATGCCACAGCTCGAACCATGCATATGATGTGGACTGCCCGGGAGAGCAGTGTAGCACACATCTGGTGAGTGAGAGGGTCAGCGTATGTTTCTACTATATATGTGTGAGGCGCTGACGGTGACAGCTGGCTGGTGGTTGGCACTGAGGCCAACTGATGCAGGGATAAGTGCGGTCTCTATCGCACGTACACACACACACACACACACACACACACACACACACACACATACATAAAAGTAGAGCTTCTGTAATGAAAGCTGATGCGCCACAAAGCCGCAGAGACCGAGGTGATAATGTGGCTGACGAGGGTGTGAAAATATACAGCCATATTCATGCTGTATGTAGAGCACACACAGATGTAAACACTGCAGTGAAGAAGGAAGGGGAAAAAAAACGCACGGATGAGCATCCAGATGACCTGCTAGACTGAAATGCTGCCTGATTCCTCTGAGTGCAAATGTGTGTACATATTTTAAGATTTGATGGTACTAGTGGAGAGGTGGCAAAAGGCCCTGCTGCTAATAGGGTGTGTGTGTGTGTGTGTGTGTGTGTGTGTGTGTGTGTGTGTGTGTGTGTGTGTGTGTGTGAGAGAGAGAGAGAGAGAGAAAGAGAAAGAGAAAGAGAAGGTATTGATCAAACTCCGCAGGAGCAGAACTGTATTTCCCTGAGGCTTCAGTGTGTGTGTGTGTGTGTGTGTGTGTGTGTGTGTGAGACTTGCTTTCAATGCCCTCCCTTTCTTTTTCTTTCGTTCTTTTCTTTCCGTATTTTATTTTAAAAGCAGTGTGCTTTTAGGCTTACGGTGGATGTGTTTGAGATGAATAGTTGACTTTGGAAAATACGCTTATTTATTATTATAGAAATTATGATTCACTTTGTTGATTTTAATCCTTTATCTCCGTTCAGTTCAAAGATCATTGACAAGTTATTGACCAGGTAGGCCCATGTACAATTATTCTTGGTAAGCAAGTGAAATAAAAAAATTAAATTGGTTTCACGTTCCGTCAAAAGTTTTAAACTAGTTGGTTGGGGCTTTTTTTTATTTTATTTATTTTTTTATACTTTGGACATAGCCAAGGTAGATGCTTTACTCTGTTTCGGTCTTCTCATCTCTCTATCGAAACGAAAGCGAAAGGGGTGAAAATCTGTCTTCTCTTTCTCTCTTCCCATCTGTCTGTCTGTCTAGATAGATGAGATAGATGTCGGTGTTATTCAAAGGAAGGTTTTAAAGTTTCAAAGCTCGCTCTGGTGCTCGCCCGGTGCTCTCTCCCTAAAGACAAGACATTGATGTTTTACTTTCCAATAAGTTGTTTAGGAATAAAAGGCGGAAAAAGAAAGAGGCAGAGGTGTGCTTGAAAGGATTCTACCCATCAGAATGCCAATACAGTGCAGGAGTGGAGGGAGTTTTACCTTAATGGATTTCAGAGGATAGACAGAGATCGCTCAATACTGTCTAAAGCCCACTTGTTTCCACTTTGAATGAATATTGAAGCATGAATATTGAAGCAAATAAGTTTTTCAGTCTCAAAGTTGACAGCAATGTCCTGCGTAATGATGTCACTACTAAATATGTCCGGCACACACAGCAGCGGGTGCAGCACGGTGAAGAATGTGCTGTCAGATGTGTCCGAGTTCCCTTATCTGTTGGGACAAGCCAGTCCCTTCCTCGCTGGAATCATTTCCGTGCAGCTGGGCGGGGCTACGCTACGATATATATAGATATTGGAAACATCCATCAGCCGCTGAGCGGACATGCCTAATGACGGCCATCAGTTCCACAATGCTGATCATGTAGAAGTGATTACCTCGATACAGCTGCTATCCCCATTGACTGACATTAGCACTTTGAGTCAACTCGGCTTGATTGCCGCGATCGATTAGGAAGCAAGGGATACCACTGGGTATCGATCTGGCATTAGCGCGTCCGTTAAGAGATATTGACCCAGTGTGTCCCGTATGACTGGCATGTTGATGTCTCGGTCACCTAGCAACTGTCTCCCAGTATCAGGAATCCATGAGAGCAAACCCTATAGTCTGTACAGTACATTGCTATTGTTCCGTGGCTGTAACATCAAAACACTTGCCTGTTTGATGCTGTTACTATGACAATAATTCTGTTATAATTTTTATTATTATGGCATTATATATATATATATATATATATATATATATATATATATATATATATATATATATATATATACAGTCATTTTAACCATTAGAAAAACACTCATAATTAGTGCTGCCGTAATGAAGTGTCTTGTCAAACCTGATAAGCAACACAAATGACACAAATCAACTTTAGCATCCATTTGAGTTGTGTTTAAGGCTTAACTAAATGCAATATTCAATCTCGAGATGTTCAAAACAAGCTAAGAGAGGTCTTAAAGCTCCATAAATACAGATACAGATATCTTTATTCATCCACGAAAGGCAATTCAGTTAATGCAGTCCACCGAAACATATAGCCTACACATATATACAATAAAAAGGCATTGTGGAAAGTGTAAGATGCAGAAGTATACAACAAGAAAAATATTTGAAATAAGAACTGAAATCGACGAAAAATCGATAAGGTGCCGAGTTTATTGCGCATAGCCTACATAACAAATTAAAATCAAGCTAAGGAGAACTGCACAGTTGGTGATAATTCTGTGGGATTATTACAACGAACAACCCCTTTCAGAAATATTGAAATATTGATTAGTGCAGCTTTAAAAAAAAATAAATCTTTATGGTTGGTATTGTATTTTATTTCATACCTACCCCCCTGTCACGTATGTCGACGCTGATCTTGTGTTTTTGGTACAACAATATGGCTGCTGCAACAGTACCCACGGTGGTTAATAGCTTTGTGTGTGTCGGTGTAAAAGGAACAGTGGCGGTCCATGTGTATGAAAGCATGCTATATCATATGTCTTTTCTTATCTGTGAGAATCCTGAATTTTCCTCAGGGGGATAACAAAGCTTGAGCTTTTCGTACATCTAACATGCCTCCTCACAGCAGTGTTTCTCTGATCTTTTACCGCGAGAAATATACCAATCTGTATAGCTATGTTTTTCACTTTTACTAATATGAAGGTTTCCTTGACAGATTTTAGTTTCTGCATGTTACTAAAGCAGTCAGACATCTTGTTTTGCTTTTGGACTATATTAGTGCTGCAATTGTAAGCCTCTGGCCTATTTCAAACAGGGCTGCACCAGATAGTAAATACCAGTCTGTGCAGCTTTTTTAAGGTACACCTACACAGCTCCATAAATCCAGGTTGTCATTATATCCTGGTGAGACTCCTGGGGTTTTCATGTAATAACTAGAAATATAAGCCTTCTGTCTATTTGGAAATCCAGGAATTAATTTGGGTGGTTATTCCTATCTTCCTTTTTTTTTGGCACTGTATTACTCACATTGTTCTTGGCTGCAACACAAAATCCCAGGTAGCTGGGGATGCCAGTCAACGAGAGGATGTGTTGAAAAGGAATCAGTAATCGGGACATGGGAGGAGGTAGTCTGAGGTAGTGCTAGAATAATGCAGTGGTAAAGGTGGTCCACATTGTCAGTGTTGTTTAACCATCAACAAATATCTTTCTCAGTGTGTGGTTCTTCATAGAATTTTTACTGTAAATAAACCTGCCCAGGGTATGACTAGAGTTGGGCATTGTGTGACCCGTTGAAACGGGTCACATGCTGCTTACTGTGCTGCAACACAACAAGGGTCTGGAAGTACAACGCCCGCTACGGAAACCAAAACTTAGTTACTTGTGTTAAATTTGGAGCGGATTCTAAACCAAATTTTTTCGAACGATTCCAATAGGGTTGGACATCGAGAACCGATTCCTAATCGGAATCGGTTCTGTATTGGAATCGTTTTGGAATGGTTTGGAGGATTTGGTTTCAAATCCGATCATCACTTCCCAATTTAACATGCGCAAGTTTGGGTTTCCGTAGCAGCCAGGTGCTTGTTGTGTTGCAGCCATGTAGCACAGTAAGCAGTGCTCTAGTCTGGCTTTATTTTACATTGAAAAAGCTGTAAAACTGCAAACCACAACCTTTCCTCTTATTTGTGAAAGTAGGCATGTGACCCGTTTCAACTCCACCCCTCAGAGAATCGGAATCGAGAATGAATAAGAACCGGAATCGAAAGGAAGAATCGGAATTGGAATCAGAATCCTTAAAATCCAAACAATGCCCAACCCTAGATTCCAAGTTGGAACCGGTTCTCGATGCCCAATCCTAGGTATGATTATTATATACTGTATGTACTGCATGCGTGGGCAGCAGAACATACACACCAATATGAGACATGGCAAACAAGACAAGACAAGTTTGGAAAAAAATAAATCCGCTTCTAGTTCATGACTCGTGCCTTCACTTGGATTTAACCTTTCACGTAGATCATGAAAGGCCATAAGCTATTATTGGTTGGGGTTCAACGTGTTGTCTGATGCTTCTCTCGGCCAAGTCACAGCAGGTACTGATCAATGAGTCATCACCTAATGGGATGTAGTGACCATCTCGGAACACGGATACAGGTTTTGTAGTCTGATCCTGCAACACACATCACTCCCAGAGCGTTGGGTTGGGTGCGAGAACGGGTTGGATTCTGGCAAAAGACAAATTTTGATAAAATATTTACGCATTAAATTGGTATTCAAACAGAACTGCAGAATAGTCTAGTAGATTCCACTAGAAAACGGTGGAAAAAGCCTCCTGGCTCATTGCCACTGTTACTTGTTTCTAGTGTTAATGAGTGGGGGACTCTGCAACTTCAGTGTCCCGATTTCAATCGGCAACAGATAAAGTGCAAAAGCTTTAAAACGACAGAAGGCCTCTGCTTTCCTGCCTTCCTCCCTTTCTTCCTCCCTTTGTTTCACTGGTTGGTTCTAAGTCTTTGATTCCGCTGTGCTTTGAGCTGTGCATTCAGCGACTTGAGCAGCTTCCTTGAACCACATCTTTCATCTCTCCTCCACTTAGCACACCCTCATTTCACAGGCTGTCTGCCTGCTTTTTCTCTTGTTTCTTCTTGTCGATAATCCTAACCTCGCCAGCCTGCTTGTCTCTTTCTGTTGTAGCCCTGAGATGTGAACACGCTGACTGTGAATCTGAAACAAATCACGCTGGAATTTATTGTCCACTGGCTTTATTCTATCTCAGTGTAGTCCCACGGGCCTCTCTTGTCCAGGGGCTTCACACAAATCAGTTCACAAGGTCTATCTGTGGCCCCATTACCACCTGCTATTAAAATCAGGCCTGAGTGATCAGATTACAGGTGGACGGTTCACACCTGGCAGTATAATGTGTTTTCAAATGCGTCCTGAGTGACCACTTTCCTGCTCTACTATATATGCAAATAAACACGTACATCATTTCTGTTTGCATATTTGCTGTGTGTGTGGGTGTGTGTGTGTGCACGAGCGCGCAAAGAGAGAGGTTTTTAAAAGTCTCAGGGCTAGATTTACTAACACTAGTTACGTCCGTCTTCGCGACCAAATAGCGCCTGGAAACAGGCGCAAACGGCTTGATAAATCTAGCCCTCAGTGTTCAGCTCTCAGTACGTTTGTAGTAGTCTCTATTGACGACATTTTATTTACTGTTCATCGATTGTGATTGGTTTAAAGAAATGCCAATAAACCAGAGCACATTTTTCTCCCATCCCATCCATGTGGTGTGGACTAGCGTTTTGTTATTTAGTTTCTGTATCTGCTTTATTTTACGTTTCATGTTCGCGTATAGGAGTCGCGTTAAGTTACTGCTGATGAAGCACCAGCATTTAATGATTTTGCTGCTTCATAATAAAAGCTTTTAAGTAACAAAATAATGGAGGACTTTTATTGTGAAGAATTTATAGGAAATTAAACAGTTCCCCTGTGAAATAGCCGCTGCTTTGACCACCCAGGCTCGCCGGCTTACTCCATAGCTGCAGAGAGGTCTGGCAAGGCCGGACTATTAAATAACTTAATAACAAAAGGAGAAGTTGCAACATTAAAACAGTAATACAGCCTACATTTTGGTGAATTCAGGGACGTTTTATGGAGCTAAAAAGTAAGGTAACTGTATGCAGGCGGCTGCCTTTTCCAGGCAACAGCAGGGAACAGAGCTCCAGACAGATATAAGAGCAGGCAGCACCGGAACTAAAACAGCTACACATCACTGACATGATGAGAATAACATCCAAAACACACAATTCACTCTCAGTGGTTTTGTGTGACGTGATAAATACTTTGAACGAGTACGTGGTTCCACTCACAGTTGAGTAGGCAGCCCTTAATGTGGCCCAGGACACGTTACTGTTCTCACTGCTATTAGAATGTGATCATACACAGCCTAAAGAGAAACAAAAGGAGGAAAGGAAACCAACTCTGTAGCCAGTGTCTGTTCACCCTCTCATAAAAAAAAAGCAGAGTGATAATAATGTGAAGAATCTGGGGTTTAAATTTAGAGTTACTGCTGCCTTCGCTGCATAAAGAGAGCCTGAGGGCCAGGCATTGGGCCTTCCCCTTATACAATGCCCAGTGGATCGTTTCTTACCACAAACAAAATAAATAAATCAGAGCCAAGTACCCAGGAGCAAAGTGTCTGTGTGGGCGACCTACCCTATTTTAAGACACATTATGAGGCCACGGTTTTTTTCTCCATCTCTTTGATTCACTTTCCATCCCCACCCTCGCTTTTTTCCTCCACACTCATCCCTCCGTTGCCACTTTAGCTCTCCATTTTCTCACCAAATTGCAGCAGAGCAAAATGATAATGTTATTTCTTCGTTGTGTAATTTGCTCTCCTGCTGAGGTACTTTGTGTATCAAGTTAAATCCCAAAAAGCATGACAGCGCTGTATGTCGGAGCCATAATCTGTTTGGGTTTAATGTCCCTCATCTTCAAATGTGTTTGTTAAGTTGCTAAAGTGATTTTTAAATGAAAGCCTCCCAAGTTCAATCATGACAATAGTTACTTAGGCTGTGTTCTGTTTAAGTGCTTTCCAAACCACTCCGAGCAAAACACAAATAGGGTGCTTTCCACTTGGCCTCGCTGTTTTCCCGCAGTAGTGTGATGTTGGAGCAGCTGGAGCTGTGGTATGAATCCAGATCTTCACAGAGAGATGAGATACAGTACTTCATGCAGGCTGACGCATACATATGGCTCTGCTTTTTAACCAGCCCACAATGATAAGTAGGCCGACGGTAGCTTTGCAGTCCCGCACTTTGTCTGAATGCTAATCAGGATGCCAGCACAATCAGAGCCGCTTCCAGAGCTCCAGCAGAGAGCTGCGAGTCGACAAGTATTCTGACTCTAATTTAATTTAATCCTGACCTCCTTTCCTCCCCTACCCAGTGAGCAGTGGGGTATGTTTGAGGGTTCAAGACCCCTGTGTGAACGACACACACATCCGAGCCTTTACTCATTCCTTTTGGCTCAGTTTTCATGCTGGGTTAAAACCAAAACTGGATTCTGCATTGACAGCCAGCACATTTCTTGTCACTAATCGCTAAATTGAGTTTCCATATGAAATAATGTGATGAGTGTAGGATTGAAAGTGTAGGAATTTGATGTATTTCCTTGGGGAGGATCAGCATGAATCTCTGAACTAAGTTGGGAAGCAACATTAGCAAACTTTTGAAACATAAAAGGAGGACAGGACTCTATCCAGCCCTGTCCAAAGCCAGCCTGTGGTGAAAGTAGTAGTAGTAGTATTCAGATTAATTACTTAAGTAGAAGAAGCACTTCTCTAAATAAAATAAACAGCCCATTACAGGCACTCCAAGTACCTTTCTAAGTATTTTCTGTAATACAAATACATAAATAATATTAGCAAAATATACTTAGTTACAAAGTACTTATAAAACAGATTGGGTCCTTCATTAGTGTTATTTTATTATAAACTGCAACTATTATATTACTGGATCATTATTGCTGGTGCTTTTACATGTGAGCAGCAACAACAGAGATAGCATGGAATGGAAATTCTCAAGTAAAACTTGTACTTAAAGGTCCCATGACATGCTGCTTTTTGGATGCTTTTATATAGGCCTTAGTGGTCCCATAATACTGTATCTGAAGTCTCTTTTATATAGACCTCAGTGGTCCCCTAATACTGTATCTGAAGTCTCTTTTATATAGACCTTAGTGGTACCCTAATACTGTATCTGAAGTCTCTTTTATATAGACCTCAGTGGTCCCCTAATACTGTATCTGAAGTCTCTTTTATATAGACCTTAGTGGTCCCCTAATACTGTATCTGAAGTCTCTTTTATATAGACCTTAGTGGTCCCTAATACTGTATCTGAAGTCTCTTTTATATAGGCCTTAGTGGTCCCCTAATACTGTATCTGAAGTCTCTTTTATATAGACCTTAGTGGTCCCCTAATACTGTATCTGAAGTCTCTTTCCCAAAATTCAGCCTTGGGGCAGAATTACAGCCACTAGAGCTAGTCCCACAATGAGCTTTCCTTAGGAAGTGCCATTTCTGTGTCTGTAGCTTTAAATGCTATTGAGAAGGAGGAGAGGGGGGGCAAGGTGGAGGGTGGGGGTGTGGCCTTGACCAACTGCCATGCTTCGCTTGTCTGCAAGTCATGATGTCTCTCTCTCTCTCATGGGTGGGCCAAATTCTCTGAGTGGGCAAAGCAGAGAAAGGGGAGGTAACCTTTCTCCTTATGACATCATAAGGAGAAGATTCCAGATCGGCCCATCTGAGCTTTCATTTTCTCAAAGGCAGAGCAGGATACCCAGGACTCGGTTTTTACCTATCACCATTTCTAACCACTGGGGGACCATAGGCAGGCTGGGAGGACACATATTAATGTTAAAAAACCTAATAATGTGAAATTTTCATGCCATGGGACGTTTAAAGCTGCATTACTTGTAACATGTTATCACATATAAAGTTGACGAATGAAAGCAAACAGTCGCCTAAGTAGACACCCAGCAGACACAGAGCAAGATTAGCATTTGTACGGGGGAGACACCTTCCACTGCCAAACCTTGCTGTATGTGTTTGTATGTTTGTGTAAGATTGTTTCTGTAATCATTTTTTGTTCCACTAAGATGATGATCACCCAGCTTTACCACAGCACCGTTAAACAGAATGTTTCCAGGTGCATCTAGGCTGCCTTTATTGTTACCGTAGCGGCGTGGGTGGCTCAACCACCCAGCATACTTTGCCCAGCAATCCTTTACTTTACCAGTTTCTGCCTCTCACAGATGGCCGGTTGGGTTTTGAGTACTCTCACATTGTCAGACCTTTCTCCATACCATGTAACGCTAGTCGTCAGGGCACGGATAAAGTAAAAAGCAACGTGCATTCAGTTCCTTTCACGTTGCACGGCGTTCGACTGGTCGTGACTGTTTTCCCTAGATGGTGCCTGCCTTTATACCGAACGGTACTGTCTTTCTAAACTATCTTTTTAATAAACTGTCTGTACACTCACAATGTTCTCAATGCTTCGGTTTACATGTAGGGACCATCATTATGCTACTGTGGACCTGTGGTGCTATTTTGAGCCTTTTTAGTGGTATAGAAATAGAGATTTCTTTTTACTTTACCCGTGCCCCGACGAGCTAATTAGCGGTTTGCGATAAAACTGGTCACATTCGATTAGCATGAAAACAAATCCCAGAGAACGGTCGACTCAGTACCCATGTGTTATTAACCCCTAGGTTCATTTTGCACCAGATTTCTCCTTTTAAGTAGAAGGTTTTAGTGCTGAAACTTGCATGTGTGTTGCTGTTTCCATCACGTGTGTGAGCCTCGTCGCCACTCTCGCTCCGTCTACCCTCTGTGCTGTGGCTCATGAGAAAACAGATGGCATTTTGGGACAGGTTCCAGAAAGCCACTTCCTTCCAGTCCTCTGCCGCGCTGTCATCTCGCTGGCATGGCCTCGGTCTTAATCAGGGGCCCGATGGATGCCACTTTACACCTGCGCACTGTCACTCAGCCAGAAAGCTCTGATGCTGATGAAGTTGATGCTAGGAACAGAAGGCCTCATCTTGATCCTCTCCTCTTCTGATGTATTCCAGAAAAGACTTGCTCAGAGGAGAGAAACAGCATCCAAAAGTCATGTTGGAAGTGAACCAAAGCAGAGAAACGACAGCCAGATGGTTTCAGACGCTGTTGGGGGTCCGATAGTCCGTTTTTTGTTTCCATATTTGTTATACGTGAAGGTCAAATTGATTTTTATCATTATTCCGTTTATCTCAAAGGCAGGTATGTTCAGGGTGCAAATTGTGAATAAGGGAGGGGGGGTGGGAGGTGATTAATCCCCCTTACGATACCATGGATAGTGCCACTTGGCCAGGCATGCCAAAACAATTATTTATGAACTTCAGTATTCAATGAAAAATAATCTCAAAATGAAATGGCACAACGTGATGTCTACATAAAACACAGAGCTTTAAAACCAGAGAGCTCATTTCGCAGTGAAAAGAAAATACTTTCACCCAGGAAAGGTGTGTTCGTTCCTCGGCAGTGTTTTAATCATACCACCATTTTTTTTCCTAAACTTAACTTAATCGTTTTGGTGCCTAAACTTAACTGTCATCGCATGACGCTCACTTTTTCTCTGCAAAATCTAACTACCACGGCCCCTGAAAGGACCGTCATTTGGAGGTGCCTGTAGCCGGCTTGCAGTCACCTATTGGTGGCTAAACACATTTACCAACTTCCGCTGATACGACAGAGCTCTGTAACCAGCGTCACGGAGCTCTCTATAGCAGCCTATTAGTGAAGTAGTGGACTATTGGTGAAGTACCATTGATCACTTGGAGGGGGAATACTTTTATCCCCACCAGGGATATACAATAATTCAGCAGAGGCAGGGATATGTAGACCAGAAAGGGGGAAATCCCAAGCATCCCTCCTGGGAAATCGCACCCTGCGTATGTTAATAGTTACAATCACTACAAGTAAGTGAATCATATTTTAATATTATGCTTAAAAGTTGTTGGCGGGGTTGGCTCAGTGGGTAGAGCAGGCCCACATATACTGAGAGGTTCATACCTCAACACAGAGGTCCAGGGTTCAAATCCAACCTGTGATGATATCCTGCATGTCTTCTCTCACCTTTCTTACCTAGCTGTCCTGTCAACATTAAAGGTGGAAAAGCCAAAAAGAATTATCTAAAAAATAAAGTGCTCTGCATTATTTGTTAAAGCCCCAGTGTGTAACTTGTTTAGTTGTTCATTATCAAAATCTGTGTTGCCCTTCACAAACTTGTCATTTTTCATGAATATTGACCACCATCAATTTCAAGTATTCATATTAGCTCGGAATTTTACATTTGCATTCACATGAACTGGGGTAGACGCTCCATATTCATGCGCCATCTTGAAATACGTTAGCCGGTAAGGGACATACAGGACATACTGCTCCGCCTTTCGTGTTTTCCCTGTTACATGATAAACTCGCAAACGCAAGTTTGAAGATGGAAACATGGGAGGACCACACGTATTCAAAATCCAAATTTCCGGAACAGGAGTCTTCTTCTTCACCCAGAAAAAGGATATTGAAAAGAGCAAGAGACCAGCTTTTTGAAGCATGAAGGCGGCCGTAGCTGTAATACGTACTTTGAACTGCGTGGTGCGAGAGAGTTGATCGCAATATATGAGCTCAACGCTAGATGGGAGAAATTCCCACACATTGGACCTTTAAAACAGATTCCTGATGTTCACAGCTACAGTAATTGCATTTAAAAGTCTCTTTTTTATTAGCCGACTCAGCAGGTTTCCAAAGTATTTCTGGATCAAAGTATTGAATTAATATCAGCTTTTAGGCCGGAGTCAACTCTTCCAATACGTGAGTTTGCTTGCAAGAGACTACCTTTTATGGGGTGCACTAGTTCCATAACTCTCATTCTGAGCACAACAACCCATCAATAGCATCAAACATTTATCTTCGTACCTGTCTTCCATCAAAGCCATTGGCTGCCTTCGCCTGTGTTTGCCCTGAGGTAAGCATTACAATGTCAGGAAAGTGGGAGTGAAGAAAAGTCTATTATTTTTATTCACCCTCTCGATACTTACCCCTTATATGTATGTGTGACCTTGCCAGAGCTGAGAGAACTTTTAAACTCGGGAAACAGCTGAACTCTCTTCTCTCTTTATTGAATTCCCAAACTTGTGTCCAGTATTTTGATTGCAATCAACTTCTCAGATAGCAAAGCTATGACATTATGCCCTTTTTGCCTTATCAGCTTTTATTTGATTTCCAGCGACGGTTATAATCTGGCCGGCCGACTCCGTAGTGAAAGCTAGTGCTGTGGCAGGAATGACAAAGAGAGTGATAAGCTCAGGAGGAGATTTGGCCCCAGCGGAGGGCTTGTGGGAAAGACAGTTGAATGAGTGGCCACTCATAACCGAGTAATTGGTAAGAAGACGTCTGGTGAGGAATCAAGCAGCAAGTAGAGGAGCGATAACCACAGTGAGACAGCGAACTCATATGCTGAGAGCTGAATATTCACGTATAAAGTATCTTTGCATTTTGCATTCTACAAAAAGTTGCATTTCAATAATTCCACAGCATCAGTATCTCAAACCTTTTCTCATGACTCCACAGAACACACTGTCAGCAATACTCATGGGGTGAATCCCAGGTTCTTAAATTGCATCCACTTGGCCTCCCTTCCACGAGGAAATCATGGGAGGAGAGAGGCAACAAGGAAATGTGTCTTTAGAGGGATGAGACGTCCTTTTCTCTGAAGCGTCACGTGAATTCGTCGGCCGTATAGGCGGAGTTAGCAACGATCTTCAGCTGCACGGCTTCCAGGAAGGCCGCTCTCGTGTATCCTCGCTTGTAGCTCCTCAGAGATCCATCCTCCATCCTAGCTCCTCGGGGCAGAAATAAGTGCTTTGGGACGGACTTCACGAAGGATGGACAGAACAACTTCCGGTTCAGCCAAGGACAGAGGAGCTATCAAATAAGGAAAGTGAGATCCATCCATAGCGACTATATATTTGGTGGAGAGTAGTTCCACATTGTTTTTCTTTAAAAAGTGGTTGGTGTTAGTTAATGTACTTTTGCTGTGTTGGTAGGCATACATCTGAACTCTCAACAGAGCCAAACTAGCTCTGATTCACTCCAGTCTTTATGCTAAGCTAGGCTCCTCCTTATTCCAGCTCCATAAAGAAATCAATAAAGCCTAATGTTTTTATACTGTTGTTAACTGTTGTCAGGATATAATCATAAATCATGAAAAACATCTTGGTATCAGATGAACCTGAGCTGTCAGAGTTTAAAAGTAAATGTGCAAACTCGTCCACCCCTTGACCCTCACACCCTCAGGCCTACTGTGTCTTCTTCATGGATTTTCAGACGCCATTTAAATGTCTCCAAGTTGTGCCAGACCAACAATGGTGGTAACGCATTCAGATCACATTCTCAGTCCAAGCGAAGCTCCAGGCTTGGTTTGGAAATGTACCAAGAAACCTCCCTGTCAACAAGAGCTCGATCCAATTGATTTGGTCTGCACCCGACTGTGATTGCTGTGTTCTCCAAACAAACGCCACAAAGGAAGAAACTGCTCCGGGGTTCAAAGTAAGTGCCTCAAAAGAAACCTAGGTGTAGGACTGAGGACAAGTTGAAACACATAGGACCAAAGAAAAGAGAGAGGAAAAAAGAAGAGCTGCAGAAACCCTCCCTTGTTATCAGTCTTTTAGAATGGACTTTAACTGATGATCCCCCCACCACCACCACCACCCAGAGTGTTTCAGGCTGGTACAGACTCGTATGCTGAATCCAAAGCCTCTTTTCGCTCCGTTCTGAGTGCTTTCTAATTTTTTTTTTGCCTTGGTGACATGAAAAGTTATCTTTAAATGGCATCATTATGATGGCCACATCCGGGAGACGCTCCAACAGCTCTTTTGAAATTCCCTCTTCTGGCGCATGAGACGTCTCCAGATAATCGTGGACACAAACTTGTGCTCCCGGACTGAGAATAAAAAAGAATCCGCTCGCAACTTTAAAGGCTCAGAGAGGTACTCAGATTAAAAAAAATGTAACATAATCACTTTGTTAAACCACACATGTTCCCCTGACCACTTTCTTCTAATGTGATTAAAGGTCCCCTGTTTTCAAGGAGGCTGTCACAATAAAGGAGCCCAAAGCCTCTGCGGCAGGATTCACAAGCTTTTTTTTCTAAACAGCCAACAATTTAGAGAATTACTGAAAGGAAGAATGTATCTGGATGTTGTGCATGTTGTGCTTTCGCTGAGGTTTGATTCAGAGTGTAGGGTATATGTTGAAGGTGTCAGGTATTGAGTTCACTCATACCTTTTACGTAACAATGTTTGTCATTTATACTCGGAATTTACCCTATTTAATTGTTGCGATTTGCTTCTGTAAATTGCTGATTGTGATCGTACAGAAGTCCGGGGTAAAAAAAGCACATTTGTACATGATGTGCATCACTGTGCATTCGGTCTTTCCATCAAGTAGAAAAGAAATCCAAGTACATTTTTATAAATGAGGTCCCTGAGGTCCCCTCAAGGTTGCAGCATAATATTCCAGTATTGTCCCGATGTTTCCCCTTTGTTGCTGTTCTCTGAGCATCTTAAAGCCCAACATCCCCACTGCACACAAACCTGTAATTTTTTAAAGTTTTGCTTGATTTTAATGATTTACATTATTATCATTTGATTTTTATTGTACAGGCATAACCCAAATACCATTTTATAAATAATGTATTGGTCCTTTGTGCATGGACACGGTTGTCCCATTGCTTCACATTGCAGCAAGTCCTCATGCCTTAAACAACATAATATGTTGTTCAGGTATGCTGTTAAAGATCCCCTATTATGCGTTTTAGGTCTCAAGTGTTTTTGCCATTTTAAGACCGTCCAGCGCCCATGTCGTTTAAATAGCAAATACACCTTTGCGCCCATCTGTGCGCCCATGGGCGTGTTGGTCTGACAGGGAGGTGTGTTCTGGTGCATTCTGTGCTATCTTGAGGTAGCAGAAAGTGATCGTGCCATTGACCAACAAAAACCTGGTCTGAAGTCAATAGCACAGCATTTCATTGTTATTATAACAGCACATTAGTAAAAAAAAAAAAAAATCATAATAGCAATGTGCCAAGGTCCCAACACACCTGGCTTTTAAAGGTGCCCTGCCACACGTATTTCATTACTTTATGGTAATGTCTGAAGTTCTACCATGGACTCTGTACACATTTTTGTAAAAGAAATGCCTTGGTTACCTTGTTTCAAGCCATTCTAGCGTGGTATAGAAAGCCTGCAGGAAGACTCAGCTCGATTTCTGCCAGTTCTCATTAATATTCAACAAGCTAAGCTGTTTGAATATGATTGGCTAACAGCTAGCCAATGAGAGCCTGGCTGTCAGAATCCTTTACCCAGCCCAACTGGGCGAGCTCATGAATAGTAATGAGCTCAGGCAACATGATGTCAGACTGACCAGCTTTTGTGATTGGTCTGATTTCTCTGCTTATTTCTGTTCAGTGGCTAGAGCTGACAGAGGAGGTAGCAGTTCATTTTCACATTCACAATATAACACAAACACTCATGGACCTAACATATTTCAAAAAATGCAAGTAAAAACGGTTTTGTGTGGCAGGGCACCTTTAAAGGGAATGGGAGATGACACTCTGATTGGTTTATTGCATGTTACGCCCAAAACACACCTATGAATTAATGAAGACACTAAGTACAACCCTTTTGAACCATGCGGCCGGCACACGGACCCTTTTTTCCGCCGTCAAACTAGCAAAAGTGGATTAGGACACGGCATTAACGCACCAGCGCCATGCGCTTCACGCCGTGCGCTTAGATCGTTAAAATAGGGCCCAGAGCGTTTCAGGCAGAGGAGCTGCAGCAGTGGGCAGTATGAGAAACATAATATGTTTTTTGAACATCGAAGCATGTAAACCTATTCTAGTAGACCCCCAAGAGTACAAATATGATGCAGAAAAGGAGTATAATATGGGCTCTTTAAAGTCCAAACGCTTGTCAACTTTCCGATCTTGGCATTGGAGGGGCTATATCCGTCAATTTTGACAAAACGAAACTTTACGAAAGTGACAATCCTACAAGCACGCCTGCTTCACACAACGATTGGCAGGATTTGAAGTTTTCTCTCCCAAGCTCTCTTTTTATCCCTTCTGTCCCTTTAATGTGTGGAACACCATGAATGCCTCCGAGGAGAGACTGTGCCAAAGCGTTGGCTGTTATCTCCATTCGTACGATTAGATTTGGTCGGGTGAGACTTTGTACGAACCGGTTTGTTTCAAGCATGTCCTGGCTTTGACTGTATCCTATTTGCTGTGCACAGAAATTGCAGAAAGAAAGAATTTCAAAAAGTATTTGCACCGAACATTGAGAAACACTGTCAATGAACCGGGGCTTTCAGACTTGCCTAATACCAGCCGCCTTCTTACAAACTACTGACGCTGTTGTTTTTCTGCTCAGGACAGCACAAGCTCTTGAAATCTGTTTCCAAATGGCTCCGATCTGTGTTGAATCTCTCTCATTACGTAGCATTACTGGAACTGCTGTTCTGGTGTGTGTGTGTGTGTGTGTGTGTGTGTGTGTGTGTGTGTGTGTCCATAAGTTCAGTGAGGTGCAACCCACGCAGCCCTGCTCGTCTTCAATTCTTCACAGCTAGTCTTTTTCTTTCTTTCCCTTCTCTCCTCTTTCCTTCTTTCAGCCCCTGCTGCCCTCTGTAGATACATCTCTTCTCTCCCGGTCCATTCCATTTACACTTACCTTAATGAAAGAGCACCAGTCATCTTTTTTAATTTTAATCAAATACATTACGCTTTCGCCATGATTCAGTGCTTACAGCTGCAGGCCTTTAGAGAATATATTTAAACCCATCTGACGGTTGCTAAAGAACAGTTGCACTGCACAGTTACTGTCTAATGTCTGTATGTAGCTTATTACCATTTCCTCTACTTAACAATTGTAGCCTGTGTGGTGGCAGCTACACCACTCTGACATATTAAAAGTAGGTTTTGTGTTGCTTTCTTTCAGCTAAAACCATTTTTAATCAAGCGATGGTGACTTTTATATATTTCTAATGTAACCGCAATACTGCAGCCTAATAGCCGAACATATACAGTAGTTAGCGAAGACTTCTTCTTGTAACAAGGGTCATTTACTCTATTGATCTGTGTGCTCAGATAATGATGATGTCCCTCGTGTTTTCTCATTACCAGCATGCCACTGATGTTTTCTATTACCGTACCTGCCTGCTACTACCAAGCCTGCCCCAGACGCTCAACAATCTCCTTTATGACTTGTTTACGTTCTCCCAGCTATTACCTCTAATGTGGTGGTGCCTTGTGATCATCACTAGCTGTTAAGGGAGGTCCAGCGTACAGTGCAATTGTCCTTTTCGGCTCCTTCGCTGCAAATTACAAATTACAAATTAAAAGCATGCTCGGGCTGCTTGAACAGAACGGGGTGTATTAGAGGGGTTAATGCTGTGACATATGATGTGTGATACTTTGGCACTTTGCAATTTACACCAATGGACATAAAAAGCCTCAATATATATTATACACAAGCGCAGCACGATGTGAGGAAAATATCTCATTGCAATTATTTTGACATTGAAATTGCGATATGATTCACGATATTGCAGGGAATGATACTTTTTGTGTCGTTATTCTCATTTTCATTGAGAATTATTAAAATAAAATATAAATTGTACCAAACGGCGTTGTAGCAATTTAGGATTTGTAGGCTGGGACGTCTCTGCAGCACCACAATACTACATTCAGAAAGGTTTGACATATTTTGCCTTTTAACAAATATTGTGCCCCTGTTATTTGGATATTACACTAGTCCATAAAGTGATTTTGATAAAATTGTGAGTAATGGTGCAGCCCTATTATACACATGCATGGCACAGGCCAGCAGTGCATTCCACACGTGTCCCTGCGTTTGTGTGTGTGTCTGAGTGTGTGTGTGTGTGTGTGTGTGTGTGCGTTTTATAATCAACCTGGCAGTAAAATTTGTCTCCAAATGCGTCCTGAGTGACCACTTCCCCTCACTACTGTATATGCAAATAAACACGTACATCATTTCTGTTTGCATATTGGCTGTGTGTGTGTTTGTGTGTGTGTGTGTGTGTGCGTGCGTGCGTGCGTGCGTGCGTGTCAGCTGTCAGGCTCAGCACTGACGCCGTTTGCTTTATTTCAGTTTCTGTCTAAATCAAGCCGTTTTGGTAGCTCGACGTCTTTTGGATTTGTTTTTGATACACTTGTTGTGATGAGTTGAAGTAGCTGCCAGAACGTGTGTGTGTGTGTGTGTGTGTGTGTGTGTGTGTGTGTGTGTGTGTGTGTGTGTGTGTGTGTGTGTGCTCGGCTGTGGGTTCTTCTGAATATGAGTAGTCTATGTTTTGTGTAACAAAGAAAGTGAGTGAAGTCCGCACAACAGCCGAGTGCTCCGGAAAAATACTTTTAATTGTGCAAAAAAGGCACACACAGCGTTTTGGCCGACAGTTGTTTGTGTGACGGCCATGAAAATCCTCCAAAGTCATTTGCATATTTTTGTTGGTCTTCAACCAGTGAATTCTCTGTTATTAATCAGAAATCAGGTTCATGGTTAGGTGTGAGAGTTTGGATCTAAGGTCAAGGAAAAGATTTCAGGATAGGGAAGCAAGGGTTTGACTCCAAAATAAACTTTTTCCTCTCACAGAGATGGAAGAACAAACATGCATCTGTGTGTGTCCTGGGACAGGTGTCTCTGTCCGTACTAATTGACCTAAGGATCAAAAGGACTCACTGAGAAACCCATCCTCGGTCAGGGAGGTACACTGTCGGCTTCTTTTCGCCTGTATTTTTTTTTAACATTTTAATAATACTACTAATAATTCATTACATTTATATAGCACTTTATCATAGACACTTAAAGCTCTTCAGGGTGGACTACTCTCTACCAACACCAACGTGTAGCACCCACCTGAGTGATGCACAGCAGCCTTAAGACGCCACCCCACATCAGCTCGGTAGAGAGGGAGGGGAACCGGAGTACCTGGAGGAAACCCACGCAGACATGGGGAGAACATGCAAACTCCACACAGAAAGGCCCGGGACGACCAGGGTTCAAACCCGGTACCTTCTTGCTGTGAGGCCACAGTGCTAACCAGGGCTTAATTTGAGCCGGAACACGCCAGAACATGTTCCAGCACCGCCGACGTTGGAACCGGAACCTTTTTTATTGGCTCCGGCACCTCCTGTGTCACCAGGAATGAATCGCCTAAATGAAAAAAATAAACTACTGTTTGTGTAGTGTTCAATGTTGTTATCTGTTTTGTTAGTCTTTATTCCCCATTGAAGTTCCACAAAAATCTTGTGTTTGCATTTTCGATGCAGCTTCTAGTGATACAAGCGCTTGTGCTGCTTGAGATTGTTGTTATAGCCTCGTTTCAGTCAAGGGGAAAATGTCAAAAAGACAACAAAGATTGCTTAACTTTTTCAAATACGCTGGCCAGTCGGATCCCAAACAAGCAAAAAACGTTTCTGCCGATCAAGAATGTGGAGACCACGGTGGGTTTCTTGGTTAATTTAATAGTCTGATGGATAACTGCTGCTTGTGAAAACGATTGTTGCAGTGTATTTATTTATTTATTTTTTTTTTACATTTTGCAGTGCGTGTCCTGAAATAAAAATAAACATTGCCCTGATGTACACACAGCGTTGTTTAGGTTTTTTTAGTCAGAGAAGCTACGTAGGAAGTGTATTTTTATTTTTTTTGTTCCGTTACCTCCAACCCCGTTTTGAGTCGCCGGATCCACCCCCCTGCGCTCCGGGACCTCCCACTTTACAAATTAAACACTGGTGCTGACCCACCGTGGCAAATTAGCACCATTAAAAAGGAATTAGCAGAGTTAGCTTTCAGCAGCTCCTTTCTGCAGTGGACTCATGAATGTACAGACAACTATCACTGGATTACTTTGCTGCTGAAGAAAAGTAAAAAATATGTTAACATTTGGTTTAACATTTTTTTATTCCTCTTTTTATTGTTATATTTACTGTTCTTTTCATAAGATAAAGACTGGAATAATGTTAACATATCCCAGACTGTTTCCAGAAATGCTCTATTTTCAGTGGATGTTTCAATTATTTTGTATGACTTTATTCAACATGACGGTAGAAGGTGTAATATGTAGATGCTGCTGTTGAACCGAGGCAGATCACACATTTCAGTTTACAGGAAAGTACTGGTATTTTTTATTGGAATAGTTGTTTTATTATTATAACTTTAGCTTTTGTGATAAATGTTCTGTTTGACTTCTCAATGTTCCATGCTTATTCCATGTTGCCTGTTCATATCTATGTTCTCATCCCTGCATAAGAATATAGAGCTGTTTTGATGGTTTCTCATGTTATAATGCTCCATGACATGTTTTATCTGTTACACAGGGAATATTGAACTCTAGCTAAAAAAAAGTTCTCGCAGAAAAATCGCACTTACGATTTTTTTCTCCAAATCGTTCAGCACTACTGTTTATAGAAGTGCTCTCAAGGAAAGACTGGAGAGCAGGGAGGCATTTCCTGATGAAGCCATTAGTATAATCAGTATAACAGTATAATGCTGAGACTTGAGATGAGTTAACAGCTGCCAGTGATTCTGTTGATTGTCGTACAGCCTTGTTTTAACAAACAAGCTCAAGCTCTCTGCTTATCTATTTTCATGAATAGAGCCCAACTCAGTTATTTTCATAAATGCAGTTGCTGCACTGAGAATGAAAATCTGAACTCCCCAACCCGCCTGTAATAACTATTTCACTACTCGCACAAGTGTCGAGACTCCAAAAAATAATTAGAGAGCATATTGGAATATAAAGCCTCTGCTATGTTTGCAACCTTCCCACCACAATGACTTTGTCTGGTAATTGTTGCAGCACAAAACATGACAAATGAAGTTAGTTAGTAAGTTTTTAAGTGTGTGTTCGTTTATTCTTCAAGTCTGACTCCCACCAGCGGGCTAAACCAGGCCCATATTAAGACAATGTGGTGCCCCTGGGCACTATACCTCAAAGTGCCCCCTCCCCACCACCACCACCCCCTTTACCCATGCTGTCCTCCTGGCAAAAATATCAGACATAATCAAGGGGATTTCTCAAATGTAATTTACTAACTTGTCCAACAACATACATATGAGCAGTGAGCACTATATTCAAATGTCTCAATTCAAAATGTCAATTTCAAAAAGCACAGCATTCAATTCAAAATGTAAAAATCAATACACATCAGTACATCAGTAGCCCAGCAGACGAGCCAAACAAAACTGACAAAAAACAAAGCATTTTCATTATGCAAAGAGAAACCAAAACTTGCTCTCCCCCTGCCAAAAATATCGGACATAATCAAGGGGATTTCTCAAATGTGATTTATTAACTTATCCAACTACATACATGTAGGCATATGAGCAGTGAGCACTATATTCAAATGTCTCAATTCAAAATGTCTATCAATTCAAAAAGCCAAAATTGATACTATATGTTGCAGAATTGTGGGTCGGTCAAATATGTATTTTTCCGACCTTATTTCACGGGCTCTGAAAGCAACTCCACTGGTCAAAAACTTTCAAAAGCATCATGGGAAAGCTAAATCTGCTTTAGAATCACAGCTAACAACAATAAAAGGACCGAAAATGAATAAGATATAGACAAAAGACTATCAATATTAGATCTAAGAATATGGATTTATTGCACAAAGTCAATAAAGCAGGCAAAAACGGTACCAAAAACCATTGAGGAACCAAAAGACCAGGCAGCCAAAAATAAACTGGCACACCAAGACAAAGGGGGTAGACAACACACACAATGATCTGACAACAGACAAAGACCACACAGAGATTAAATACACAGGGTAACGAGGGTGAAACAGGGACAGGTGACACAAGGACTCAGGAACAGGTGAAACACATCAGGGTGGGGCAGACGATCACCAAGGCGGGAAAACACAAGACAGGAAGTAAAACAAGACATGACATGGGAGAAACCAAACTACAAAATAAAACAGGAAACTGAAGCATAAAACATACACAGGCATGAAAACAGGGTCAACCCATAGACAGTATATAAGAATGGACCAACAGATCCCGTTGCTCTGGACGGAGACCAGCAAAGGATATTAGAAGCACTCTTCCGGTGCTGGCTGAGCATTACTGAGCAGCCTCCAACTGAGCTCGAAGACGTAGATGTGATGTGAGCAACCTGTCTGAAAGTTGGAAGTCTTCTGGTAGCTGTGCCAAGAGAAATCTCAATCATTCCCAATCTTACAGAGATGGAGAGTGTAGGTATATGTAAGGAGATAACATAGACCAGGGGTCGGCAACCTTAGGCACGCGTGCCACCATGGGCACGCGGCACCTTAACCAATGGCACGCTGGCAGTAGAGTTGCCTTAGAGATGCAAGAGAGTTATTGATGTGTTGAAATCATGGTTGAAATGCTGAAGCACTCTCTCATCCGCATGCCAAATTACAACGTTCACAGTTGCCGACCTTATAGGTGCCGATACCGTGGGTGCTCCGGAGCTTGAGCACCCACGAAAAATACTGAGCACCCACATGTGCCAGACTGCCAGTTCATTTTTACATTATTTTAATATTAAACATTGCAGGTGGTGCTAAGTGGAGCGTCTGTCATAGTGTGATTGGTCATGTCAGTGGCATGATTTATAATTTCCCACAAAGCTGATTAAACTTCTCATCTCCAATCCTATCTGTGAGAAGTGGCGCTGTCCTGAGTTGAAAGATAGCTTCTAGATAGTGTGTTCGTGTCGTTTTTAAAGGGTGTGCGCGTGTGAGCACCCACGGAGGAAAACAAATCGACGCCTGTGCGCAACCTGTTATTTACGGTAGTTTGATTGACTCATATCTCTGACTGGGAACAATACAGAGATGATTACCAACGGCCACTGGGGCAGATGAACTAACGTCTTGTTAATGTAAGGTGGCTACAATTAAACCTTCGTGAGTTAAAAGCCAATACTTATCAGTGCACTCACCTGTGTAGACCGGCATCAACATGTACAAAGCGATAGTTCAATCTGCTCTGTCTGCTCAGTCCAGTCTTGTCTATTGCGCTGTTTTACGCAAACACAGCTATACTCTGCAAATAGCGAATTTTTACAAAACAAGCTAAAGCAAAAGCTGTTGGTTTGTAGTCTGTTTTTGTATCTTAGTTTGCAGGGATCTTGAAATTTGGACAAATTCTTATAAACTTAAGCTGTCTGAAGAAACCATCCTCTCCGCTGGAGCGGTAAATATGGATGCATTATAAGACCAAAACAAATACATGTGGCTACTTAATATGCACGTGAATGACGCAATCGTTATGTTCGTGTTCTTCATTCTTGATAATGATGCTGGTTGTGTTATTATTTTGCCGCAGCATCGTTTCATTGAAAATGAGACATACAGGACCTGCTTATCAGTCCATTCATCATTAAAGCTGGGCTTTTCCACAACTTTTCACTTCAGGCTCTTTGACAGTGAAATTTTTGTCAGCCCATTTTCCACCAATCAGGACTGCATACTAAAACCATGTTTCCATAATGATGATAATAATAATAATAATAATAATAATAATAATATACAATAATAATAATTACAAGGTCCTGATTATTACAGATTCCCTGGATATTACATTTTGATGTGATTTCATAAAAAAAATTATGTTAACATTGCACACTAATAAACAAGACATTTTGAAAAGGGCACTTCATATCAAAAAGGTTGCCGACCCCTGACATAGACACAGGCTAATTATTGCTAACTAAAATGCTAGTTAACATCAGTAATTAAACCTAAACAGCTCTAGTGTGTCTCAAATTGCGCACTTCCCGTAGTGCACTAAGGGAAGTGCACTTCGTACACTATGTACTTACTTGCATAGTGCGTAAAATTTGACGGGGGAGTATTGTCTCAAATCGCGCACTGCCTTATGTACTTACCGGAAGTGACAATCAAAACATCTCAGTCCTCCTTCTTCTTCTGTGAAATTGTGAATTATACCCAGATCGTTTTGTAGCATCAAAATGGCGCCATAGGAGGTTTGAGTTCTGAAGCGAAGCTTACATACTTGGGTAAAATGCAACAGAGAACACAAGAGACGGTAAACAACCAAGAAACGGGGACAATAAAACAGAAAAAACTATAAGAGAAAATCGCAACCATAACAAATGATTTATCTTTCAACCCCATCTCAGAAGATTGACAACTTCACTTGAAATATGAATGATTTGAATGTTTTCATTCTCTTTACAAAAAGTGTTTTTGTGCTCCAGCAGAGTTTTGTTTTTCTTTTCAAAATCCCTGTTTTTAAGGTTGATCATTTGCATATTTAAGATTGCATCACGTACAGCTTCTCAGTCTTTTTCCCCCGCAGTTTCTGAAGAGCAGTTTCTTCTGAGATGTCCTCTTCTGTTTTGCTGTAGCCGTTTAGGCGTAGATTTTGGGGGAAATGCAGGGGATATGTCGTCCCCAATATTTATAAGAGGTAGATTTGTCCCCCTCCAAAAATATGATTGGTTCTACATCATTTTATACCTTTTTTACAAGGTTTTTGGCAGTTTATTCAACATTTATGAAGTTTTTTTTCAACATTTTAAAAAGTGAACTAACTTAACAGCACTAAAACAATTTTAAATTGGCCTAACATTAAATGTTCTGTATTTTACTGTAGCTACACACATCATTTTCGTTTTTTAATTACAGGATAAAGTCCGTGTAACGAGCTGCCAGACGTTTTTCTGCTATTTTACAGATTCACTTTTTAGAATGCAGGAAACAGTGTTTGGCGCTGAAAATTGGGGGAAGGCCCCCTAGAGCCCCCCGGTTATAATGTGTCCCCCCATGGTGAAAAAAAACCTACGCCCTTGCCAGCCGGGGATTATTGATCCCAGCAGATGAAAGACTTACCTATTAGGAAAGGAGCTGATTTTAACTGTTCATGATCTCTCAGCAGCCGCTCCATATTTCGTTTTTACTGTAAGACAAACGAGATTCCTCCCCTCGCCTTTGTCTTTCCAACCACACCTCACTACCCGCGCCTCCCAGCCAGTCTCCAGCCATTTACCCTGACATGAGCAACCAACCTGAACCGCTGATATTGGCTGGGAACAAACTGTCATCCTGTGAAGTGAGTGAACACTGTTTGCTGAAATGGAGATGTAACAGTTCCACATTTTGCTGTACAATTAATCAGAAATAATTGCAATTAACAATATAATTGTCTTTTTCTGTCAAATATGAAAACATTTATTTATTACTTTTTTAAACAAATTAAAGTTTTGAATTAATCCCAGGATACATCTTTTGGTTATATCACTGTCATGTGACCCAGATAATGTAATAACACAGGTACACAGTCTATGAAGTAAACCATGCCTCTCTATTATCATAAAATATTGTGTCTAACTGTATACCCCCCCATTTTTGCTATGAACGTGTATAGGGAAGGTCATGACCTTCCCTATACACGTTCATAGCAAAAGCTATAGCTAAAGCTATGCTAGTTCTTGGCACATGATCATGTGCCAACAACTAGCATAGCTTTAGCTCAACAGTCCAACCACTAATCACTTATATAATTACAATTTGGCATATCTAAACAAAATCAACAATTACCATCAACAGTCATACCCCCAAACTAATGTTAAAAATTAATTGCCGTTAAACAAAGAAGCTGTTGGGGGCCACTGGGGGACCATAGGCAGACTGGGGGACCTCACAATAATGTTAAAAAACCTCATAAAGTGAAATTTTCATGCCATGGGACCTTTAAAATCAAAACTATGCCCTCGTCGTCTTGCAAGGAAACCTAAAAGACTTCCCTTCACTCGTTCCTCTCTATCTTTTCCTTTTTGGGCACTAAATCCGACATACACACCTCTCTCCTGCTCCCGGTACTTATCTCCTCTTTTCCATCGCTCCCTCCTCTCTCTTTCTCCTTTCAAATCATTGACTTTTCAGAGCTTCTATAAAATATTTACATGTGTGGGCAGACTTCTTTCTCTGGGAATTTAGAGGAGTGTGTGTGTGTGTGTGTGGGGGGGATCATTTTTGAAAGCGAGTGGTAAAAGCAATGAGGGAGTGGGAGAGGAGAGAAAGCAAAGGGAGTGGAACAGGGGGAGAAGCGAAAGAGACAGATAAGAGCAATGGAAGTCCACCCGAAGTCGTGACGTGAATATCAATGCTTCCCTTTGAAACAACCTCATTATAAATAAATAAACAGCTGCCCATAAAGAGCGTTATTCAAGGCTTTTGTAATGCCACGTTTCCCCTAGAAAAACTCTCAACGTATTGATTGTGAGCAGATACTGTAGATTTCAACCTCTTCTCTTTATCTTTACCCATCCTTTTCTTTTCACTCGAGGCTCCACTCTTCCCGTTGTCTGTTGTGTTGTTGCAGTTTACAACCTCTCCTCTCCCTCCTGCTCGGATCGCAGTCTAATTAAATAAAGCCCTCAGGACTGTTCCTGGGTAAGCTCTGTTGATGATACAAGCTTCAACGAAAACTGATATTCCTAAGCTGTCAAAGATGCGAGACAACAGCATCTCCTTATTATTGAAACCAAAGCTCAAATAGATGAAGACTTCAAGAGAACCTGATTTTCTTACTAAAAAAATGCTATGAGACAAATGATTCCCTGCTCCGTCAAGTCAACCAGAAGACAGAGAATACAGAGACTGACTAGAGAGAATACACCAATAGCCTTCAGTAATTGTTCCACAAGTTGAGGGTTAAATAGATAGAATAGTAGACATCCTATCGTGTAGCCAATTTGGAAAAGTTTTTGCATAATGGTGGCAGATCTTGTCGACTCTCATTTATGTATAGTAATAAACCTGCAGTAAAAAAGATGTTTATTTAACACATTTCCTACCTAAATATAATATTTGAGCAATAATAGTGCGTTCCATTTACCTCGGAAGCTGGAGCTGGGAATGAGGTCACACCCGAGTTGAATGCGTTCCTTTTACGGATTTTCATTGTTTTCATTAGCTCTAGCCAGGTTAGCCATTGTTAGCAATACCATTTGATAACAACGCGTTAGGCTGTATTTTGTGCGTCCACAGATAGAAGTTGGACGTACGACTGATTTAGTGAGACACAAATAAGACAGATGTGCTAATAACTGTATGTTACTATAGCTTTCATAACTGTTGATGTACGGATCAGCCATGTTGGATTCCGAGCTCGGGGTACTGCGATTTTCTCCGGGTTGCGAGAAATCCGAGGTCACGGGGTGTGTTTCTGACTTGGACCTCGGAAAATCCGACTTCCGAGTACAAATGGAACGCACTACAAATTTTCAACCCTGTTTTTTTAAATGTTTGTACGCTAGCATCCAGTCCTTGCAACTGAAGCATGATTTAGCTTGTTATGGTTACGTTCAAGCTGCATTTCTACGACGACACTTTGATGGTTTAAGTGTGTGCCATCCAAAATGTGGCAAAACTATTGAATGTCATTGTGCCGCATGCGTCAATAACAAACGCCAAAGGCACCCGACCAAGCGTCCCTTTCTGACGCGATGGGAGTATGAATGTGTAATCATGGTCTGTAAGGCTTTCATTTTGATTTGCTGGTTGGAAGGTGTACTATATGTTTCTTCCTCAAAATATGATTGTGTTCTTTTGTAATCAATTGTGTCCCATCCCTTCTTTTCCAGGTGGGAGGGACGATGTACAACACTGGCCGCCACGTCTCTCTGCGATTGGATAAGGAGCATCTGGTTAACATCTCTGGAGGGCCCATGACGTATAGCCATCGTCTGGAGGAGATCCGGCTACACTTCGGCAGCGAGGACGGCCAGGGCTCAGAACACCTGCTGAACGGACAGGCCTTCTCTGGAGAGGTGTGTACAGCTGTTTGTGTCAATTAAAGCAGGGGTCTTCAACGTTTTTTAAGCCAATGACCACTTAACTTAAATAGAGATAAATCAGGGACCCCCTTCTACATACTGTATATTGTATAAAATAAGTTGCATATTACACTGGGGCTACAATAACATGTAGAGCAGTCTAAAGACTTTGTATATACCTTTTTTTGTGCATGATATCTGGGAAATGTCTGGAAATGAGATGGAGACTAGAACAAATGCTGAATACAATGAGTTCAGACTAATGCAGCTTTATTCACACAACAAACAAACATACTTTCATGAACGAGAGAACAGTTGACATGCACCAAATGTATATGCCAAGGTTTCTCTCCTAGAAAGGAAGATAACCATGTGTACACCCTCCTAAGAGCATGTACCCATAGTGCCTCTACGAACATCAGAATAACTCCTCCTTTATACTTTTTGTCCTCACACACTTCAAGCTATCTATTTAAGTGCAGCAGTTTACTCTTAAACTACACCTTTTATGGCCGATGCTCCTAATAGATTCCCACATTCCTGGCTCCAATTCCTCTGTATGCAAGTTTGTACCCAAACTCATAATAGATTCACACATTCTAAAATATTCCTGTGGTTGAAGGTTGTCCCCAGACTAACCTTCTTGTGTAGTACCCTACATTCAAGATATAAAATACACTTGAAAACCTGAATGCTGAAATATCCAACCTATCAGTGCATATAATAATTGTTAGCATGATTTTATAAATCATGTTTTAATGTTAATCATACATGTGGAGCAGTGAATCCTTAGTATTAACAAGATCTGGGGGATAGCTATCTTAGTGACTACCTTACCTATAGGCTAGTAAGCCTATCATCAGTGTTTTTTTTTCTTCACAAATAGGTTGATTTGTATTTGCTAATACTATGTTGGATTCACATTTTAATTTTTGAAAAAACTTTCATAGAATTAACTCTGAGGACCCCCTAGGGGTCCCGGACCCCTTGTTGAAGATTTTAAAGTATAGCTGACCAAGAGATCTGCAGGAATTGTCATCATATAACAGGGTTGAGGTGCCAGCTGTTAAAACTAAACCAAACTGTCATTACAAACAAATAATTATTTATTAATCACAGCATTCACAATAATTACTCAAAGTCAGCAGGGGTAGACCCCAGTGTTGTAGTCCAGACCCTCCTGCAAAAATGCGAGGCGCAGAGAGTAGAAAGACGCGGGGCGCTCAGCAACGCAAAAGCGGCGAGCAAAAAGGCTTCCCTCTCATTGTACAAAAAGCTGCCGCTGTCTGCTAATTAGAGCTCCGCCTGCCATGGCGTGTTCCGTCCGTCTGTCCGTCTGTCTGTCTGTCTGTCTGTCTGTCTGTCTGTCTGTCTGTCTGTCTGTCTGTCTGTCTGTCTGTCGCTCCGTTTCACTGCTATAGACAGCGCCGCTCCTACACACTTGCAGCCCCTAATTTAGCCATACTCACGTCACCATTTCACAGCACAAACACCCACTTGCTTAGCTGTGGAGCTTAGCTGTGGGGCTTACAGTGATCTTGTGCCAAAACATTTAGGAACCAAAAAGCCTTAAACCATTTGCCAGCACACCAGGGCGCCTGGTACATGTGAGTTTGTAACGTTAGAGATAGAGATTTTTATGATGCACACGCACATTTGTTTTCCGGGCTACACTAGTGCTTCACCGGTCATTTCATTATTCACAGACAACAGTTCTGTGGAAATGCCTGTTATGTTTTCCCAGTAAAGAAAGGGCTGCTGTCTGCAAGGTAATTGTGTTGAATAAATTTAGTTGACCATGCTTCACAAATGCGGACTAGCCAAGACAGAATCAGCGCTAACGTGACATCACAACAGCCCACTGAATGTTCATGATTGCAAATGGGCAGCTTTATATTGTTTGTTGAAAGAACATCTTTAGTTTTGGGACCTCGATGGATAAAAACCTTCAAATCTCTATTTCAAGTACTATTGATTTCAGCTCCTCCATTGTGCATGTCGTTAGTTAATTGAGTGGAAGAAAAAGTTTTCACACCTAAAGCAGCCAGAATTCTGAAAAAAACTGCAGAGAACCATGTTTCGCTCTAAATGAGTTTTCACATGATGGCTGCGGTTTGCATCGGTGCTTTCAGCAGGAACAAACTCGTCTTGGATATCACAGTTAAGCATTTAACATTTAACTCTCACACACACACACACGCGCACACGCACACCGTCCTGCACACACACACTGTCATTTCAAATTTTTGACGAGTGAAACAATTACCTTCCCTGGCTTTGATTGTTCAACAAAATCATGAGTCACTCACACTACTGCATTCCACCGCCACCATTATATGAATAACCAATTTGTGTGGCAACAAAATAATTGCCGTCTTGACAGGCAAATTTATTATAATTAATGATAATCATTTATCCTCGCTCCGAGTCTGAGAGCTAATATTCAAATCATAATAAAACAAGTGTTTACTGTGTCCTTCAGGGTGGAGAGAGCTGTAACCCAAGTCTGAAAAGGACGCCTCGTACACACACACACACACACACACACACACACACACACACACACACGACCTACAGTATCTGAGGCTCCCTCAAGGGCTTCATGTTTTGGTTCACCCCTGCCTTCACTGATTCGCCCTTTGTGGGTTAACTCTGTGTTCCCCAGAGACAAGTAGAGAAGCTCGGAAGCAATTTGCAGCTGATATTTGAAATGTGATGTCACACTGTCGCCACGTTGCACACAGCATCCCTGAGGCAGGCAACGGAGGGGGGAATCGTGCAAGTCATTTCCACTGGGGACGGGGGAGTGGCATGCCTTTCTAATACTCGCCATGTGTCATCTTTAATTGTAGAATAACACAAACACAAATTATTTAGTTTGACTTATGTAAAGCACAATTATAATTTTTATTATAATTAGTTTTGTTGTTGTTTCTTCACTGTGCCCTCCTCCACTTATCAAAACAAATCCTCATACTTTATCGACGACATGATGTCAACTCTGCATCTGTTTCCAAAAGCCTCTGTGTGAGGAGTTAACAATAGGTGCTTTTTGTCAGTAGAATAACTCTCTCGCTCAGATAGGCAGATCATTGTAGCTATGCGGGAATTTGCCAAACAGTGGGGAAGACAAGGCCGGGAAAGGTTGGGAACAGACATCCCGTTCCCTTTTGCTGTGTTCTCCTCACTCAAACAACTGTTTCTGAGTGAACTGGCAAAGAGAAATCATTCCCCTCATCCTGCGCACGCCAGCTCCCCCAACAGCCCACCGCGGCCTTCCTGCGAGCCAAAGCCGTGCCTTCAAGGTCCAATAAGATGTTTCATAATCGAAAATGCAGAAAATTCTCTCTTTCTCTCGCTCACTCCGTCTCCCTCTCGCCCCCATCTGCAGATGAGTGGTGGCTCTGCACGTCCTTGAAACATGAACAAAGAGAGAAATAGTCCGACTTTCTAAAGCAGAGCATCCTTCTGTAATGGCAGCCTGTGGGAGGATGGGAGGGGAGGGGGTGTGGGTCAAGTGTGGGGGTGGGGGTGAATTTGCTATCCAAAGCTTTCGTCTTTAAACCACTCCTTCATATCTGCTAACTCATGGGGCCTTTTGTGTGTGCGTGTGTGCGTGTGCGTTCAATTCAGTCGTATTGCACACCATGGTCCGTGGTAGTAAAAGATTAAAATTCATACATTAAAAAACTGCCATCAAATAAAATATATCAAACACATGGTACAGATTACAGACACACACATACATAAACATAAAATAAGCCTCAGATAAAATAATTAGCATCAACATAGTTTGAAAATTCAAATTTATATTGACTTTATTAGGATTAACCATGCAGGGCATGGATGTTCACTGCCTTATCCAACCTACACATGCATTTGTATTCATATGATTTATTATCAGTCCCTAACATGTGGGTACAAGTATGCTAATGAATGAATGTATATGCCGATATAAAGTCCTAGCTTACACATTTACATCCTCATGGCAACATGAGGTCACTGTACAGGCGTACATACAAGGAGCTCTTCACATCAATTTAGAAAATATAAAATTTGCCAGAAAGTCTGTCTGTATGTGATAGATGTAATTTAATCAGCATGTGGTTAGTGGTTAAGTAAGTAATGGACTTGGCTTCAGCAGATACCTGCTATCAAAGTTCTCGAATCAGTAATCCCTAGTAATAATTCTACAGTACGGTTTAGAATCTATAACCAGTTTATTGCCAAGTAGGTACACATACAAGAAATTTGCTTGGGTGTTTTTTAGAGTTGGGTATCGTTTGGGTTTTTTTCGATACCGGTGCTAAATCGATCGGTGCCTGTGCCAGAACCGATACTTTTCAATAAAGTAAAAAAAAAAGAAGGAAAAAAAAGAAGGGTAGTAAACAACAGTCAGTGACTTGTTTATTGCTAAGGCCATGGTCAAAATTAAAGATTTAATAATAATGTAATAACTATAACAATAACTTATTTCACCAGTAAGTTGTTGTTGAACCCCAGATGGGAAAAGGGTATTTTACAATTACTGTGAATGCACCACAAGGCTATCTGTTTTAAGTGAACGCACCGTCTGTGTGGTTTAATTCCGACAACGGCAGCTGCAAGTGAACGCACCGTCTGTGTTGTTTAATTCCGACCATAGATATAAACATATCTATGAATTGCGACAACGGCAGCTGCAAGTGAACGCACCGTCTGTGTTGTTTAATTCCGACCATAGATATAAACATATCTATGAATTGCGACAACGGCAGCTGCTGCGCTGCAGAGCAGACTGTTACTGTACATCCCGCTGTTGAAGTCCTCCACAGTGAAATACAGTCACACTTTACACTGTTTAACGTTAGATGTCAGCATTTTAACCGTGTTTAATTCAGCTGCTAGCTAAAGGTAGGCTAATGTTATCTTCTGTCAGGTGTAGTGTAAAGTCAGGCACCGAAATGAGGCACCGAAACTTTCATTCTTACTCGGTCTTGTTACTACCGTTTACGTCGGCACCGGTTCCCTATTGGCACCAAGGTAAGAAAAAATGAAATTAACAATAAAAGCAAGTAATGCAAAAGAAATTAAGAGATATAAATATAAAATAAAGTTACAATGAAAATATGTATGTATGTAGGAAAAGCCAGGGACCCCCCCTGGTGTTGGGAGCCAGCTCAGGTCCCCAGGAAGTGCACCACATCGTGTCCAAACAGTGGAATTACCCACCACGTTATGTCCTTTGGCCCCAAAATCTATTTCTATATAATCTAACTCAAACTGTTTGTGTTTGGGGTGAGAGGGGTCGGCTACAATCCTTCCTGCCCGCCTCAGCATCCTGGAGGCGTACAGGTCCTGGAGAGATGGCAGATTGCACCCAATCACCTTCTCAGCAGAGCGGGTGATACGTTGCACTCTGCCCTTGTCCTCGGCAGTGGCAGCAGAGTACCAGATGGTGGAGCAGGTGAGGACGGACTTGATGATGGCAGAGTAGAATTGCACCGCCATAGTCTTTGACAGGACAGGAAGTACATCCTCTGAATATCAGCTCCCTCTTCACAAAAGCACAGCAAAGGTCCCGGGAGATGATGGAGCCCAAGAAGCGCCTCCATCAACCCTGGGTTGACGGCATCCCTTCCTAAAGTCCACAACCATCTCCACTGTCTTCAGAGCATTTAGCTCCAAGCTGTTCCGACTGCACCACGTCACCAGGTGGTTAGTCTATATTGATGACGATTAATTTACGGTCAGATGTCCCTCTCCTTCCACTTTATTAGGGCCGGAGCACCGACAGTGGCGAAGGCCCTATTGAAACTGAAGGAATTCTTCCTTTCCTTTCTTCCGGTAAATTAATTGCCTTTTTGAGGGGCTTAACATACTCAAAAACTCACCAAAATTGGCAGTTGCATCAAGCCTGGGGAACATGTATGTATTTTAAGGGTTTTGGGAATAGGCACACAAAAATGGCTCGCTAGCGCCCCCTACAAAGTTAAAGAAATGGAGCCCCTGCAGTACGTTTAACGTAGACTCACGAAACGTGGTACACATACAATATGTAGCATGTCAAGATGTACAAAATACGTCATTACAGCCTTACCCTAAACCCAACAGGAAGTCCGCCATTTTGAATTGAAAGATCGAAATTAGTGCGATTTTGGCACACATACATCGTACTTTAACAAACTCCTCCTAGAGATTTCATCCGATCAACTTCAAATTTGGTCTGTGCCATCTTAAGAAGTTAAAGATGAAAAGTTATTAAAAGAAAACTTTTCGTCAAACGGTGTGGGCGTGGCGTGGTGGCCATTTTGAGCATTTATCGATGAACAAAGAAGTTGTTGTAACTTTAGTGTACATTGTCACATCGGCCCGAATTTTCTCACGATTGACAAGGGTCCAGGCCTGAGGACACCTACAGGCCAAAATTGACTTTTGGTCATAGTGCCCCCCGCTGGCAACAGGAAATATTTGACAAACATCATCCGATTTAGATGAAACTTCCACATGTGTAGTCTACATGTGATACTGAGCCGCCCCTTACACTTTAACCACGCCCATGTACTTAGGCCACGCCCCCTCTTATGGCTTTTGAACCGTTTAAGGTAGAACTTTGTGTGAGGTGTCATTGAACTCAGCAGAAAGTTCCTTCTTCAGTGGTGAGGGTTTGGCCCTCCCCCTATGCTTAAGCCACGCCCCTTTCATAACTGGTGACCCATTTAAGGTATACCCTTGTGTGAGGTATCATTGAACTCAGCAGAGAGTTCCTTATTCATTGGTGATGGTTTGGCCCGCACCCCTATCATTAAGCCACGCCCCTTTCATAACTGGTCACCCGTTTAAGGTTAGTCGTATGTGAGGTATCAATGACCTCAGCAGAGACTTCCTTTTTTATTGATAAAGGTTTGCCCTGACCCCTATGCTTTGGCCACGCCCCCTTTCACAGCTAATGAACTGTATGACGTAGAGTCTTGTGTGAGGTATCACTGAACTCAGCAGGGAGTTCCCTTTTCATTGCTGATGATTTGCAGTGTCTGAGTGCGCAAATGCACGGTCACAAGGAGTGCACTCTGAGCTGGGCACCAAAACACCACACGAGAAGAAGAAGAGATAAAGCTGATTTTGAATTCAGGAAAATACAGTCAAAGCACGGCTTGCGCTGGTTGTTAGACCCTTTATCTAAAGATGGTCTGTCTCATCTTTAAGTAAATGCAAAAATAAATCACAAATGTTTTAGATATGCCCTGTCTCACAATGTAAATGTAGTGGGAATTTTCCTAGTGGGGAACTCATTTTACAGACTATTCCGACACAATGTGAATGCAGCACAAACACCCTATGTCGCAATGTTAACGAAAGTGATTCAGTTTAAAGTATAATGGCTTCTTCCTTGGTCCATGCTACACCCTTACACAAAGTGTCATGGAAATCGGGTCAGTAGATTTTCTCTATTCCTAACATAACCTCCTGGAGGTAATAATAATAATAATTATTAATACATTTATTATTTATATATATATATATATATATATATATATATATATATATAGGAATATATATATATATATATATATATAGGAATACTACTTTTCATGTACATTTATGACTCACTAGCATTTAGACGTATTCCTCACCATACTGTCTATTTTATCTCACTGCTACTTTGAATCTCCACTAACAAAACGCTAATTTACATTACACTTCTTGGCATTGGATCTCATGTTGAAGAAAGCAGCATATATAATATTCTATAATACTACAATATAATGAACTTCTTTTGAAGAATAAATAATCTGTATGCATAAAATGATTACTGTAATCATGAGATCTCTGCAAACACTGGGTTCTTACAGCAGTCTGCATGTTTGCTTTCCTCAGCTTTCGTGTGTGTTTGCATGCATATTTGAGAGAGAGACTGATGTTCTGTTTATTGGCTGCCACCATGCAAAACATTTCAGGACCTGGGGGTTAATTTATGCTGTATGTGTGTGTGTGTGTGTGTGTGTGTGTGTGTGTGTGTGCCCATGCATGCGCCTACACACGCACGTGCGCGCTTTAGCTGTGCTCCCCTGGAGCTGCTTCCAAGTCTAATCTGAAAATGAAACACCTTGGTCTTTTAATAAGTGCTAAAATATTCCAAATATTATTTGGCTCATGCTTTTATACACTCAGCCATCCTTTTGTCCTCTGATGAAAACAAGTCTTGAAACTTAGAATAAGTCAGGTCAAAACTGCACTTTAAAAAAACACTCTTATTTGACCTATACAAAAGCCAATAAAACTTGTAATACTAATATTTTATATATTTTTTTCTTTCGATACGACTGCTAATCGTTTTCTAAAGTGTTTAGATGGACTTCTTCCTTCCAGGCAGTGACTGCTGTGTGTTCATTCCAGGCCGCTGTACAGATCCAAAAGAATTACTTTTTGTATGATCACAGAGCGAGTATACTGAAAACACTTGTTGCATTGAAGGACATTCTGTCCTGGAGGAACTGTCTTTGAAAATCAACTTTAATACAACAAATGACTAGATTCTCTTTATTTATTTCATGGATTCCCATCTTTGTTTAGTTTTTGTCTTCTAGAGTTGATTTGTATTAATTCATTCAATATTTACTTGGATAGCATTAACCAAAGCCACACACCACAGCATTTATAGCCAAAACTTATTTGCAATAGCCGTCCCTTGATGGAAAACGTAGCACATTTGTGCGAGTTCAGTCAACACATTCGGCATTGTGTCTCATAGGGTCTCATAGGGTACTGGAGGCACAAAAGCTGAGCAATATACTGCTGTGGACACCACGTTTGGTTCGGATTGGAAAGTCACAATAACACAAACTAACAAACTAACTGATCGAGGTAGCGGGAGACCAGCAACTCCTGTGTTCTGCGAGGTTACCGCTACCTAAGTGGTGTCCGCAGCAGTATATGTTACATTTCTTTGACTCAGATTAGCTTTCTGATGAGTGGGTGTTTCCATTTTGAAAAACCCAGAAAAGAACGCAGATGGACTCAGCCTTTAAAAGCACCACAGGCTAACATTTGGTTGAAGAACCACTAAGAGGCATATACGTTACAAGCTGTTGGAGGAAATAGTCTGACTAGTTTCTATCACAGGTGACTTACATACATAGTAAAGAGCGTCAAGAGAAACAATTTTAGAAAAAAAAAGACAATGAAGCCTTTCATTCAGAATTCTGCTGAAATGCACCATCTCTAAATCGGAGAGCTATTATCTGTCAAGGATTTGTCTTTCAAGAACAGCAGACCATGAGTGAGAAAAAACTCAATTATAATACTGCCATACCAAATTAGACTGTCTATGCTGTCTATTAAGAGGCGGTCTGCGAGTCCGCTCCGGGTTTTTGACAAGGTTTGCCGAAGAAAATAACTTTTGGATCAAATTGAAAAATAAATAACTGCAATGTAACTTTTATTTGTGTATTTTATCTCTCAGTTCTTTAAATTATTATACTGCACTGTAAATTTTATTCTTGTTTTTAATGTTTTGAAATAGTTTTTAATTGTTTTCTAACTGCTCTTTTATGTAAGCACTTTGAATTCCCCTTTTGCTGAAATGTGCTATACAAATAAAGCTGCCTTGCCTTGCCTATTTTCATTCCCTTTTCATCAATAATAATAATAATAATAATAATAATAATAATAATAATAATAATAAGTTTATTTGATATAGCACATTTTACAGACAAAGTCACAAAGTGCTTCACATGAATAAATTGTTAAAATAAAGACCCAGACAGTAACATGAGCAAGCAAACAAGAAATAAAATACCAATGGAAATAAAAGAATTATAAAATTAAAAGACTTTAGTTAGACTAAATTACAAATATGATACATGACACAAATACTGTCCTTTTATATTGGTTAGTTAATGGACAAAATTATTCAAATGGTGCATTCAAGTAATATATATAATAATAATAATAATAATAATAATAATAATATATTATAGTGTAAACAGATTAGGATTACACCGAATAAATTGAACAGAGCGTTAGCCCCTACAAACTGGAGGAGAGACTGTTGCTAAAGAGAGGATCCAGCTATATTTAATACAAATCTTGTTAAGTGTTGAGAAGGATTCGCCATAGGCAGCTGTTCCAAACATTTAAGCCCTCATCAATCACAGATCAATCACCCCGTATGTCCTCTTTGAAACACACTCACACACGGATAATCCCATTGAGCTAATATCACTGCAGCAGATTATCGGTCACGGATCTTTTGAACGGGGGAGCTTTTTCTGTTTCATTTTCTCTTCCCCTAATTATCATTAATCAGTATGAAACGGCACGTTACGCCCACGTCTGCACCGCCGCGTCCTAATTGTGGTGTATCTTGGATTTAAATCACATTAGAACATCACTGCGCGCCTTGTTCTGAAGAAAACAAACCCACTGAAATAAACACGAATAAAGAAAGCTAACTAAATTTGGGATTATGAACAATTACTAATGTAGCGTGGGTGAGTATCTGCACAGATGATGGAATAATAGTTGTTGATTTCTGGGGCTTTGGCAGCGTTCTGTCGTGCCAGTAAAACACTCAAATAAAATCCAGGCAAAGAGACGGTGAATGCTGTGTGCGGTAGCGGGCCTCGTCCGCTTGTTAGTTTTATGGATCTACACTCCAGTGTCTACGCTCCAATGTGAAGGAGGGAGGGCAGATGGATGGATGGAAGTCGAGATGGAGAGTGCCATTTCCAGCTCAGCGCTTCCAAGCCCCCCTCTCACCGTTAGCGCTGAACGCCTCTCTTCCACTATCGACTTGCTGTCTTTATATTTCCCTACCCCGGGGCCAGGCCAGCCATCATGCTATAAAGAGGCTGTCATGACCCCCCCCACCCCCAGACACCCACGCAAATACATACACACGCACACACACACACACACTAGAGAGCACTGGCCAGCCAAGCAAAAGTGACCCTTTCATACCCAATTCAGTGTGGCTTCATTAAGGGTGTAACTGACTGAAACCCCCAAAGCCTAAAAACTCTAGTCTCGCATTGCCAGACCTTCCTCCACATCGCTGCGGAGGAAGGTCCGCTACCTGAGAGCACTCTCCATGTTTCACAGAGAGCGGGGCCCCGACACGCTGAGAGCTGAGGTGTGGGCGGAGCGAGACTACTCTGCAGCTTGTTAAAGTCACAGTAGCTATCTCATCATTCATGCCAATAAAGAAAGTGTTTCCATCCAACTTAATTTGCATAAAAACGTGTGGATGGAAACACGGCAACGGCATGACCGACAACACGGTCTCACGGCAGTTCGTGAAATGGTCACGTTATTTTAATCTATCGATTCGTGTTCACAGGGACGTTTTTCTCATTTTTTTCCGTGGTGGTCAGCACAAAATGGTCTATACGGAGATTGCCGGGGAAATGACGCCTCACACGCCGGGAGACGGCCGCAGGGAACGCGCGAAAGGGGACGCGCAACAATAACGGGATGGCGGAGGTTGGGTTAAGGAAAAAAACAACGGGGAAAGGATGTCTCACACGCCGGGAGACGGCCGCAGGGGACGCGCTACAATAACGGGACGGTTAACGAGGAAACAAAACGCCACACGCTGGACGCGATCCCTGGGCCTCCGGGGTGAAATTCCGGAATTGTTTGACCCATCCACCACCCCAACCAACCTCCTTACGCTGATTTTTGGCATTTCATACTACTCGCTACCATAGTCGTGCTGTGACCACGACATATGCTTCCCATTTAAATACATTAGTTAACATTTTCGTGCTGGCCACCACGAAGAAAACCCGACAAAAACGCCCCCATGAACATGAATCAATAGATTAAATAACGTGACCATTTCACCACGAGAATGGGTTGCAATATAATGTAATTGCGAGCCAACTGCGGTTACACTTCCTCTGAGACAGACAGGCACAACAGTGTTCTCCATGCCCTGGTGACTGACTGACAGGTTGGAGGTTATAGGGCAAGGCAAGGAAACTTTATTTCTATAGCACATTTCAGCAACAAGGCCATTCAAAACGCTTAACGTAAAACATTAAAGAGCAATTTCAAACGGTCATGAAAATAAAAACAGGCTAAAATAGAATAAGATACAGATCCATATAAATACAGTCGATTTGACTTCTGTAAATATGTCAACTCCAAGGTGCATTAACTTGCTTTTCAGACTTCAACTTAAACAACATACTTCAGCAATATTAAAAGCTGAACCTAATAGATTTTAAAAGGGAAAGTAGATTCAATACTGGATACTGAGTAGATAAAGCGCTTTTGACCCCCAACCATAATTTGTACTAACTCTGTTGTATCTGTCACACCCTATTTTATAATTTGTCTGCATCTCTGTCATCTTCACAGTCTGTTCAATCAGTTTTATGGCTGAATCTTAATGGACTGTAGCTTTTAGATGGGTGGAGGTGTGACTGTATTCAGAGGTTAGTGTGGGTCTGTGTTTGAACAGAGGGACACTGGTAAATGGCTCACAGGCCTGGCTTTTCTCTTTTGCTCCTTCTTCAACTGTTTCTGTATCTAATTATGACCTGTATTTTCTCCCTCCTTTGCTCTGCATCTGACTCTTTTTTTTCTCCTCCATTTGGCAGACATTCTCACTTTATTATGGCCCACGCTGGCCTTTTATTACCCACCAGCAGCAAACTTTGTGCAATTTGTCATTGAGGGAGTGTGGATGAGTTCTGCTGGCTGCCTCAGCCGCTCTCACCTAAAAATCTAATCAGATCAGCGTAGGGCTCTAATCACTTCCTCTCTCGCCCTGATTGCATTTATAGACGTTCTGTCGCTCTGTGCTCCCCCAATCGAGCATTTCATAATTACTCTCCTCTTACATTTGTTTATTTATATCATTCAGTACAGTACAGCATGTGCCAAGCCATTTGCCAATGAGTGAGGATGAGAAGTTTATGGAGGTGGGGAGAGAAAGCGTAGGAGCCTTTGGGAAAGATCTAAAAAATCATTACCGCGCCTTTGTGCTTAAATGAAGTGCTTTACCGCCTTTATATTCATAACAGTTAATTGTGTATTTTACCATAAAAATATCAAAGTACTACAGCCTAAAGGCAATAAGTTAGAAGCTTTGGGCTGTTGTAGTTGGCTGTAACAACTATTCAAGAATAAGGACTCTGCAACAATTGCATACTACTGCTTGCGTTTTTCAGTCAGGAACAGAACATCTGTAACTTAAAAACAACGGTCCCAAAGCGATCCCTGCCCCCTCAACAGCTCTGGAATCAAACAGAAGTGGACAGAAGGCAGCAGAACTACCTGGAGGAACGCCTAGTCCCTGCGGTTAGGGTGGCGAATGTCAAGTATTTATGTGATCATGAGCTGCAAAGCCCCCCCGATACATTTTGCCAGGCTGAGGAGGAGCGACTAGGTCGAGTATGGATGAAGTAATTCAGATAGATGCGCGTTCACGGCTTTCTTTAACAGATTTACGTATTGTACATACTTTACACAGAGTGAGCAGCAGCTTCTTATGGAAGTATGATAACTAGGGCTGTGTATTGGCAAGAATCTGGCAGTACGATACGTATCACGATACATGGTTCACGATTCAATATATTGCAATATATTTCGATACTGTGCGTAAGGCGATATATTGGGATTTTTTTAAAGTATAATTTTAGAAAAGCTAATATTTTAAAAAAGACATGACGTTCATGAAAGTCAAAGAAGTTTACTTTTGGTAAAGAATTTGAAAGTCAAACTGCCAGTTTGGGATTGTGGTTCCCAGGTTCTTAGTGAGCCAATGTTGCTATGCTTAAGTAGGCCAAAGTTCAGCCATAGCTACGTTGTTAGCGTCTAGCTAAAAGTCAGGCCTGCTAGGCACTGTTAGGCAAGGACACTAGTGGTGCGTCTCAGCATAGCCATCTAGTGGTAGGGAGTTTAAACACAACATAAACATGAACCACTGTCTTACATGAATATTTTTGAACGTTTAAAAAAAAAATAATAATAATAATAATTTTGTATTTTTTAAATAAAATAAAATCAATATTTCCTTTTTCAAAATCGATACAGTATTGCAAAATAAAATATCGCGATACTCAAGTGTATCGATTTTTTCTTACATCCCGAATGATAATGTGAAACACATTATTTTATTCAAAAAAAGAAACAGGGACGCTGTAATGAAAAAGCGAGAGAAAGTGTGGCAGACCAACTGAATGTGTAAGCAGCCTAAACATATACATTAACTGACCACGGCTCTGAACTGAAACCGTCATAATCCTACCATTCAAGGATTAGGCTACAAATCATTTGCACAAATGAACAGTTGTACTCTTTGCATTAACAGTAAGCAGAAGATAATGTTACTCAGGAAATTTACCATGAAGATCAAATTTCTACAACGCTAGAATATGACGCGTAAATTTCTCTTTCACTGTGTCTCTCCCTCTCTCTCTCTCATGGGCTAAAATATAAATTACCTAAGTCATATTAACTTCAACTGTTCGTTTTTTCAAATGGCAGTGACTCATCGAATGCTTTCAGTTGAGAGCAGTAGCTCATAAATGTATATTTTCAGACAATCATTCAGTCTGTCCGCTATTATCTGCCACGCTTTTTCTCACAAGGACAGGTTTCCTTCTTTACATATTATATGCTTTCCTCCTTCATAAATATGGATATAGAAAAGAAAGACACTGAAGAAATTGGACTCTAAAATCTAGAAACTATAAAGATAATTAAGTGATCAATTCCATGCACACTGTAAACATGAATGGAACAGAGTATATTCATCATTTATTTCCCCCCAGCTGAATATAAGGTCAAAAACCATTGGGGTGTCCTCTCCCTGTTGTTACATGAATGTACACTAGCCTACAACACTAGATAGTTACTGGTCCAATGAAATACGTCTATAATTTGGGGATTGTACAATTAGGCTATGTTCTTAAAATTGTAGGCCTACAATCCTCCCAAATTATAGTCCCAGTTTACTGGACAACACAAATCGTGTGCTAAGAATGCCAAATACAATGCACATGGAAGAGGATCAAACATGATCCTTTATTGTTAAAGAATATTAAAAAAAATGTATCAAATAAAATAATTAAAGGTGCACACATGTTCAGAATTGTATGTATTGGCCTTAGTAACAGACTTCATTTAAAACACATTTGGCAACTTTATCAGCCTTTTCTAATTATCTCAACAAGTGCAGTAATATATTCATCAAACTTCTAACAACAAATGAACAGCAGTCTTTATACAGCATTATACCAAGGTCTGGGTGAATACTCGATTCTGATTGGCTGCACGGTGTCCATTAAAAAGTGATGTAGGACACCTACTAAAGGAGTTCGGTGAAACTGACTGTTTACTGTTCTAAATGAATGCGCTACATTACATCAATAAGGAAATGTGGATTTATTATTTACAAATCGTCCTCTGAACACCACAGGATGGCGCTAAAACACACAGGCTGCAAGAAGTAAGTCATACTGGCCCTCTGGACTGACTTTGTTTCACAGCGAATAACGTTATCTCTCACATCCCGTTCACTGTTCAGCTCGCTGCTTCAGGCTGCGCCGCTGCAGCCGACCGTAACGTTACACATCGCGGATCAAATTCTTCGTAAAAGTCGTTATATTGTTTTGGGGACAATGACATGGCTGGATAGATAGCTTGTCTTGTTGTTCAACATACTGTCAAATTATTTTTACTGATTGCCAACTGTACACAATGTTATTGACTTTGGATCTTGCTAGCATAGCGTTAGCTTTCTGGCTCGTAGCTAAACTGAAGGGTTCTATCAACTGAGCGGACTATATAAATATCTCCGGTTGCTAAGGGAGGCAAGTCGTATCTAAGGTTCTTCCTAATTCCTGGTGGAGAGAACAACGTTTGCATTGCATAAGAACCTGATGGATGGGAATGATTGTTCCAGGTATTAGTCAAACCGTCAGGCGTAACCAGGGAAACGGAGTTATTGTTTGGATAAACTTTAGATTTCGATTGTAAAACTAATTAAAATATGAACTAATGTTTTAAAAATATGTTATTTGGCAAGTGACCATGGTATAAGCGGGATAATGCCCTTCGAGGTGTCCATTGTGTAAGGGATAATGTAGAGCGAGGCGGTTGTTATAGCGAATACAACCCCGACAGGGTGATCAGGACCCCGACGCGAAGCCTCGAAGCCTGAAGGTCTTGAATCAGCCTGAAGGGGTTGTATTCGCTATAACAACCGCCTCGCTCTACATTATCCCGCTTATTACATGGTTACTTACCAAATATATCAATAATTTGACTAATAACTTGACAAAATATTGATTTAAATGGGAGTTTATTGATTTAAATACGATTGTATTGCTTCCACTAGAGAAAATAGTCCGTTCCGTCTCTACGGTTGGAATCCTGCGTCCATAGCAACGTAAAAACTGTAATGCAATCCTTCGTCTATTAGCTACTCAACACCACCTTACGGGCTGTGGTAGTAGCCCTATATTTTATGGGGTGCTGCCGTGGTGGACAAATGACCCAGCTGCTGTTTTAATCACTGCAGGAATTGACACAACATTAGCTGAAGCGTTGTAGTGAGCTAGCGGGCTATCGGCTGCTCTAATTTACATTAAACTGAACATTTGAATGGCTTCTTTGGGAATATTTATGTGGACGTTTATGTCCTCATTCATCTCGTTTCCTTTTTGCAGAGCCGCTGCATGTTGACACACCTGTAAGTTAACGTTAAACAAGTTGCAATGTAAGCTAACTAATTAGCGTTGTTGTCCCTACGGCGGTTACTGCGTAGCTAGCGATCATAGACGGTATAGAAATATACTAGCGATAGACGCTCATCAGATCTGCTGTCATTGCTTGGAGGACAGAAGTTGCTCCACGTTTCCCCACTTTTTGCCACAGCTGATAGGCTAAATTATCTTCTTTCAGCGGATTGATTGATAGCTGTCCTCCAGAGTGAACAGAACTGCGTCCATGGCAACGCTCTGCTTTTGCATGGCAACGGTGTGTTATCCTTAGCAGCGGTCTGTTATCAAGAAATAACAGACCGCATTCTACATTAGAATTCAAGCAAGCCATGTAATAACAGGTATTAATGGACTTCGGCGGAGGCAACCGTTTCGCCGTCGTCCATTAATACCTGACAATGGACACCTCGTCGGGCATTAACCCTTACATATAACAGTAACAATGTCACAGGAATAATTCTAAAAAATAACGGTCACAACTTTAAATAATAACAGTAGTTAACTAAACAGCAATATTCACCTGTTGTATTTTAATGCAGGCTGATAACAACAGGGTGAATCCACTGCTGAGTGAACAGAAAAGGCTCCAGGATTAAATAAATCCTGGCTGTTAGCCTGGTCAGGACCAGGCTAGCTGTACAGTAGGGGTGGGGGAAAAAATCGATACAGCATAGTATCGCGATATTTCTCATGGCAATACTGTATCGATACACAGGCGCCAAGTATCGATCTTTTATTATTTAAATTGCACATCAGAATTTAACTTTTTGGTAGTATAATAATAATAAAATCAATTGCTTATTCAGTCCACCAGATGGCGCTGTTTGTTTTCTGGTGAGGTCAGCGGGGTGACTGTCAGCGTGCAGGAGGATGTAGATAAAATAAACATGGCAGCGTCAGACTAAGAAATCAGAAATGCACCATCTGCGTTTAAATCAAGTGTTTGGACTTTTTTCGGATTTTTTAACAAGGAGGGGACAACTGAGATGGACATGAGACATGGGATTTGCAAGGAGTGTCGTATGCAAATAAAATACTCAGGGAATACCACAAACATGAGGGCTCATCTCACACGCCACCATCCAGAGTTAGCGTTAGCCGAGGACGGTAAAGCTAATGCTAAACCAGCTCCGCCGAAAAACCAACCAACACTGGACACACTTAGCTTGACAAAGCTACCTCCCAATTCAGAGCGAGCTAAGAAAATAACTCAAGCCATCGCCTACTTCATGTGCAAAGACCTGCGTCCATACAACGTTGTGGAAAATGAAGGATTTTGTCACTTGCTAAAAACACGGAACCAAGGTACGTGACTCCGTCGCTACTGCGTTTTTGTACTCATTTTAATTGTAAAAAATACCTGTAGTAGCACAGCAGTGCATACCTGTTGGTATTACAGTCTAGTCCACCTTAATTAAAAATGCAAACAGGTCAGTTTGCCAGGTGTATACAACATTTATAACATATTCATTAAAGTGCTGGTTAGTTAGTTAGCTTGACAGTCAAATTTTACAGCAATAAAATTAATGTGAGATGAACAAACAGATGTTGACAAAGTTTTCCTTTGGGGACATAATAATGAAGTTGGGAAAAAAGGTAATAAATTGCAATATATTGCAGAATATCGCAATATGTTTAAAATCGCAATAATATCGTATCGTGACCTAAGTATCGTGATAATATCGTATCGTGGTACCTCTGGTGATTCCCACCCCTACTGTACAGAATAAATCTCCATGGTATTGTAGGTGCCTCTGCTTTTGTGAAACCGAGTCAAGGCTAAATAGAGCCAGGATAACTGGTAAATCCCGGCTTAATACCTTATCTTGGTTTTGTGAGATAGCCCTCAGCTTCTCTTTGTACTATTTTTAATGCAGTTTGGAAAAATCCAACATATCTGGGATGGGATGGCCAGGTGATCCAAAGGCCACAAGGAGGCACTAGTCTGTTACTGTTCATCATTCACCCTGCATTGGAATGAATAACTTCCGGTCTCCATTAGGCCGGCAATTCATGAAGTTACCCATGCAGCATAAGTGGGCTGATAATCAAACTGAACACGGGCTACCCGTGAAACAAAGAAATGTACCAGGAACATGCACTTGCAAATATTTTATTGGCCGACGCAGCACCTTGCTGGAGGGCATCCTTTGGGTTGTGACAAAAAGTTGTACCAGGTTCAACTTTTGGCAACATAACCCTACATTTGTTAGCCGATGCCCCCTGTGTCTGTTCATCCCTGCAGCCAAAATGAAGTGTCATCATTGAAAAGAATGAGGAGGGTGTATTTTTCATGCAGGTGTAAAGTCACTCTGAATACAGCCTTAAAACAGTACTCCACCGATTTAGCATTGCACTCTTATGTATAATATTGTCGTACAATTTTTTTTCCTTCTTCCTTGTCAAAACCTGGTGCACCTACATTAACCACAATGCAACTTGATTGCAGACAATCACACTTCAAACCCTGGGCTTAACACACCAACCAGACCAAAGGGAGGGACTGACCAACCAGTATTACATAGGCTAAAAACATTTTTAAAAAATGCACATATTCCAGGATCTCCCTGGGGGCCAAGGGGTCTGACCATAAACCACAACATTCCAGTTTATGTCGCTCTCATAGAAATTATGGATTAAGCTTTTGGGCCTGAAAAGTGATGCCAATGCAAGTTCCTTAAAGCTGCATTCTCTCTAACTTCTAGCAGGGGGCAACTCCACTGGCTCCTGTTTCTATAGAAGTTAATGAGAAAATGAGCCTACTTCTCTCTTGATTTATTACCTCAGAAAACATTTTCATAATGAGTTTATGGTCTCAATCGCTATAGTTTCAAGTCTTCCGTACAGCATGATGTTCATTTTGTAAAGTATGGTCCCATTTATTTTAAACTAGACGATAAAGCAGAGGATGCTTTAGATCCTGTCGATCAGGACAGAGGCTTAGCAATTCTAACCATGGCACTGTGGACATTAAAATAAACCTCAACTTGTTTTCGTCTTAAAGAGTTGCTATGCAGTTTTGGCCATTTCTTCGCTGTTTTCTCACTTTTTGCTGGCAGGTTTCTCTATAGAGCTCCCCCTACAGCTTCGGAATAGATATTTGGCAGCTCCTATGTTTACTTGTGACCGACTCCTCTCTCAGTCAGTCTGCCATTTCCTCTTTCTCCATTCCTCCGACAATGCTTTCCTAGCTTTCTGCTTATTTTTTGCTCAGCCATGACGATAGTGTGAAAATCTCCATTGCTACCTTGTTAGCCAGGTTCCTGAATGACTCTGAAGCTGTTCAGTTAAGGTAAATTAAGCTAAAAAAAAAAACTGCATAGTTCCCCTTTAAAGTGTTCATCTTATGCTCATTTTCAGGTTATTTATTGTATTTAGAGGTTGTACCAGGATAGGTTTACATGGTTTCAGATTACAACAGGACTACTAGCCAGTCAGAAGCAGAGTACAAGGGCGTGTCCTGACAGTACCTAGTTAAGGACTACTAGCCAGTCAGAAGCAGAGTATGAGGGCGTGCCACGCTAGCAGCTAGGCGAGCATTATAACGTGTGTTACAAAGTGACCACGTCTGTCTCTGAAGTAAAGGCTGGACTACAGTAGAGCTGTTTGGAGCAGTTTGTGAACAGTGTTTTCTGTTGGAGATGGTAAGTCCCTTTGGGGGGGGGACTTTGGGCTTTTTCACTTTGTAAACCTATTACATGCACAAAAAAGTTATATAACACTATAAAGGAAAAGGAAAAAGCCAAACAGCATAATAAGAGCACTTTCAACTTTGACCCTATCACTGTGTGTTTTCACTTCATCAAAATTAAATGTAATATTTGGTCGCCTAAAAAGGTCTTGTTCAGCGTTCTGCCAACCAACCTAGCCTGCCACCGCTAGCGTTAGCTGGTAACTTAAGGGAAAATTTGCCAATTTTCTGTACTGCCATACGTGCAGATGAATACCGCCAGTAGCAAGAGGTCCGTGTTTACCCACCGGTAAATCTCCCCTGGATGAATTGCTTCGGAACAGTTAAAAATCTGTAACTTTCCCTCTTTAGTGTTTAGCACAGAGCCAATGCAACCATAAACAACACAGCTCCACAGCTCCACCCTCTTGTTGAAAATCGTCACATCCGGTTTAAAATAAAACAAAACGGTGACGCCTATATCGCCAAACTCAAGGCTTTAAAATGGCAGTCCACAAACCAGTGGGTAACGTTGCGGATGCTACGCTGATACTGCCTCTATTTTAGCACTAAATGGTCTCTCCCCATCTCCACCACCTGTCATTTCCTGTCGTCGCTTTACTAATATTAATAATAACATTAATGCCCACAAAAATATACTTTTAAAAAATACACATATGCAGATAGATTAATCTCTGCAGGCTGGGCTCCTCTTTTCAGCAGGTTCCACTTTTAGTTAGACGTTGTGCTGTACCCTCTGCCCACGTCCAAACATTAAAAGGCAGGAATATTGAACAGCTGGAGTGGATGAAGCATCTGCCTCAGTGAAACATTAACTTCATGCTGGGAGATGGTTTAGCCGCTCTCACCTCAGCCTGTGAGAGCAGGCTGGCCTTGAATCAAATGATGACAGAATCCTCGCCTCTTTATGTCCCCCTATTATTTCTGTTCACATCTATGCCGAGTGTAAAAAATGTTCCAAGCACCATATCTTTCCATTACATTGAGTGCCTCTGTGAATCCATGGGAGAGATTTGATCCCATATTGATTTTCCCTTTTAAATCATCTGACATGATGTAGCAGGGAGGAAGGATTTTGGTGAATGAGGTATACTTTGCATTCTCTCTTTTTTTTAACTCCAAGGTTTTCTTGTGCCTCTCTTTTTCTTATTATGATTTCTCTTTCTCTATGTTCCAGGTTCAGCTGATCCACTACAATCATGAGCTGTACACAAATTATACAGAAGCTGCTAAAAGCCCCAATGGATTGGTCATAGTGTCCATATTTATGAAGGTAAGTCTGCATATGTTTATTAACTAACTGCCTGCCAGTGTATAGGCTGTATTCACAAGAATTATTATTTTTTTATTTTTATTTTTTTACATGTTATGACCCAGCAGCTGCTATGGTGACATTTTGTAATGGGTTATAGCTCAGAAATCTAACAGAATACTAATCTTTTCTACACTGGATTTGAGTCACCAGCTACAATGGCTGTACAAGGAACTTGACCTGGTTTAATCAGTGTTTAAGCACTACATGACGGCTACAGTATACAACACACCGATGGAACATGTAGTGTAAAATTGAACAGGACTTAACATTGTGTTCGGGCTCAATTCGATCAAAAGGTGCTAATTCAAGTGTTTCTGTGTAGCAACAAAACCAACATGTCGGAGTGTTCATTCCTTCTCAGGCTTGAAAAACGTATGAATAATTATTAACCCTTCAACCGTATGATGCACTTTTCTTGTCGTGGCTCCCAATCTTCTCAGTCATAACTCGGTTACATAAGAACGCCCAGATGTCATACATATACTGCTGGAATCGGCACGGCCACACTACCAATGCACGAACAGGGCTCAGGTGCAGCTTATAGCTAAATGGCTGAATCCATGGCAACATCACACTTCAGGTTTACATGACCCAAAGTATGATTGGAAGCCTGATGGATAATCTCAGATCATATTTGCTCTAAAGGAAAGTAAGAAAAAGGTAAACAATGGAGCTTTTTTCAGAGCAGACATTTTGACTTGCTGTTATTACTAACAATGGCTCTGTCCCTGCTTTTCCTGTAATGACATGTCAAAATGTCTGCTGTGAAAAAGGTCTACTGAAGCAGCTAAATGGAATTGAAACATCATTAATTTTATGATTCACACAGTCTGTGTTTTCTGACCGTGACATGTCAAAATGTCTTCTGTGAAAATGGCCTATAGAAGTGACACATTCCATGACAATGTACACTTTTTACACATCACTACATTTATTTTACAATACTAATTTATAGAATGTTAGACAGTCTCCTACATGTAGACCAAGGCACATCTCATATTCAACCATGGAACTTAAAGAGCAGGCTCTGAGTATTGTACCAAGACTTTCAGATAGCTTTACATAAGTGTGAATGTGCTTTTACATGGGTTTTATAACAGAGCAGACCAAATTACCATTTGTTTCAGCCTATTGTTTTAAACTTAAATGTTATTTGTCAGATCAGTCACTTTACGTTGAGCCTATTAAACACAGTCTTAATGACGGCTCTATAATAATTGGACAAGAAGAGGAGTCAATTCATTGGAAAATAGCCACAATTTTTGTTGGGGAAAACTACCCAAATGGTACAAAACGTATCCAAAAAAAAAGTCATCCCAAGCTATATGCAAAATCCAAAGCCAATCAAATAAAAAAGTTGCAGATATTTCCCCACCAATCTTACAACAGAAAACACAAATAAATGGAGTAAAAACTGAGCAAAAAAAGTCTATTTCTAAGTTTGGAATGAGGTAGAGTTAAAATATGTAAAATATGGATGTGATTTAGAGGTGGTTTTGTATGGTTTTTGTAAGTGTCAATTTCCATGTCCAGCTTATGCTATCATGGTTGATTCTATGTTTAGTTTTCTGTTCTCATGTACCTTTAAGAGACAAAATAGGCTGATTATCTGTGTTTGTATCTAGTAGCCACATATTGGTTTAAAAGAGATCTGTCAGGCGCTGACGGTGCCCCCACCCCTCCACTCTCCTGCTCCCTCGGAGTCTTTTTCTGAAATCTTCTAAATGTTCGACTCAAGAACACACGGTTCACAAACAATTAGCAATCCAATTATCCTGCAGAGCGAAACAATATGCTCCTTGGCTTTGAGTCAGCGCTGGTGTCTCTTTGTAGTGTATGAGAGGTCTCCATCTTGAATGAGAGGCTCAGAGATCACAGAGGCAGCCGACGTCCTCAGCACTGTGCCTACCAAGGCTGGAAAGTTCAGCTGCCAATTGCTAATTAGCTCCCCAGTGTCAATGGAACCATCATTTAGTCTTGAAGAGACAGAAGAAACGCTGACCTAGGTCAACGCCCCCTCGACTCCCCCCCTTTAACCAACAGAAGAGGGTCGGAGGACTATGAAAGGAGCAAGGCTTTGGAAGTGGAGTGCTGCCGGTGTGGTTGTGCGGATACGAGAGCCTGAGGAAACAGCCGCTCTGCACTGCTGTTAGGCTTAGCTGCCAAATAAATCATATCATATAATGATACTTACCATGTGTGCTATTTAGAAATCTATTTATTTCATCTTAAAAGTGCCACACATACTGTACTACGAACTCAATAGAGTAGTGATTTGGGATGTATAAGTCCTGTTCATATTCAGACGGCGCCAAGGCTCGAACGGACAGTAAACTGAATCATCGGTACAAAGGATTAGAGACTGTGCTAGAAAATATCTGCTTGTTTGACACAAATCCAAAGGTACAAGCTTTGTCAAGTGCAATAACAAAGTGTTCTGGGTTTGCTAGAGCTCTGATTTTAGCCTGTGGCTGGCTTCCTCTCTGCACTTAGAGCCATATCAAAGTAAAGCTGAAATAAGAGACTCCAGTGTTCTATGTTAAGGAACATTGACCTTATCCTTTAAAACAAACAAATCAAATTGGAATTGACAGGTAAAACAAATACTCAAGAATGAACAACGTTTTCTAGTTTACAAATCCGAGTTGTAGGTTCCGGAAGCATATTTGTTTCTTTTTATTTTCATTCCTGATTTATTTTGCTGATAGCCTCAATGTCCAGAAACGCACCACACAAAACAGAATTTTAAGCTCAGTGATTGGATGTTTCGTAGCATAATGCATCACAGTAGCCCCGGTTAACTTCTTTACTTACTGTATGATTCTTTTTTTATTTTATGTTTATTTGGCAGGGACAAATGCATAGAACATTGCTTTATAAAGAATACAAAGTAGATGCCATGCATACAGGTTTATAGCCATGACTAATTTGCAACCCCTGTCCCTGGTTAGGCTTTTAAAATTAAAACAGAAATTACAGAGTATTAATATAAAAATTTGTAACTATTAAAATACATACAATAAATACATCCCATACATGAAATAAAATATGAACTTAAATTAATGTAAAAATCACTATAAACAGAGTTTAGACACATTTAACAATACAAGAACACAAAAGTACGCATATGTCTATGCATGCTAACATATGCAACATTATGTTTGTTATTTATTCATGTACTCTGGCTTGTATCTTTTCTAATACAGTATTTTGTTCTGATCCTTCACTTAGAAGAGCTCCAACTGCCACCTGACATATTGTACCTGCTCCTTTTTAAAGCTGCACTACAGAAGTTTTATATTTCAACCGTCTAAATCAGAAACAGGGACAGGCTTCAAATCCAGCCTAATGAGACCATACTGTTGCTCCAAATTTACCAAATTTGATTGTAGAGTCATCAGCAGTCAGAAGACGGAAATCTTTGTTCCAACTTGGGCTTATACCAATTGGCAATCTTCACTACAGCTACAGCCACTAGTTTTTGACTTAAGCACTACACTTTTTGATTTAAAAGTGTAGTGCTTGTAGACACTGTCCAATACAACTTTACAAAAGTTCTTCATTATACCAAAAAGGGTTCCCTTTTGTTAAGCTTCGTATAAATACTCTAGCACGACATTGTCTAAAATACATTGCAGCTGTGAGTATTCAAAAGCAGTGTCCAGGGAAGACAATTTTGTTAATGCCCACGTGTAAAAAAATAAATAAATAAAGTTTCAAAGGAGATTAAAAAAACACTCACCTGCCACCCACACACACACACACACCGTCCCAACTGCACTCCAACTGGCTTTCTGCTAATGTCTCTCCTTCTGTCCTAGCGTGTTTCAGCAGGTCAGACTCTTCAGTACTAGCATGGAGCAGATGGGTGGTAATTAGCCACATCTTTCTTTCAGCAGAAGCTCGTTTTTGTCATTCTAGGCGTGGAGTCGTGAGGCACCATAAAGGACATAAAGGACAGCAGTGGGCGACTGCAGCATTGTGGGGACACACCAATTCAGTTTTATTTTATTTATAGTGTCAAATCATAACAGACGTTCACAGGACAGGACACTTTACAGATATAGTAGGTCTAGACCACACACTACAATTTACAGAGACCCAACAAATCCACCCCAGGAGCAAGCATTTGGTGCGACAGTGGCAAGGAAAACCTTCCTTTAAACAGGCAGAAACCTCGGCCCTCTGTCACTGCAGGTTGGGACATGGAGACACTGATACAGATAAACAGAAATATGATCCATAATAATTATAGCAGTTGGTATGATGAACATTGGCAATTTTAGTAACAATAAAGATAATAGAGCTATGACTATGAATAATAGTAGTAGCAGTGCAGGGGGTAGAGCAGGACCACAGCAGCAGCTGCAACCAGTTAATAATGAGCATGACTGGGACATGAATGCACACAGACAGAAAGAGAAGAACTCAGTGTGTCAAAGGAAGTCCCCCCGGCAGTCTACAACTCACTGATTCACTCATTTGACGATTATCAATATAATCTAACAGCAAGAAATGTGTCTGATAAACATTATGGTGCTAAGTCTGTACTTTTCTTACACCTAACGTGCAGACAATCCCGGAATAGAAGAAACAGAATGACTGAATCCCCTCAGGTGCTTTTCTAGGAAAACGATGAAAAGCAGTGGGCAGCATGAGTGGCTGGTAAAAGGCATAATGTCTGCCTGAAGAGCACAGGAAACAGGTCAAAGACTAAGTCATTTCAGTTGCAGCGCTGGGAGGGGGAGGACGAGCACATCTCTTTTTAATCACTTCGCCCAAAGACATCTCTACAATTAGAGTTGTGAAGTCCACCAAGCATGAGTGAGGGATAGATGAAGTGGAGAGGAGGGCAGAGTGAAGTCAGCGAAGGGCACAGGTGGGGGTGTGGGGTGGGGGGGGACAGGAAGTGCGAGGTGCTCCCTTCAGCTATTAGCAAGCATGTCTCAGAATTGGTAGAGAGAAGTACTGAACAATGGATTCATTCAAGCGGAGTGGAATTAAAAGTGTCTCTACAGCTTTTGGGAGCAGTAAGTCTCTGTGGTCTTTGACAGAGATCACTGAATCGTCATGGTAACAAGGTTTTCTTTTAGGATGTTTTTTTGGCCTTTAATTGGTAGGATAGTTGTAGGCAGGAAATGGAGAGACTGAGGGGGAAGACATGCAGCAAATGGCCGTAGGTCGGAATCGAACCCTGGGCCGCTGCGGTAAGGACTGAGCCTTGGTACATGGGACACACGGGTAAAGGTATGACAAGAAATGTTTGCTATATTTTACCAAGCCCAGCGTCTGAGGAGTTACGCCCATATTGGAAGATTCCACAAATAATGATCCGCATATAAGGGAACAACCTTTAGTGCCAATGAAGGAAGTAGTTTGCCCTTGATGTAGCGAGGCGAGCAGGTCAGGGTGCTGGTTGGGCGAGTAGCTGAAAGGCGAAAGTGGGCCTGAATTTGTGTCCCGTTTCTAACCTGTGATTAACCTTAACGATCTTCCCCGAGCCTGTACCATGGCTTTTAAAGGAACACGCCGACCTATTGGGACTTTAGCTTATTCACCGTATCCCCCAGAGTTAGATAAGCCATCTTCTAACCGTATACAAAATGGGAACTATATTCTGAGAAGGCGAAGCACTGCTACATGGGCGGAGTGATTAGCGCAACACCTGAAAAGCACCGTTGTTACTCTCTGCTTACTATTGGGAGCCAACACGGTCTCAAGGCAGTTCATGAAATGGTCCCGTTATTTTTAATCTATTGATTCATGTTCACGGGGACGTTTTTGTCATTTTTTTCATGGTGGCCAGCACGAAATGGTCTATATGGAGATTAACGGGGAAAGCAAACGCCACACCCCGGGGGAGGACGCGGGGGACGCGTGACAATAACAGGATGGTTGGGTTTAGGAAAAAAAAACGGGGAAAGGACACCTCACATGCTGGGAGATGCTTGATTGGCATCAAGTAGACATACTGCAATCTTCTAGGTGAAACCAGGCTGCAAAGTGATTTTTATCATCAATTTGAATGTTATGGTCATTAGCAGGATGTGTTTCCATGGCAACTAATGGTAAATCCATACAATACACAGCTCTCAACCAATTACACCATAGAGCAGCTCGTATGCTGTTGTGCTGTTATGCTTCTTCCATTGTCACTACCCCCGTTTTACCAATTAGCTGCACACTTACTGTAGGTGTGAGCTCTGTAACAGCCTCAGTGCCCTAATACCACTGCTGTTGGAAAGAAATATCATCTTAATGCTTATCTGCTTTTCTTCCAAGCCTCCAGTGTTGTACAACTGGTTACAAGCATTCAGAAAAGCATTTGTAAATGTGTGAGCCAAATGGCTGATTCCAAGAGTCACTGTGGAACATGAGTTTAGTTTAGTTACTTACTTACTACTTACTCTCTGATTAATTAACATCAACCCGTATGTGTAGGACTTGGCCATATGTCTGAAATCAATATTACAACACTAATAACAATTTGTCTAATGTGTGTATGCAGAAATCACATTGGGAGTGAAATTCATCGTTATGCTTTACATCAGAGCCCTGCTCTTTATTAGCCATTCACCCCATCCACCTCCCTATCACTTACACAAAAATAGCACTCCCTTGAGTGTTTTTTGCCACTGAACTTAACTGAGGCAGAATCTCCATTTCCCTAAATGTCTTTGGAAATTAGTAGTATGTAAATGTTATTTCTAGAAGACAGAGTTGAATGAAAAGAAATAAAATGCAACAAAACAAACAAACAATTCAGGTTTTTGACAACAATGGAGAGGACCAAATGCAGACACAGCAGCCGAGCAAGTACAATACAGGTGCTTGACTAGGATCAGTGGTCAAAAAACAGTTCCGCAACACAAAGGGGCTAAAAAGTCTAATAGGTGGGATGCAGGAAGCATGTCACGGACGAGTTGCAGGGTTTCAGAACAAGATACTGGACAGCAGGCACAGCGTCCAGGCTACAGCTGGACTACAATGGCAATATGGCACCATTGAAAATCTGGTAGGGAAGTAGCTGGTTTCTAGGGGCGGGGGGGAAAAAAATCAAAAAACCTATGTATCGTGAATTTTTTTTTGCGACAATTTTTAAGCTCGATTATTTTCCCTAGAATCAACGTGACATCATGACTCCGCGTAAACATACATGCCCTCTTTCTTAAGCCAAGTGCCGTGTTATCTGTACGCATTTTGAGCTATTTGCGTGTATGTCTACACTGTATACAGCAGACATAAACATACACACCACTTTCTAAAGCCAAATGGCGTGTTATCTGTACACATTTTGAGCACCGTATACAGCGGACGGGTTGGGTTTAGTAAAAGAGCAACATGGTTGGGTTTAGGAAAAGAAGAACATGGTTGGGTTTAGGAAAAGAAGAACAGGGTTGGGGTTAGTAAAAGAAGAACGGGGTTGGGTTTAGGAAAAGAAGAACATGGTTGGGTTTAGGAAAAGAAGAACAGGGTTGGGGTTAGTAAAAGAAGAACGGGGTTGGGTTTAGGAAAAGAAGAACATGGTTGGGTTTAGGAAAAGAAGAACAGGGTTGGGGTTAGTAAAAGAAGAACGGGGTTGGGTTTAGGAAAAGAAGAACGGGGTTGGGTTTAGGAAAAGAAGAACATGGTTGGGTTTAGGAAAAGAAGAACATGGTTGGGTTTAGGAAAAGAAGAACAGGGTTGGGGTTAGTAAAAGAAGAACGGGGTTGGGTTTAGGAAAAGAAGAACAGGGTTGGGGTTAGTAAAAGAAGAACAGGGTTGGGTTTAGGAAAAGACACGCTGGACACGATCCCCGGTCTCCTGGGTGACAGTCCTGTGTTTAACCCATCCACCACCCCGACCAACCTTTGCCCTTTCATACTACCAGGTACAGCGTGAACTCACACGTAACCGCAAGGTAATGTAACTCAATGGAGGCCAAACATTCAACTTTTCTTTTTGTTAAAGAAGGAAAAGAAAATCGCAATACTCAACACTATCCAATGGCAATACTTCTAGAATCACAGTAAATGACAATCGCAATAAAATCGAATTGGCAACCGTCTATAGTGAAGGAATCAAATCGGGACTAAAGCATATGTTCCCAGCCCTATTGGTTTCTAATATTATGGGCTAAATGGGAAGACACGGAACAAACGTGGACGAGGGGAAAGAAAAGGAGGCAGGTCAGAGCTGTTTATCCCAATCTATTAGTAAAACATAACACTACTTTATTTGCAGTATCTTGTGAAATTGTTTAAGATGTAAAGACAATGTGCAATTGTAAATTGTTCTGGTGGGATAGACGAGGCAGAATATAGCTGTGGACTGGAAGATAACATGTTGCAGGGTCACATTCAGCTCTGATAGAATAAAACGTATTTCCATTATAAAGTCATGTTAGGACAAGAATGCCATGTATTTGCTATTTAAGAAGATAGATAATTTTTTTTCCCATGGCAGCAGTGTGTGTCTTGGAGCTGTTTTTAATGGTTTCTTGAAAACAGTGGGAGCCTTTGTTTTCCAGAAGGCAAAGCAGCAGTGCAAGAGAGTGTAGGAGCATCTGACTGTGCAAAATACATCAGTGTGTTTAGACATTTCCTGGGCATTAAAGGTGATGTATTTCAAAGAAAAATACACTTGCATTATCCTTTAAAAAAAATTTAACTCCGTTGAATTAATTTAAATTTGAGATGGGCTCTCAATTCATGACATGATCAGCTCATTTTTTTTAAATTCAACCCCACCCTTTTTCCTCTCTTTTTCTCTCTTTTAATCCAGATTGCCGAGGCATCCAACTCATTCCTGAATCGAATGCTGAACAGAGACACCATCACAAGAATAACATATAAAAGTAAGTGTCCGTGTTCTGTAATCTCAATGTCGAAACATCTGTACCAATGAACCTTGAAACACCACTTAACGTCCGCTAGCCTTCTTTTTTAGTTAGGCTGCTGTTGCTAGACCTTTCAAGTTTTCCATTTCCGCGTTACATGGCACAGTTTACGGAGCTTATAGCTTTACCACTTTAAATACTTGAACATTTTATCAGCTGTAGCTTATTTTAGCTTCATGAGTCATTTTGGAAAATGACTGGGAGGGGGGGGGGGCAATCATATTTCAGCCCCGCCCCGGCTCTACAGATGTACATTAATGCGACAGAGCCTGACATCCCTCCCCTCTCGCTATCTCTGTGATTGATTTAAAGTAATACAACCAAGCCGGAGCATTTTTTCCCCTATCCCAGAAAAGATCTATTATATTTTAATAATATATAATAGGTAGCCAGGACCATACTCCAGCGCTGACGCACGTCTGGCAATGCGAGACTAGCAAACGGTCGAATTGTATATTTCTTACTGTACGTTTTTGATCTCGAAAAGCACAATTAATTCATTTCAATCAAAGTGCTAATTGAAGGGACGCTGCAGGGTGGGGATGGTGAGATGCCTGCATGGGAACTCTCGATAGCTGGAGGAGGCTGTTGGTGAGGCAGCACTCGACAGATGCTCTCCAGAGGTTTCCCTCCGCCAGCCTGCTATGCTGGAGAGGTAGCATCGGCACACACATCGCCCAGGGCTAGTTTTAAAAAAAAAAAAAAGAGACAAATAATTGGATTAATGGGGGAGCAGTGGGGGCTGGATAAACACACTGACCCCTTGTGACTGGGAGGAGTCTCACGAGCCAGCGGGTGGAGAAGGCGGGGGCAGACGGGGGGGAAAGGAGGGGTCCTCCGGGTCCTGGAGCTGGAGAGGAGCATGAATTTTGACAGCTGTCAAAACTCCCTCGGATACACTGTCTCACACACATGCACACACTGTCACATGCTTCAGGATCCTTAGGCATATCCCTCAGACAGTAATGCTGCCAACTTCCTTGCAAAGCACATACTGTATGTACACGCATGCCAACACAACAACACATACACACCATCCAAAGACAATTATTTATTTCAACTGCATGATCAAAGATCAGCAACAGAGCTCCTCTTCGCATGCAGAGAGGATCACAGCCTTTTTTTTTTTTTTTTTTTTTTTTTTATGGGGATTTTCTTATATTAAGCATACCATGCTTATTAGTTTTGATTCATACTGTTTACAAGATGCAGTATTTAAAAGTGACCCAAAGCACAGTTGAATTAGGATTAAAGCTGCAGTGGTCCACCACAGTGACCTTATTATGATAGGCAGTCCATTTGTCAACAGATGACAAGTTACTGAGAGCGTGTTACTGCAGTGTGAAGAGGGAGAGAGTGGCAGTCTGTCTAATTAGCGTCCTGACAGCGGAGACAGTTTGGATAAAAGAGGTTTTGTGCTGCAACACCAACAGCTTGTCATTCACAGAACACTAAATGAAATGTGAAAAATGAGTTTTGAAAGATGAGCTCAGTGCTTGATGTGTTTACAGCCCGCACACAAATGTCCCACGTGAATGTGTAACTGCACCTTTGATGTCGTAATAGGATGCAAAGTGTCCAAAATCTCAGTTAACTACTCATTATATCCTAAACATCAAGTTTTTATTATGTAGGGAATAGTGAACAAGCCCAGGAAATAGCTTTATCCGCTGTGCATGCTAAGGCTACAGCAGAACAGCCATGCTATGAATCAAGAGTCCTGAAATCGGAACATTTCAATCATTTAGGCATTCATACGTTTTTTTTAAGTGCACCGAAGAATATATCATATATAAAATTTTAACGGGACAATTCGCCAACTTTAATTTGGATAGCCAATCGTGCTGATGGAATATGTAGTCCATTGAAGAAATAAATTCCGAGCAACTTCTCCTGCTCACAGAGCCTTGGCAGCCGTGCCCAAATGTGTCAGGATGCATTGCGCCGTGATCGGCGAGTTCGCTAAGCTCTAGTAGCTTTTTTAGTTGTTAAAGACGGAGATGCACAGCCAACTTAGTAATAAAAGAACTGACATTTATTAAATAATAGTGCAAACAGAAAGACGATGAGGTGTGGTTGTCAGGATCGGTGATGTATGAGAGACGGACGTGTGGCGTGTGTTGTCAGCAGCTAACAAAGGAAGTAACTAAACATAGAATGAAATCATGATGGTGCTCGGTGAAGTGTATGCCGCACACTGGTCTCGGGGCAGTCATCTCGTTAGCACCTCACACACAGACCTGCAAGTTCACGAGACAGACAATAGTACACTTGCACAAGACAGCAGGCTCTGGGCCGTCACACAGTTAACGAAAATAAACTCACAAAATGTCAAGAAGGGAAATGTTTTTACGCCTGAACAGAAAAATACAACCATACACCTTCTGAATTCAACTTTGTCTCTTTCGCCGAAGACGAGATTAATTATCCAAAACACACTTCATTCAAACGGGACAGAAACTTTGGAGGCAGACCATTAAATTAGCTCAGTAAAATGGCAAAAACCTGCCAGTTTATCCCCAGGATGGTTTTGGTTGTATTTTCCAGTTTATCTTCAGGATCCTAAAGAATAAGCATGCCTCTGTCCAGGTAAGGAGTAAAACCATGCACGAGGGCTGTCATCTTGGACACTATCCAACTAAAACTGCCCACGCAGACATTTAGCAGCAGAATGATTCAGTTTCTGTTGACGGCGGTGGGCGATTTGAGCAAAGGCCCCACCAGTTGGTGCTCAGGTTCTGGAGGCTTCCCGCTGCAGCTGCAGCCTCTCCCGGCCTCTCTCTGGCTGAATACGGCTGAATATCTCAGTCAGCCAAAACATCCATTACATCCTCTGCACTCATATTTTTGCTGATGAAAACGGAGCGAGTTTGCAATACAAGAGAAGAGAACAAGGAAGTTTGTGCGCCCCCAGCTACCAAAGCTGAAAGTACCACTCTGGAGTTCCTCTGGACACCAGTGACATCACTGGAGGACCGAAGTAGAGCAGATTGTGCGGCTGTAGCCAACTGAGCCTCAGAGACACAGAGAACATTGGAAAGAACTGCAGGCTTTATTTCACACACGATATACACCAGATTAGTCTCGCTTTGCCAGACCTTCCTCCGCAGCGCTACAAAGGAAGGTCTGGCTAGTCCACACAGCATTCCTGAATGGGAGAAAATTGTGCTCTGGTTCACGCAATCGCAATCACAATCGTCTTGGGCGGTGCTAAGCACCGGACGGAGCCACGTCGCCTCTGAAAAATAGCCTCGGGAAGGAACTTGTTTTGGTGGAACACGTGTACGTTCAAAAGTAGTTTTAGTCGTGCAACAGAAAGCTCAGATTGGACAGATAGTCTAGCTAGCTGTCTGGATTTACCCTGCAGAGATCTGAGGAGCAGTTAACCTTAGTCCTCAGAAATCCACCAGAGTTTAGAACACCAACACAAAAGAAGAGGAAGGGGACGGACATCTGGCTGAAAATAGTGAAATCCGGTGGAATTTCGGATGGCAACATATCAATCCTGGAAGTGGAACATCGTAGACATACAGTAGACTAACACCAGATAGATAGAGATAAGGTTGAAAATCGCAGAATTGTCCCTTTAACGCTAGCTCCAGGTTTTTATAGCTTAAATCAGTGGTTCCCAACCTGGGGTCCGGGCACCCCCAGGGGGGGCGGCAAAGATCACAGGGGGGGCGCGAGTCTTTATCTGGTTTGAGGTTGAGGTAAAAAAAATTGTTTTGCACATGTTAAACAAATGATAATACACTAGAATATCTAATGTATACAAAAGTCTGTATGAAAACTATATACAGTGGGGGAAATAAGTATGTGACCCCTTGCTGATTTTGCAGGTTTGCCCACTTACAAAGAATGCAAAAATCTACAATTTTAATCATATGTACATTCTAACAGTGAAAGACAGAATCCCAAAGAAAATTCCAGAAAATCACATCATATGAATTTATTAAAATTGATAACCATCTGATGAGGAAAAACAAGTATTTGACCCCCTGGACAAACAGCAAGTATTCTGGCTCCTACAAGCCAGTTAGTCTTTCTTTAAGACACAGCCCCAATCCGAACCAATTATCTACATCAAATATACCTGCCTCACCTCGTTACCTGTATAAAAGACACCTGTGAACACCCAAACAACCAGCATCCAACATCACTACCATGGGCAAGACCAAAGAGCTTTCTACGGACATCAGGGACAAGATTGTTGATCTGCACAAGGCTGGGATGGGCTACAAGAGAATCGGAAAGCAACTTGGAGAGAAAAGATCAACTGTCGGTGCAGTTATCAGGAAATGGAAGAAGCACCACACAACCGCCAACCTCCCTCGGTCTGGGCCTCCATACAAGATCTTGCCTCGTGGGTGTGTCCCTGATCATGCGAACGGTGAGGAATCATCCCAAAACCACAAGGGGGGAACTGATGAATCAACTGAAGGCAGCTGGGACCACAGTTACAAAAAGAAACGGTTGGTAACACACACGCCCGTCATGGATTGAAATCCTGCAGCGCACGCAAGGTCCCCCTGCTCAAGAAGAAACATGTACAGGCCCGCATGAAGTTCGCCATTCACCACCTGGACGACTCAGAAGAGGCCTGGAAGAAAGTGATGTGGTCAGATGAGACCAAAATAGAACTTTTGGCCTCAACTCAACTCGTCGTGTTTGGAGGGCAAAGAACACCGAGTACAACCCAAAGAACACCATCCCCACCGTCAAGCATGGTGGTGGCAACATCATGCTTTGGGGGTGCTTTTCAGCCAAGGGGACGGGACAACTCCATCGTATTGAGGGGAGGATGGACGGGGCCATGTATCGTGGAATTCTGGACCGACATCTCCTTCCCTCAGTGAGAGAGCTGAAGATGGGTCGAGGATGGGTGTTTCAGCACGACAACGACCCTAAGCACACGGCCAAAGCAACAAAAGAGTGGCTGAAGAAGAAGCACATCAAGGTTCTGGAGTGGCCTAGCCAGTCTCCAGACCTGAATCCGATTGAAAATCTTTGGAGGGAGCTTAAAATTCAAGTTGCCAGGCGACAACCTCGGAACCTGAATGATTTGGAGGCTGTCTGCAGGGAGGAGTGGGCCAACATCCCTGCCGAAATGTGCACAAACCTTGTCACCAACTATAAAAACCGTTTGACATCTGTGCTGGCCAATAATGGCTTTTCTACAAAATATTAACATGCTGTTTGTCCAGGGGGTCAAATACTTGTTTTTCCTCATCAGATGGTTATCAATTTTAATAAATTCATATGATGTGATTTTCTGGAATTTTCTTTGGGATTCTGTCTTTCACTGTTAGAATGTACATATGATTAAAATTGTAGATTTTTGCATTCTTTGTAAGTGGGCAAACCTGCAAAATCAGCAAGGGGTCAAATACTTATTTCCCCCACTGTATTTTGTTGTATCTTCATTTTTCCTGCCGCCACGGCATCACTATTTTATGAATGAAACATGGAGGAGAAACGTAACAGTGCTGATAACTTCTCTGTATCAAAAAAGAAAGTAAGGCTCTATCTCGAGAGTTACCTCAACTTTGGTTTCGGGGGCTCAGCTTTTCTTAGACATGAGTAGGGGGGGCGCCAAGGAAAAAAGGTTGGGAACCACTGGCTTAAATTGTTCTTGTTTTTAGCTATTTATTGTCGTTGTTTTTTTTTTTTATCTCTAATGCACCTTCAGGTGTGGCACTCACAATTTCATCTAATAACAATGTATCCGATGACAATGTGAAAACACTGTGAAAAGGGGCGTTGGTAATGATGTAATGAACCTACAGAGAATTATCAGCTGAATCTGCAGCTCCTCTTGACTTTACAGAGCTTTATTTTGACTTTCGGTTAATTGTTTAACTGTTCGGCCCGCAACTGGGATGCCCTTTGGTTTACTCTAACTGCTCTCATAGCGCCGTTTCCAGTGAAACAGCTGTAAAAAGGTAGTGTCTTCTACCCGCTCAGCAGCAAACCACAGACAGGCTCGGTCAGAGACGAGCTGGTGGTCACAGCGGAGCATTTAGCAGCTAAAGACACAGAGATTTCCCTCAGGAGTTGGTAGATACCACAAACAGCTAAATGAGAGAGAATAATGGTGAGAAACTGCTAATCTGCTGCATGTGTAAAAAAAGCAACTGTTTGCTAACATGTTTGCACGCATCCATTTAAAAATACAAGTCCTGCTTCTTTACTTCATTTACTTCAGAATCAGATCAGAATCAGAAAAGCTTTATTGCCAAGTATGTTTACACACACAAGGGATGTGTCTTGGTATCGTAGGTACAGGTCACATTAAAGCATTAAAGCAACATGCACAAACACACCGAGTCGCCATATGCGGCGCCATCTCAACTCTCTCCTAACTCTCTTCTGATTCTGATTCTGAATTTCGGGAAAGAGACTTCAGATACAGTATTAGGGGACCACTAAGGTCTATATAAAAGCATCCAAAGAGCACCATGTCAAGGGACCTTTAAGATGATTAGGAAAAGCTTTCCGGCCTTTTCTCTAGTTTCTTTACTTGTGAAATCTGAGGAAAAGGACAAATGTCTCGAAATAATAATTTCAGTAATCTGATAACAAATACACTTTGTTCTTTTCCTTTTGTGTTGTGCAATTCACAACTTTGGTACAAACTGAAGCTACAGTACAGTAAACTTATTGTTTTTGCTTACAGATGATGCGTATCTGCTGACCGGCCTCAACATAGAGGAGATTTACCCCGAGACAAGTAGCTTTATCACATACGAAGGATCGATGACCATCCCTCCATGCTTTGAGACCGCCACGTGGATCCTGATGAACAAGCCGGTGTACCTCACACGCATGCAGGTGAGCCTCAGCCGCCGAGCCAGAGCTGGAACACAAACCCAAACCTCACTGGGGATTATCTCTCTAACTATCGTTCTGCCTATGAAACATGTCAGCCCAGTGCTGAGGCTTTTACTCCTAAGCTCGTCTTTTGTCTAGTCCTCTATACAGTCCCACCTGGCTCATATTTCCATGATTCTTTGGCCTACTTTTAACAGCTTTTTCTCTCTCTCTCTCTCTCTCTTTCTCTCTCTCTGTGTCTGTCTTCATCTTAGATGCACTCTTTGCGGCTGTTGAGCCAGAACCAGCCGTCTCAGATCTTCCTGAGCATGAGTGACAACGTTCGCCCAGTTCAGCCGTTGAACAACCGCTGCATCCGCACCAATATCAACTTTAGCATGCAGGGCAAAGACTGCCCCAACAACAGGGTTCAGAAGCTCCAATACCGAGGTACAAGCAGAATTTGCCAATATCATTTTTGATTTAAAAAGGATATCTTGAATCTTGAATTCTGCAGGCACAACTCAGTTTCCAATGGGCAACACTTAAAGGTTTTCACAATATTTTACTCTGAGGTTTATTACAACACGGATCTTATGTTCATAGTTGGCCCTCATTTCGTTTAGTTATGACTACAATAACTTTGTACTCAACAAAGTATTTGCAGAGATCTGGGATTTTTTTAGGGGCCCCGATGGGGCAGGAAACATGTAGTCAGTAGTAGTGTGGAGCAGAGCAGTCAGGTGATCAGGGAGGCTGTAAAGAAGCCAACAGTTTAGCCAGATTTTCTAAAGCACTTTAGTTTGGTAGCCCTTTACATTACTGCTCAGTAAAACATCAGACCGGCTATAGTTTATTTGTGTTTTAAGCCCCCAACATCTCCTTCTAGGCAACGCTGCCTGGAAGGCACTAGGATTAGGCAATGGTTATGGTTAGGGTTATGGTTAGGTTCCTGAAGTCAACGGTTGCAGCACTGCCTGAAAGGAGACATTGAAACACCCTCAAGCCCGGCCATACGTCTTCCAGAGGAGGCTCTCATCACCACGCCCCTTTCTGGGGGGAAACAATCTGCATCCGCATAGATGGCAACAGCATAAACAGAGGAAGTTAAACATATTTCCAAACTCTTACCTTAAACAAACCGTTTTCATTTGATATCACTATGCCCGAGTAGTTGGTTGCACCAACAATACATCCAAAAAACGTGGATCTCCGATTTGTTCCCCTGCCATGTCCTAAACAAATCCTAATTGATTGGCTACGTTAGACCAGACCGACATTGCATCATCGCCAGGGCCTCGACGCCACACATCAGGAGAGAAACAGGAAAATGTCGAAAAGCTGTCGTGTAGTAGTAGTAGTACTACTTTTTTTTAGCTTTGGTGCTTTTCAGCATCGAGCATTCAAAGCTTTTGTAGCGGCGGCAGCGGAGTGGGAAACCAACCTTTCCGACCGCACTCAAAGGCAATTTAATTTCACGGAAAAAGAGAGAGTGAAAAGAGACTGCTTCAGTCTCCTGTTGTTAAACACAATCCTGGGCAGTTCATAGTGTTTAAAACCTTTTTTTTGTGACAGCGGTAGCCAGTGATGTTTCCCGTTTACTGTAACGCAAGGGGACTCGCACGCCGCGATCAGGACTGACGAGTCTGATAGCCAGTTGACATCACATGATCAAAAGAAATGGAAAGAACTGCGTTTTTGCCAGACCGTCTGACGAGTGACGACAACGCAGTGACATAGCGCTGCATAAATTAGCAAGCTGCTAGTGGACATTTAGCAGGCAGCTTAATCAGTGAATTTCTGCCTACATTCACGTTTATAACAAATTAAATAAAAATAATATTCAAATCCCGAAATTGAAAATCGAATACCTACTTTTTGAACAAATAGATAAGCCATAGATACGCCCGATGTAATTGCTTTTAGATTCGACATCCACACAGATTATATTAAATTAACATCAGAATTGAGTGCCGAGCTGCTTCTCAGCTGATGGTTGAGATCATGGAGGCTGAAGATTGATGTGCTAAAGAGAAGGAGGGAAGAAAAGAGGCAGCAGAAAGTCAGAACACCTGTTTGGCCCTGACTGACAGATCACCACCTGGGAGCTGCTGCTGCCTTCTGTCATCTCTCCTCCTCTGCTTCAGACAATATCAGTCTGCTGTAGTCTGAATGTAGAATTTCACTCACAATCTGTTAAAGGCGAGAGGTAGCCCGTTCTCTGCTATTCATTGTGTAATTCCTTTATTTCTTTATTTGGTCAAAAGTTATTGTTCTGTGGCCGACACATGCCGTGATTGTCTTTCTGTCTGTATCTCTCTCTCATTCTTTCTCTGTTCTGCTCTACTCTACCCGCTCCCCCTAAAAAGATGAAATTCTCATTCTGTGCAGCAGTTGTGGGGGAGATTTCAGCCCTCCACCACCTGCCTCAGACCCTCGTGATCCTGAAACAAATGCACTCACCAGAGACCCTCAGAGAGCAAAATCAAAAACACAAAGGCAGGCCTCTGTTCCTCTCCTGTTCAGAGATGTAAAGACCTTCAAGATAAAGTGTGGGGGGGGGGGTGGTCTCATTAAAAGGGAAAAAATGTCTCTTTGGTGATTTGTGTAAGGTCAACCTTACCAACAAGAAGCACTCCTCCCCTCCCCAGAGAGGCGATCATCAGGGTATCTGAATGGGAAATCAGGGATGTTTGGAAACTACATGCTGTGCATGTGTATGTTTACTTTCTTATTTTTCAACACCTGATGAAAGGAAATATGATTATGGTAACAATCCCTTCTTTCACATAACACCGAAACACTTTTTTGAAATCAAATTACAATGTTTACTTGCGTTGTTGGCACCTGCTCCTTTTGGGTATAATGTACTGTCAGGGCTGCCACTCAGAACATATTCACTCGAGTGCCATTCCTTTTGAATTGTATGTTATCACTCAAGATGAAATATGGTGTAGGGGAAGGGTGGGGGTGAATAATGCCATTGTGGAGGGTGCTGCATATACTGTATATAAATCAGTATTCTCACTCCTGTCCTTCTCCTCTCTTCCAGTGAACGAGTGGTTGCTAAAGTAGCCTCCCTTGGATGAGCGTCAGAGATGGAGAGCGGGACGAGGCGATGGGGAGGAGGGAAGGATGGAGAAGGGAAAGATGTGAAACCGGGCTAAAGGTTGCATCTCATTTAAGATTATTTCATGGCATTGTATAAAGACAACACTGGACATTATACGAATTAAGGAACTTTGTATTGCGGGCTAAGAGACTCTTCTTTTCATACATTGAGAACCGTTTGAACCCTCGATCCAACACATGCTATTAAGCCCTTTCCCCCCACTGTACAACTACAGTATATCTACATGGACATTTTGATACCAATATGTTTTTGGGAGAAAACCAAAAAAAAGACACTTGGAAACAAACAAAAAAAGTAAATAACGTGGAAGCATTTATTTGATAGCCTCCCAACCAATAGGACAACGTTGGGACTTTAAAGCCTTTGTACATAAAAATGTTGCTATCAGTGGGAAAATCCAAGGACTAAGTCACTGCCCCCATCCCGCCGGTCAAGACGAAGTGGTCAACACAAGTCTCACACAGACTTCTCATTACAGTCACCAACAAGGCATGCAATCAGCAAAACCAACAGAGAGGGAACACAGCCTTACCTTGTCATTGTCCAAAACTAGAGTCATGTCATGGGAGTCGAGCGAATATTTACAGGCTTTCTTATGGCCTCAGAACAACCAGTGTCTTGGCCTCGTTTGTACATATTATAATTATCAATACTGCAGAAAAATGAATATGTAAAGAAAACTAATGAATTAACATTCAAAAGATATATTAAGAGGATTTAAAAAAGAAGATAAAAAGTTGAGAATTTTAAAATGCTTGGTGCACTTTGAATTCTGGAGCAGTTCTTAGTGTGAGCTGATGCCTTTTTTCTGTTTTATTGTTTACAATGGTCATACACTGTGTTTGAGTGTTGTTATCAGCCCAATAAATGTGTCTGGAAAGTTCACTTTGGGAAATGCTTCACTATGAGGAGCTGACTTATTGTACCTGTACCTGCTTTGTACTGTTCCATATTAAATGTGTTGATATGTCAATATTCCGCCTCAGAGGCATGCTCAATAACACTGCCATCACCCAGAAAGCATTGCTTGGAGATAACAGTGGGATAACGAAAGTATCAGGGTAGTGTCTTCTTGACACAGCCTCTAAATGAATGGCATGATGGTCTCCTGCTGATAAAGATGCAGCGTTACAGTCTGGCTTTCTTTCCATTGTTTGCCTGATATAGCTGAAGCTTATCAGCCATGCACAGGAATAACGTATTCTCGGTTTGCGAGACCGTCCTCCGAAGCGCTGTGTGGGAAGGTCTGGCTAGTCCACACAGCATGCCGGGATGGGAGAAAAACGTGCTCTGGTTTATTGGCATTTCTTTAAACCAATCACAATCGTATTGGGCTGCGCTAAGCGCCGGATGGAGCAACTGTGCCGCTGCATAATAGCCTCGGGAAGGAACTTGTTTTGATGGAACCTGTGTTTGTTCCAAAGTTGTTTTAGTCGTGCGACAGAATACTCGCTAGCTGTCTAGATTTACCCTGCAGAGACCTCAGGGCCAGCTAACCATAGTCCTCCAAATCCACCGGAATTTAGAATGCCAACACAAAGAAAGAGGAAAGTGATGGACATCCGGCCAAAAATGAAGGAAAATCCGACGGAATTTCCGGTGGCGTCGGAACAATCCCGTAAATGAAACGTCGTTGATGTATAGACTACAGTCTGGCTTTCTTTCCATTGTTTGCCTGATACAGCTGAAGCTTTTCAGCCATGCACAGGAATCTCCATCAGGGTTAATGTGACCTGTCATAGTCTTTAAAATCACATCAGCGGCCGTCACGGGACAAGGAGCAGAGGAACATCCTCTCCTGTGCCGATGACGGTGCATGCCCAACAATGAAGGTCCAATCCACTGTTATCAAATGGAGGGCACGCCTCATTTCAACAGAACAAAGCAAAAGTTGGTGCTGAATATAGATAGTTAACCCCAGGAACGTGTTTCACGTTTTCAGCGAAGGTCAATCACAGAACTGCTGGTGGAACAGCAGCCGCACGTAACGTCTGGACTTTGGCTCTCTCTAACTTCTTGGCAACAGTTTACGGAAGGCCCTTTCCTAATTTCATATGTGCAACAAAGGCAGCTTCTGACCTCAACCCCCATCCAACACCTAAAGCTTTAAAGTTAAGATTTCAAGTGCGGTTTACTATACTGCAAGTATCTGAAATATTGCTGGCAGTAAACATACAATAGAAGAGCAACTGGTGTATCTTTACAGTGCAGCCAAACAAACGTATGTAGTTTTGAAAAAGAAGTCAGTCAATATTGGCCTTTTTCAATCATGCCATGGTTAACGGCAATCACAATTTCTGCTGAGCATGGCGTGAGTAGTTTTCTACAAAACAGCAGAGCACACTTATAAGAGTTGTTACTTTGGGGAGGAGGTGGAGGCACTGTGACTGCTCCTACTTTACATTACATGTCATTTAGCAGACACTTTTATCCAAAGCGACTTACAGTTGCTATATATGTCAGAGGTCACACACCTCTGGAGTAACGAGGGGTTAAGCGTCTTGCTCAGGGACACATTGGTTGACGTATCGCAGTGGGAAACGAACCCAGGTCTCCCACACCAAAGGTACATGTCATATCCACTGCACCATCACCACCTTCTTCTTCCATTACTCCTAACAATATCTAAAACTCATCCACTCTGTTGTGTCCCACAAGCACAGCTGTGTCCCTCCTTCTCTCCCTCGTCTTCTCTGTGCTGGACCATCAGCCGTCCGACCTCTCTCTCCCTCATGGCTGCCTCATTCCAGATGTTTGGATCTGGGAGATTCAGCCTCTCCTCTCTATGCTATCCAAAGTGAGGGTCAAAGGACATATTGTAAAGCCCCTTGTGGCAAATTCATGATATTGGACTATGTAAATAAAACTGACTTGAATTGACACTGTCCAATACCCCAAATTACCATGTCTTGTTTAGTGTCAGCGCTAACCTTAGGGACAAATGCATTGCATTTACTCAGAATAATAGCCACCTCATGTTTTAGTAGTAGAATGCTTTTAATGTGAATTAACATTAACGGCCTAACTGAATCCTGCGGTGGAATGGCGGACTCCACCACTAACAATAAAAACTACTATTTAGAATGTATGGCTAATGCTGAAAAATCCTGACCATAAAAAGTATTAAGACAGAGTTTGATTGATGAAACTCTGAAGGTAATATAACTTTAAGGTCTCAGTATGTTTCAAAGAAACTTGGTCAGATGACATATGTAAAGGCAATTGTGTATTCTTGTTCTAAAAGGACCACACTTGAAGGCAGGGCTAAAAGCCCGCCATCATCAATCAATCAATTGTATTTGTCACATCAAATCGTTCGAGGTGCAGTTCCAGTGAAATGTAATCCCATCAGCTCCTTCAACCTGTGCATGATTCATCATGAAGCAGAATGTGGCACACAGAAAAAGAGCTACCCGGTTAAATGGCCCCGACACTCCAGGATCCTGCCAAGTCACGGCGAAAGGATACCGCAGCTCCCGACATCCCGCTAAAAAAAACGTCAGAGGCTCAGAGGCTGACGCAGCTCACCCTCCGATGCCTGCACACTGGCTACAGGACGCCCAGCAGAGAAGAGGCAGTCGGTGTATAAAGTACTAGACACCCATACTTGAGTAAAAGTACAAGTGCTCTATCAAAAAAGTGACTTGAGTAGAAGTTGAAGTGCTCTTTAAGCACCCCACTTAAGTGGAATTAAGTGGAATTCAGTACAGTAACGAGTAACGATGCAGCACATAAAAAAATTTATCGGAGTAAAAGTATTAAACTCATCGAAAATATGTACTCAAGTAAAAGTGGAAGTAGGAGAAAAAAATAATACTCCAGTAGAGTACAGATACAGCTTTTTAGTACTTAAGTACAGTAGTGAAGTAGTTCTACTTGGTTACTATACAGCTCTGTCAATTCCTCCACGCTTGCCTCGGTGCCCCCTCTGATGTAAAGATGGAGATGGACGCAGAGATGGTGTTGTTTGTCCACGTAGTCGGGAACATAGCCCAAAGTCGTAGCTGATAACCATCTTCACCTTTTCCTCTGTCTTTACTCTGAGGTTCCCCTTTGAAAACTTTGACCGGCCAGGCTAGCAGAGTCAGCAGGAGACTGGTGGTATTTTCTCGATCCTGATGACAGACTCATAGCCACATGCCGTTACCATCCAACGTCAACTACATAAAATAGGTTAGCACAAGGTTGTACTCACAAAAAGTGATGGAAGTAGTAGCTCCAGACTGTAGCACCTCTACACGAATCACTGCATGGAGTGGGCATGCTTGTCAGAATGTTTGTCTCAGAACGTACAAAACTTGATGGATGCACGTCCCACGATGCCTCTGTTGAAAAGGGGTGTTCAGACAGAATGTTAAAGGCCTCAGTTTGCTTAAAGTGAAGTTTAAGCAAACTGAGGCCTTTAAAATTCCAGCGGCACTGGCTAACTTCTAGACTGGGTAAAGCCAGCCCGATCTGCCGGCGATTTGATCTCGCCCTGCAGCTCAGGCTGGAAACCTGTACGTTTATCTATCCTGCTTCCGTTACAATTTTGCGGGGACCAATCACAAACTGGCTTATCCACCTGGCGCGCTATTGGCGGGTTTAACACGATGACGATAGAGTAGCAACCAAGCAGCTTCTTGTTTACATTCGGCCACCGAAGCGCAGCAACCCGTTGTTGTCGCTACGTCACCCGGATCGCTGGTCTGATTGGTCGAAGGACTATCCAATTGCGTACAGAGTCATTTGAACTATGCCCGTTGATCACGCCTCTTGTGCAGTAGAAACTACAGAGCAGACTCCCCAGACTAATGTTCAATCTTGTGATAGCTAACTTCAATACCTGGGAGCAAATTCCCGCTGTGAAGTTCCAAAATGTTTTGAAAAGCCTTCTAGAAGGCAGGATGATGTTACAGCAGCAGGTTGATTTTACAATGTCCCATGTAGGTGTAATGTTTGTGTGTCCATATACTCTGCTCAAATGTCCATTCTTCTGTGTAACCATTTTGCGATGCCAAAATGATTGTGCGCTTTTATAGTTTGAGACGAGGCCATTAGCCAAACACAAAAACTATTACTAGCTCCAAAAAATGTAATAGTGCAACTCGAGTAGCTGGGCAAAGTAATATCTTGTGAGGGTTATTTTATTATCTTTTGCATGCGTAGGTCCTGACTTTATATTTGCAATCTTCCTTACATGAATATTAGTTTTATTTCAAATACCTGGGAGCTTGTAAACCTGCAAAACAGCCTGCTTAGCATGCCATGAGGACCCACTAAATCTACTTAAAACCGTCAATGGTCTGTTTTTCATTGGAGAAGTTAAGTGTTCCATGGTGGTACAGTAAAAGACTTTTCAGAGACCCAGTTAGGGGAAATAATCCTAGGATATTCTTTGGATTCTTGATATGTTTTTTCTTATAAAAATGATCAATATATTGGACCAAACCGAACACAGAAACACGTCCAGACCCTAATAGATTTAGCATCCAACCTGGCGTTGAGTGTAAGTGAAGCACCCCTCCCTGTGTTGAATGTTTCCTTCAACAGGGCTCGGCTGTATCGATCCCTCTCTCCCAGACCTCCATTATCTCACAATCAATTCAGGATGCCTCTTCATGTCCCCCTGATGTGGAGAGAAATACTGCCTCAAAGCATGTGGGACTGCACATGCACATGTGCGTTTTCTGTTTGCTATCTGATCTGTGCCCCTTTTTTTCCAGATCTGTAATGAAAAGATAGCAAAGGGGGGAGGCTGAGGAGAGAGTTGTCAGAGGCCACCAACGCCCAAGGTTATGGAGGCCATTATTCTACCTGATCTAGGAGATGCAGGATTAAACTAAAGCCAGAGGACGGATAATAAATACGCCAAATGATTCAATGCCCCCTCGCCAGCCACCTACTCCAATTCACCTTCTCTCCTCTCATCCCAACAAATAATCAGTTCGACCCTCGTGACTGTGCAGTAGATCTCTCCGGACTCAGCAGCTGTCTGGCCCCGTCAAAAGGAATGAGTGATACGAGGTGTGTATGAAATGCTGCACTCACATGTTCAGGGGGGAAACTTAACGATATTATATTAATACGAGCGTAATAAGGCGATGGCACGCTGGGAGCCAGAGCGGAGCGGAACAGCTGCTGAGCCAAATCGAAAATGTGCAAATCTCTGTATGTGTGTTGACTCTTGAGACACATCTGTCCAGATGTGTTGCAGCAGTGGGGCTTTCGATCAGCCCTGCTGTGGTGGAGTCAAACTTTTCTCCTTGTTTCAATTAGGGGAATACTTGCGTCAGTGCCTCTGGAAGCAAGGGGGCTTAATATCAATTACATTGAGTTTTTTTTTTTTTAACACCATCATTTATTTAGAAAGATTGGCTGGCCATTTATACTAATTTTCCACCACAACTGTCTTTACAGTCTTATCAATGCTTCTTATTTTGAAACCTGAAAGCAACCACTACCCGAGACAGTTACAGACAGCCGCAGACCATTAGGTCACCTCACACTGAGAAAGTTTCAGTTTGACTCTTTAAAGGGGCACTGCACCCATTTTACACCCAAATGTCAATTTCCTTCATCACAAAGAGCTCTCCCCCACCTGTGAAAACCATTGCATAATGTCTTCTGTGTCTCTGGAGGAGCTCTGTTAAGACCTGGAATAGCATCGGCCCATGTTCTAAGGCTGGGTTCCTCAGCAGCTGCATGGGTTTGATTTAGATCCACGTCCCTTTGCTGCTTGCTTTTGTCCACTCTCTCTCTCTCTCTTTTCTCCTCTCTTTTGACCACTCTTTTGTAACCTGTCTTTTGTGAGTCACCCAGTGTCACATCGTAATCCGGCTCTCAGGTTCCATCGGCTGCCGGGGCTGGGGTGGTTGTGGCTTACCTGCATCAGAGAGTGAAAAGCGGAAATGAAGGAGAAACATGAGAGTGAGAGACTGCTGAAGAGGATTGTGTTTTCTGACTTATTGTGACATATTCCCCACAGAGTTTGTGTTAGTGTTACGTCCGCGTTTTAAATGTCAAACAAATGAACTGTCAACTGAGTGTCCTGCACCAACTGATGTGTGAGGACATGCCCAGCCAGAGGACCTCGGCCTCAAACCCTTACCTTTCAGTCGGGCGACCAAGCATTTAGTTCCTGGTATTCTATGTGCGAGCAACACCAAGCTCTGTTATAAATCATAACATTTCCTTATGGCAGGAAGAAACAGGCTTTACATTGTCTTATTTTTGTTGATTACAAGCTTTAAGGGCTCCGTTATGCTAAAAAAGTATTATATAAAAGACATCATAAAAACAAAAGTGTCTATAGTTGTTCCACGCTGGAAAGCGGAGAGAAAAGCCAGCCGTCATACAGAGAAACAAAGCCTCCGATAACTAGACGGGATGAACAGATAAGAATACTAATTGATGAATTAATTTGTCTTTAAGTGTTAATGTAATTTAAAAGAAAATGTGTCACTGCCTACAATGCAAATGTCATAGTATGTCGAAAAGTCATAGTATAGAATGTTGAAAAAAGTGATAAAAAGTAATAGTAAAGTATGTCAAAAATATAGTATACCATGTTGAACAAAGTCATAGAAAAGTCATAGTATATAGTATGTTGGGAAAAAATCATAGTATAGTATGTCGAAAAAGGTCATAGTATACTATGTCGAACAAAGTGATAAAAAGTCATAGTAAGATGTGTCTAAAATTCATAGTATAGTATGTCAATAGAAGTGATTAAAAGTCATAGAGCGGGTGCCCATATAGAGAGGTTTTCTCCTCGGTGCAGCAACCGCGGGTTAGACTCCGACCTGCGGCCCTTTGCTGCATGTCATTCCCCCCTCTCTCTCCCCTTTCATGTCTGGGCTGTCCTTTCCACATAAAGGCCTAAAATGGCCAAAAACATAATCTTTAAAAAGAAAAGTCATAGTATAGTATGTCAAAAAAAGTCATAGTTTAGTATGTTGAATAAAGTGATAAAAAAAAGTTATAGTATTATACCTCGACAAAGTCATAGTAAACTATGTCAAAGATAAAGTGATAAAGGCACAGTATAGGATGTGGAAAAAAGTGATGAAAAAGTCAAAGTAAAATATGTAAAAAATAATATTAAAAGTCATAGTATAGTATGTCGAAAAAAGTGAAGAAAAATTCATAGTATAGTATGTGGAAAAAAATTATTAAAAAGTCATAGTATACTATGCAATAAAATTTTTTTTAAACAAACTATACTGTGACTATTTTCGACACGTCATACTGTACTATACAGATGATGTTTTTATCACTTTTTTTGACATACTATACTATATTTTGCATCTTTCCGCCCTTCGCCACTTTTTTTTAGCTATTTATACTGCTTCAGTTGCTTTCCATGCTTATTCAAGTCTTATTTACGGATTCATAATTGAAGCCTAAAATGTTTTCACATTTTTCACTCATTATATATTTTAGGAATTTTACACAACTTGTAAATTATTTTCGTACATTTTAAAAAAAAGTCACTCCCATTTCCCATTTTACCAACTCTTTCATTCTCTTTCAGTTACTTCTTCATCAAAATTAAAGCCGATAATTCAGTTTTTGTTATCAGCTTTTACAACAACTTTTTACTTTACCTTCTTCTTATGCATTTAAGCCAGCAATCCAGTTCAGCTTAAGAATTTAGCTTTTCAGCATTCACACGCATTTTCAGAAGGAAATGCATTTACTAGTTCACTTTACCATTCATGTGTTATCATTTCCTTGCAGCTCGATGCCATTCAGTATTCTCTTTATCCTCAATATTATACTGCATACAATGATTCCTTAATTTGTGCAGAGTACATGTTCCCATGGGGCAGCTGCCTGTTGGTGGTGTGATATCACAAATGCAATCAGCTGGGACACTAATTATAGGACTACCAAGGAAGAGAATTTTTATCCAAATAAAAATACATTAAAACAGTAAATTGAAATAAGATACTGACAGGGATTCAGCAGCATATATATATATATATATATATATATATATATATATATATATATATATATATATATATATCAGTCTACTGACTGTTTTCCAAATGTTAACACCCAGCTCACCTTTTAATGCTGACATTAAGATGAGGGACAAAATAGTCATGAAAGACTTTTACTTTAACATACTTTTCAAAGTCAGCTACACAAGATGTATCCACCTTGACAGACATGTTTAATGACTCACAGCATTTCAAACATATGCTATTTGTGTGGTCCATTATTTGTACATGTTGTCTCCACACTGATGTTGGTCTTTTTCACCAACTGAATCCTTTCTATCGCTTTGGCGTTTTCCATGTTCCTGGTTTTTGTATCATCTGTATTTTTGGGATATCTTGCCTGTTTTTCGAGGACTCTTTCTATCATTAAATCTTTTGAACGCAACTCGGCTCTGTCTTACATTCGCCTCAGCCATAACAAAATAAAGGTTTAAAATTAAAAGTGAAAGACCTTATAGCTGCCTGACATTCCCAATATCTCAGGGTAAGAATTTCAAATAGCCTAGGAAGAAAGTTTTTGTAGTAACGTGCAAACTAATAGGTGTGAAATAGTGTGAACACGGCACAACACAGAAATGAGCCGTATCGTAATTTTTTCACAAAGCCCATTCTAAATCCCAGCGCGTCAAATATAGATTTTGTCACGGCCCTTGGCGTTTGGTACCGATGCACAAGGCACCATGGGCCGACTGTATGAAACGCACCGGGCTTTCAACCGTAAACCCATCCGCAGCTGCTTCAGAAGTAAGAGCGACAAAGTCAGCATAGGATGGAGCTCAAGGTGGTGGAGGGGTCAAACAACAGGACTTCAGCTATCTGTGTCTCCTGCGTTCCATGCGTCACTATAGTTACATTACAAACGCACCTATTGTAATCCCACCCATGATAAAGCATCTCATATCTCTCTATAAACATATAGATATCAGTACATCCACGCTGTATCTGAATCAGATGAGGACCTGTCATAAAGGATTTACAGGTCAACATAATAACCACACTCCTACATAATAGCCACACAAAGCACCTTATAAACCTCCATGCAAATTGAGTAGAAAAGCCTTACACCAGGCTAACCTCATAATAACGTAATGAATTACAGTATGTTTGGTTTATATTGCATTATTCAGGCGTGGGGTTAAGGTTATGCACTTCAGGGAAAGAGATACTGAGCATATCAGATCCAGACCGCATCGATTCTGTCTCCACAGATGGTACTAGATATTTTCAGTGTCGCACCACATCCACAGATTATCCATTATGAAAACACTGGATCATCTACTGGGCTTTTGGTTTGTCTTCAAAACATGTAAAATACATGTTGTTACTGAACTATATTGTGTCACTGAGTACACACACACACACACACACACACACACACACACACACACACACACACACACACACATACACACACCGATAACAGCCTTTAGATCTTTAAAACAAGCCTGTTCTGTTGTTGCGTGCCATAAATTTCCTCCAATGTGTGTAGCTGTTTTAACAGCTCAGTGACTGTCGCTGGCCTGCTAGTAACCAAAGGCATAAAGGGCAGTGAAACATCAAGGACTGCAGCATATATTATGACCTCTCTCTCTCTCTCTCTCTCTCTCTCTCTCTCTCTCTCTCCTCGCTTTAGCCTGGTTTATTAGCCAACAGATGGGCTGCCCTCTCTTTGCTGTTCTGTTCTGCAGCGACACAGAAAACACACATCTCCTGTGTGCTGTCACCTCTGCTGAGAACGGGCGACTTTATAGAACCGGCAGGCCTCGGTCTAGAGTTGAGTGTCGTAATACCTGAAGGTGTGTTTGGCTTTATGAAGACTTTTCATCGAGCCGCTCTGAAATACTCTCACTGGTTTGGGTGTAAAGAAACGTTTCAGATTAAACAGGACGTGGGAGATTATGTTAATGGTGCTCATGCCATTAATTTGTCCCTGTCACAAAATACCTTTTTGTGACAGGTGTGATACTAAGGGTCCTCAGGCTCTCCACTGTTTGCATATACTGTTTATTCTCTAATAAACCCCCAAAAAACTGGAAGTGCAATAACCTCATGTATATAGTGCCATCTCATCGTGTTTATTTATCTTGATTGTTATATTTTACTATTTCAATGTTATACTTCTGTTTGTCTGTAATTTAACTGTCATATTGAGAGCTGCTAAACTGTGTTTCCCTGTTGAAAACAATGACAACAAAGATCTATCTATCTAATAGTGTGATCGAAATACAGCGCTGCAGTTTTGGCTCATAATGTTAGGCTCCAGTCAGACCCGGAACTGAGAAACAGGCACACGAACACAGATGAGCAGTTTACAGTGTTTATTAGAAACAATGTTTGATAGTGGAGGAGGGAGATGGCCAGGATAGCTGCTCCAGGTAGGGTCGAAGCCGGAGATCAGAAGGCGGGTGTGTGACCAGGCAGCGAAGATGACGGCTGGGTGGAATGGCTGGTTGAGAGCGGAGCTGCGAGGTGAGTAGGCAGCGAGGAGGCAGATGAAAGCTGGTGAGCAGCGGGTCCAGAGGCAGAATCTGAGCAGAGAAGGAATGCGTGAGCCAGAGCATAACTGAGGCAACAACCAAACTGGAAACAGAGAAAACAGGGATAAGTCTCTCAAGCACAGAGTAGAGCCACGTTACCACGAGAATGGTTGCAACGAACTGGCGCTGAAGAGGTGAACAGCCCGGGTTGATAACTGTTGGTTGAGTACTGGAATGATCTGCAGCTGGCTGGAGCAGAGCAGGTGAGAGTGGCCACGCCCCTTGACCTAGATCCTCTTGAGTGACATGGAAGCCGGTGGAGACAGACACAGACAACACACACACAAGGGAAAGGGGAACAGGAAAACAGGCAGGGACAGGGAGACAGACACTGATCCACAACACATAACTAATGGTGCATTTTCAAGGAAAAGCTCAGAAGCTCTGTGTCACTTTTGTAGGATGATGCATATACATATACATATTCATCATCATCATAATCATTCATTCATTATTATCAATAACCAATTTGTCACAACCTTGAAACCAGTCATTTTTATTAATGGCTAACGACTTATTAATGGCTTATTAACATCAATAAATCCATTAGTTATAACTCTTGACACCTTTATAAATTGTGCTCTGAATCCTTATAATCAGTTAGATGTTCATGAATTAGCAGTTGTTTTTTGTGATTTGTTCTTTTGTGGTTTCTTAAGATTCTGTAAAACTTTAGATTTTAACCTTAAATCTATTTTTTTGTTGTTTTTTTGTTATATGGTGTGAAAAAAAGCCTGCAGTTCTTTCCAATGTTCTCTGTGCCTCTGGGGCTCAGAACGCACAATCTGCTCTACTTCGGTCCCTCCAGTGATGTCACTGGTGTCCAGAGGAACTCCGGGGTGTTACTTTCAGCTTTGGTAGCTGGGGGCGAAATGCCGTTCACACACTTCCTTGTTCTCTTCTCTTGTATGAACCAGAACCTGAGCACCGACTGGCTGGGGTCTATGCTCAAATCGTCCACCGGCGCCAACAGAAACTGAATCATTCAGAGCTGCAGTAAATGTCTGCGTGGGCAGTTTTTCCTGGGGTGGTTTTTCGTCATTTTATTTAGCTAATTTAATGGTCTGCCTCTGAAGAAGAAGGAGTGAGAGCCGCCAAAGCGCAGCTGCTTAACGAGCAGCCAGGACATAAGAGAGAGACGCAGGGCTTTTTCACATCTGACTTGGTGACTCAAAGGGCAACTATTGTAAAACATTTTCAGGATTATACTTGCATTTTGTGTTTGTACTAGAACATGTTTACATGCTTTAATGTTAAAAGAAATATGTTTTTCACATACTGCCCATGGCTGCTGCACCTGTATACCCCCCTCCCGAAAAAGCCCAGTCTGCTCTGATTGGCCAGAGCGCTTCCTGGAATGTCCGGAGCCTCCGCTCCCAAGGGGGTAAGCTTCGCTACAGAACTCGAACCTCCTTTTGATGCTACAAAGCGATCACCTCCCGTTAGCATCCCATTGACTCCCATTCATTTTGGCGTCACTTTGACAGCAAATAACTTTACATCTGAAGCGTTTAAAGACTCTATTTGTCCGTTGTTTATTTCTAAAGGAACACGACAATGTATAAAAGGTTTCATTACCTTGTACCTCACGTTATGGCTCCGTAGTAGACATTTTTGTAAAACTGTTGCATAGTAGAGGAATTACCGTATAGTACAGGAGAAGCTCGCTGGCAGTTTCGACTTACATTAGCTGTTTAGGTTTAGGTTTTGTTTTAGGTTTTAATTACTGATGTTAACTAGCATTTTAGTTAGCAATAATTAGCCTGTGCTTATCTCCATACATATACATATGCCTACACTCTCCGTCTCTGCAAGATTGGGAATGATTGAGATTTCTCTTGGCACAGCTACCAGAAGACTTCCAACTTTCAGACTCAGCTCACATCACATTTACGTTGTCTCCGTCAGTTGGAGGCTGCGCAGTAACGCTCAACGGAAAAGTGCTTCTAATATCCTTCACTGGTCTCCGTCCAGAGCAACGGGCTCTGTGGGTCCATTTTATATGTGTCAATGTCCGCTCCGTGTTTCACTAGTTGAAGCTGGAGCTACTGCAGCGGAGTACATAGCAGGACTTTGTACCTTGAAAAATCAACAATAAAGGCTTCAAAACCAAATATTACACAACCGGACATGTCCCAGCAGTAAAGGCACCGGAATTCGGGGAGAAATAACCAGCACTGGCTGAGATTACAGCTATGTCGCGTTATCATGTAGCTACTTAATAGTTAGCAGTATGCTAACGTTAGATTGTAGCGGAACGAAGCAGCACTTTCTCCGTCAAAAATCTCAGATAAAGGCTTCTGAACCAAACACTACCCAACTGGACATGTTTCAGCAGTAATGCGACCCGGAATTGGGGAAAATTTAACAACATTGGCAGTCCAGATAGGTGTTTACTGCGGTTAGCCAAGTAGCTACTTTAGTTAGCAGTTGACACTAATAGAATATAGAAGCACTTTCTACAGTCAAAATTCACAAATAAATGTTTTTAAACCAAATACTACTAATATAAATTGTTTCAGGAGTAATGTGACCCGGAATTGGCGATAATTTAACAACACTACTGCCGTTAGCATGTAGTTACATGGGACAATGTTAACACCAGTGGCTTAAAAAAAAAAAACACTCCAGTCCTGCCTACTTGGAGCAGATAACCAATCATAGCAGGCCAGCTTAGAGTTGCGTAAGACTTAGCCAAGAGTAGAAAAACTGTTGAAACCGGAGCATTCAGAATAGTTGGAAATCTGAACGTTTTAGCTAACGGATTTGTCTAAAATACGTTTACCTCACTATTTGGCCACGTTTAACATGAAAATCCAACATTATAATATTGTAGATATGACAGAAAACACAGAAAAGCATAATATGTCACCTTTAAGGATTTATTTGGACCAAACCAGAGTTGGTGATTGTTGGAACAGTTGAAAGACAAACCAAGGTATATAGTTTCTGTCCCATTTGAATGACGTGTGTTTTGGGTAATCAATCTCGCCATGTTTCAGTGAAAGAGACAAAGTTGTATTGAAAAGACTGATTGTGTTCAGACTTGTCATGACGGTTCCATTTATCAAGGTATGTTATTTGTTATGTGTCTTTAATTGTTTAACAAATGAATGATAAATCTAGTGACAATGCTGTGTGCTTGAAAAAGGAAGAGGAGCAGGCTGGCCAGAGGCGAAGCTGAGACTGCTGAGCCGAGGACCCACCGAAGGATGAACGTGCCAGCCACAGAGCAACAGAGGACGCCGACCGGAATCGGTAATCCAGATGTGCCCAATAGGGTTGGGTACCTTTCCGGTACCTGAATTCGGTTCCGGTATCCAACATTACTTTTTTTCTGTACTTTCCCTCTGTAATTACAAAAAAAAATATTTCAGTTGTAAAAATAATTCCAAACCTATTTACTTAGAACATTGTTATTTAGAATATTTTACACTGACAGAAATTAAACAAAAACAAAAATAAAACCCCTCCCTACAATCCCTACAACCTTTTAAATTGAATAATTATTTAAATTTTATTCTTGTATTTGTATATTATTCTATTTTAGCCTGTTTTATTTTCATCATGACCTTTTTTAACTGCTCTTTAATGTTTCATGTAAAGCACTTTGAATTGCCTTGTTGCCGAAAGGTGCTGTAGAAAAAAAGTTGCCTTGCCTTTCAACCTCAGCCTGTCAGTCAGGCCCCAGGGCAGAGAAACCACCGTTGTGCCTGCTCATGTGCACTGCGACCGCTTTTGGCTCTCCATTAATATTCATATCACAGTGAAAGGTGTCTGCGTGAAGTTTTGAAAAACTGTAACCACACTTGAAACCGCTTTATCGGCATCGCCATGACTCACTGGGACTTCAACAAAACTGCAGAGCCGACGTGCGTGTGTGTCGGACCTCTATCTCTGTCAACATGCAGAGAGGATAAGCTTGCGCTTACTCTCAGGTACTGAAATTTGGCACCGTTTGATTTTACGTGAACCAATACTCGGTAGTACCGACGTGATTCGGTCGGTACCGGTAAAAGTACCGGGTGTGGTACCCACCCCTAGTGCCCAAATCTAAAATAACTCCAGTCTGGCGATCTAGCATTAGCCTCTGTAGTTTTCAAATGAGCGAGCACAACCAAAGCTCTGTTGTTAAAACTTAGACAAAAAGAGAGTGTAGAGCAGTCCCACAATTGGTTATGCAGTGACTTTTAGTTATTTTGGTCGACTAAAAAAGCTAATAGAGCTTAGCAAACTGAGACACTAGAGTGCAGTGCTACAGCTCGAGGTCAGCCACTGGACAGCAGGTCTTTAAAAGAATGAATAATTAAGGCCATACAGACCATACTGTAACAGCCCTGCCAGCAGCATGATTTCTTATTTTATTACCTTTTTCTCAGTTCTTTTTTTCTTCAAATCCAATTAACAGAAGGAAGGAGATCTGTGGCACCACACGCATCAATTATTCATTGTGGGCTTTTTACAGCGGATTCCTGGGAGTTCCTGTGAATATTAAAGACCTGGGAGCAGCCGACAGGCCAGATGTGTTACATCGCTCTCATCTGACAGACCTCTCTGGGATTCAACCAGAGCCTCCTCCTCTCCCCCCAGCTCTGCCAGGCAGCTGTAAACCTCAGTTTACCAGGGTCTCGTTGATTAGTCATATAAGGCTTAAAGGCGACTGGGTATAAAATGTTCATTGTTATTTATGTTATTCAAAGTGAAAAAAAAAAAAAAAGGCTTCCAGAGTTTAATTCTTCTCCAAGTTCTTGCTGGGTTGGTTTACATATTAATGTAACAACCTCAGACATGAGACTGGTGGACTCAACTTCACGACTCTCAAACAATAGTAAGTATAACAAAAGTAAACAAAACAACACTCACAATGAGGCTCAAAGTTGGAACAAAGAAAGACGCTCACTCGGAGGATCATAGCCTGGGTAAACCCTGACGAACTTCCGGCAAATTTGAGATTTGCTCTCCAAGTCAGTCTGGCCAAGAGCCCATTCAAACCCGTTTCCAATGTCCCCAAAATCAAGGCACCAATCGCAACCGCTGAGGCGGGCTTTACACCAATCACAACCGTCGGCGAGTAGCTTTTTGTTTACATTCAACATGACGGCTACTGAAGCGCAGCGTCACGCGGATCGGTGGTCTGATTGGTTGAAGGACTATCCAATGCGCCCAGAGGCAACCTGCAGACTACTGATTGGTCGGAGAGAATCGTCACTAATCGTCACTAAATGGTGGCATCATCATTGCTAGCGACAGACGGGGGTGTTCTGAACAAACTCGCCATTTTGAAAAAGTTTAGCCAGCGGTGTGTTTTTTTTGTTGCCTCCAGCTTCTTTCGAAACTAAATTTGTCTTCTCGCTGTGGCAAACAGCCACATGCCGAGAGTCAAAAACAACACACCTTCGGCGTTCTGTGTGTGTGTCGTGGCAGTTTTCTGCGACGTCGCTATGACGACCAGCCACGCTCGCCTCACGCATGAGGTGGTACTAAATTTGCAGTGGAAAAAGGAGGATGGGGCACTGTGGTCGAGCCGAGCTGAGCCGAGTCGAGTAGAGCTGTTACTAGCAGTGGGTAAGCGCCAGAAGTTTAATCAGACAGCTAAATTCCATTGTCAGGTCCAGTTTCTTCCAACTTAACCATCTCCAAAATTAGACAGTTTTTTGTCACCCTCTGATCTAGAAAGACTCATTCATGCACTAATATCATCCAGACTGGACTACTGCAATTCCCACTACCTCGGCATTTCCCAGGCTACAATTTCCCTGTGACAACTAGTTCAAAAGCAGAAGCACTTTGGTGAAACACTTGTTTGCTTTTCAAAGTGCTATATAAATTAAATAAACTGAAACTTAACAGACTTAAACGTGAAAAGTGCCCTGGTCTGCAGTGGATTCCGAATGGAAACAGATTGCCTCTGGTTTATTATTTAAAGGGAGCCGTACATGACTTGTGCATCTGCTACATGCGGGCCTGACTCGTGAGCTTGTTTGCTGACCAGCAGTCTCTGCATAAGCCAATCAATTATGTAGCTGGGTGTCGGGAGCTGTAGTTCCTCGACATGTGGTTGGGATTAAAGTTTACAGCTGTGGTGGAATTTTCAGGGATTGTGCAATACAATCTTTATTGAAACAAAAGATCTGAGGTACTTTATGCAGCAAATAACTGGGGACCCTTTTGAGATTCGTTTTTGAGTTTGTTTATTTTGCACAATAAAATCAAGACAACAGTAACACAAGAAAATAAAATAATAGAAAATAAAGATTGTGCAGTTGAAATTAAGAAAACCACTAGGGGCTTATAGAAGGAATCTCAGTTTAGCAAGAGAAGAAATAAAGCAATGAGCAATTACAATTACAAGAGTCCTAAACAAACAACAACAAATTGAACACAAGTAAGCACTGCATTTAAAAAATCAAGCATTTCTTTTCAGCAAGAGTGGCTTCTTTTCCATTGTCCATTACAACAGGTGAACATGAAGGAAATGTTAAAGGTGCTGTAGGTAGGGTTGTGAAGATCCAGGACTTTCTCAACTTCTCAGTCCCTCCCCCCTTTCTGCTAAAGCCCAAAACGGTCTCCTAAGCCCCTCCCCCCACAAGGGAGAATGAATGCGTGTGCATTAGCAGTGATTGACACGCCCCCCCCTCCCAGCCCTGATTGGAGCCTCTGAACAGGGAGCTGTGGATTTTTTGCAAATCGCACTACAGGCTGTAGGTGGTGCCAGAGGAGCTAGATTTTTTTTTTATGACCTGCTTCATGTAGTTCTACTGGAACATAGGGTCAGTTTCAGCAAATATGACAGAAAGTTAGTTTTATAAATCTTGCCTACTGCACCTTTAAGATTTTATCAACATCCAAATTAAAACAAGGAGCAGATCTGATAACAGGTAGGCTCTTACTAATTATGATAATCAAGGTACACTTGGGGAATACCAGGGGAATCAGGAATAAAAGCATGTCTTTAATATAAGCCGATTTTTCAAATTACTCACCTTTCAATCCTTTTCTAGCTTATGCTACATCATGTAGTGATTTCAACAATTTACTTTATTTATTCTTCCCTGAAGAAGTGGTTGTGTTGTAGGTTGTAACCCAGCTCTATTTTCACATGTACATACATTGTCTGCGCTTTTAGAATTTTCCGTTCTAATTTTACAGATTGACATGTGACTACTGCAAACTGACATCACAGTCTATATTATCAATAATACATTAAATAGATTTCTATCATTCCTTTCAGTTTTACATGCCAACAAAATTGTGAAAAAATAAATCTGCCCGTCTCTGACAGTATGATATCTGACAAATGGAGGACAGCTGCACACAGTTCAGCAGTTCAACTTAATGCAAGTTGGTAAGAAATAGATGCACATTACTGCTGATGTTTTAGGCTTTTGAAATGTTTGTGTTATTCATGAGAATAACAACAATACAGCTATAAATATCAAAATGATCCCAAAAAGTTCACCAACCTAAATGTTTTGCAGTAGATCTGATGAACATAGAAAAACAATCCCACAATGCTGAAGCAATAGTACTGACATTTCGGAAATCATATCTGTAGTGGTGGTTTTATATATTATGAGAAAATGTAGAAATATAATCAGCTGTACTTAGTATACTACAGTTGATAATTTGCAAAATACCAGACTCCTACATACAACCACCATCCGTCCGTCCATCCGTCCGTCCATCCATCCATCAGCTATAACTGCTTAACCTTCCGAGGGTTTCGGGGGGCTGAAGCAGATCCCCCCCCCAACTTTTTTGAACGACTCCATTTCTGGAATTGATTTTCACCAATCAATGTCTCCATTGACGTTTCAGAAAATTCTTATGTAAAGAGTTGAAAGCCTGCAACCAAGCCAACCAGCTACGAGAGAAATCATGACCATAAAGCATTTCACTCGGCGCAAAAATCACATTTTAAAAACTGAAAAAAATGCAAAGGTACAAGACTGTGTACAGAAATGATCATAGACTTCAGTGGTAGCAGCTCTATAGCTGTTCGCGGGTGCCGTAAACATTTCCATGGCAACAGCGAGCTCCACCAATCAGAGACTTTGCTGTTACGCTTAGCATTGTGGGTAGTGCAGTATTTCTCCATAGGGTCCCGAATAAAATAAGTTTGTTTTTTTAACAAGGTTGATTTCATACAGACTGAAGAGCAGAAATCCCACACTCTCGTAGTCAGTCGAGCTTGGCTATTAATCAAAATCCTTATGGAAACTGCCTGAACCACACTGTTGAGCTCTAATTGTATGAATGAATGAAAAAATAAATGAATGAATGCCTTTAAAGGGGTGGTTCAGAATTTTGGACATAGGACCTAATTTCCAAGTTAGCCAGTGTGTTATTTATCAGTGGAGACAACACTTTTCATCAAGTCCTTAGAGTTGCAGAGTTCGCTGGTGCTAGGCTAACGCAAGTCAACAGTATCTGCTAGCCTGACATTAAAAGCAGTCTTACCCACTCCACAGTACACCGAGGCAAAAGAATTATAACGTCAGACTATCGACGTCGATCGATCGATGTGGCAGAATTTTACTTTTCTGGTTAGTAGTACTGCGCCAAAAAGTAAACAGAGAAGTGCACTCCACTCGGGAAACCTAGTAGTAGCCTAGTACATTGGTATTGAAGCATTGGATTGGAAACTAAGGACTAGGCAACATGGTGATTCAGTGTGCATTTAGAAATAAATCAAACAGATGGGCACCACAAAGTTTCCACAAATTTCCATTGCGAGATCCACAAAGGAACCAACTGTGGCTTCTTGCTGCTGGCTTGGACATCAAGACACCGGCCAAGACTCTACTCAAGTGGCAAATGTGTAGTGATCATTTTAGACCAGACGACTTTGAAAAACCCCGCAATCTAAAGGACCACAAGTAACTGACAACAAATGCAGTTCCATCCGTCTTTCTAGATGCACCAACAGCGACTGATGAACAGGTAATAACTTTTGGTAGGCTACTCTTGCTAATAAATCCAGCCCCTCTCATAACGTTAGCCTAGCTGCTACTCATAGATTGAGACTGACAACGTTAGTGGAGATAACGTTATTGTTCAATGCATTGTGGAGAGTGACAACGTTAGCTAACGGTATAGCTACACTCTTGGTAAATATCTGGCTGGGCTAACCCCTTATAACTTTAGCTTTTTTTTACACTTACACTTTACGCCTACACCGAGTTATCCTCCTGCTAGATTTTGCACCCAACAGTCTTAAACAAGGCTTAAACAGGGCAAGTTTTAAACGTTTTAAATGCCATTACTAGTGCTTAGCCATGTGCAGTTATTCCTTACGAGGGAACACAGCGAATTTGACGGCAGTAGATGTGACAGAAAGGCATAAAAGTTGTGTTAAATCTTACCTCTGTTTATGTACTGCTTTCCGGTCAAGTCCACACCAATTGAGTGCCAATCTCATACAATCCAATATTCCAAAATGTATTTTTTCCACAAAAAAACGATTTGCCGAGGTCCTGTCCATAGTAATGAGCATGTATCAACAGGCTGTAACCTGACAACGCAGTGAAGCAGAGCTGACCTGCAGTTCAAGAATTCAGGAGCTCATTTGCATAGGTAACCTAGCAACGGCGGAGCCTGCCTGTCGGCAGAAGCAGGGAGGAGCTCACAGAGCTGACAGACGGAGCTTGGAGTTAGATCAGGACTAATATGAGAAAATGCTTCGAGTTTGTGCCTTTCCAAATTGCGTCAACCAAATGAAGAGATATTTGAGCTTGAGCTTTCACCGTCTACAACCTCCGCAGCAGGGAGATTTTACCGTTATGGCTGGTTGCACTTCAGCTACCTTGATAACTTTAGCTACATGAGAGAGATTTCCGTGTTTGTAGCGAACATTGACTTCACCGAAAAGAGCGTCAAGTCCCGGTATCTGAAGGAAAATGCCATTCCTAAAGCGAAAAGACCAGCTGCAGACAAATTGGAGGTAACGTCTTTATGATTTATACTTTCCAAGGCTATTGTAATTCTCACTTTTTTTCTGTGAAGAAATGTTTCACGGTGTTGGTGAATTCTTGAAAAAAAAAAAAAAACTATGTTGTAACTCCCGTTACTGAGACCCGTGTATGATATTACCGACATGTAATTAGTAATGAGTTATATTACAGCGTTACAGCAAAAAATTATATATCACTGTAATTGCCTTACACCCAACACTGATTATGATAGATGCATCCTCAATGTTAGTGTTTTGGCCATTGAGTCTGACTACAATGCTCTTTCTCCTTCTTACTTATTTAGGGGACACCATCCAGTGACATAGAGACAGAATTAGCTGCAGTGCCACAGTCAACTCCCAAGAAGGCGTCCAGCTGGTCATCCAGCCAGTTTCAAAATAGTTCTTTCAAGTCCACAGAAGAAAAAACCCTTACCCCGTCATGGACAGAGAAGAAGGCAACTGCTTTGTAACATAGCCCCAGTTCCTCTGCTGGATAAGAGTGAACTGGTTGCTCAAGCCAGGTCACATTATAAGAGCATGTTCTAGGCCTAGGAAAAGAGTACAGTATCCACACGAGCACCACCATGTACCCGCATCAAGTGCAACCAGCCATAACCGTAAAATCTCCCTGCTGCGGAGGTTATAGACGGTGAAAGCTCAAGCTCAAATATCTCTTCATTTGGTTGACGCAATTTGAAAAGGCACAAACTCGAAGCATTTTCTGATATTAGTCCTGATCTAACTCCAAGCTCCTCCCTGCTTCTGCCTGACAGGCAGGCTCCGCCGTTGCTAGGTTACCTATTCAAATGAGCTGCTGAACTCTTGAACTGCAGGTCAGCTCTGCTTCACTGTGGTGTCAGGTTACAGCCTGTTGATACATGCTCATTACTATGGACAGGACCTCGGCAAATCGTTTTTTTGTGGAAAAAATACATTTTGGAATATTGGATTGTATGAGATCGGCACTCGATTGGTGTGGACTTGACCGGAAAGCAGTACATAAACAGAGGTAAGGATTAACACAACTTTTATGCCTTTCTGTCACATCTACTGCTGTCAAATTCGCTGTGTTCCCTCGTAAGGAATAACTCGAACACGTTTAAAGGCTAAAAACACGTTTAAAACTTGCCCTGTTTAAGCCTTGTTTAAGACTGTTGGGTGCAAAATCTAGCAGGAGGATAACTCGGTGTAGGCGGCACCGTTTGTTTTCGTTTTTCTCGCTACTGACACTTCTCCTGATTTACAAACAACAGAGCTACGGGTTGAAACAGACCGGAATTTTCCTTTAATGTCAGGCTAGCAGATACTGTTGGCTTGCGCTAGCCTAGCACCAGCAAACTCTGCAACTGGAAGGACTGGATGAAAAGTGTTGAAAACTGTCTCCACTGATAAATAACACACTGGCTAACTTGGAAATGAGGTCCTATGTCCAAAATTCTGAACCACCCCTTTAATGTCATTGCATGTTCACTTAAAACAATTTTCCTGTCTCTCATAAAAGAAAAACGGTTCCCATTCACATATTCACATACACATTATTTATGGTTCCATGTTCATGAGTTAGTGGTGCGCAGCATTAAATACAGTCACTGGAGCAGCTGAAAGCATGTAGGACATGGAAACATGATTTTTGGTGCACAGCTGCTGCACAGCTGGAAATGATGTGGATTCTGCATCAGAATCAGTGTCATCTCTTTTCCGAACTCACAGTGCTCTCTGTGGGAAGACTATTTTGTGATGGGCAGAGCAGAAGGGAGCAGACCCACCACAGAAACATCACCCAATCTTGACCTTGATGGTGCACATAATTATACATTAAATTAGCTGTGGAAAGGATCATTTGCTTGGTTAGAGAACCTTTGCCCAATCTGTTACAACAAAGAGCTAAACAGTTTGAGGGAAGGAGGGCAGCCCCCAGACAGTTTCTGACACTGAATATCCTACTCTGCACACATTAACAGTTCCCCTTTGGATGACAGCTGTTTCACAACAGCTACCTGTGTGTGACTTACAATGAATCACCCAGGAAACAGGTGTTTGTGTCCCAGGAGTACTACTTAAGGGGGCCGGTGTTTTAACCCAAATCACAAACTTTTTTCAAATCTTAAAGGTCCCATGACATGGTGCTCTTTGGATGCTTTTATATAGACCTTAGTGGTCCCCTAATACTGTATCTGAAGTCTCTTTCCCGAAATTCAGCTTTGGTGCAGAATTACAGCCACTAGAGCCAGTCCCACAATGAGCTTTCCTTACTATGTGCCATTTCTGTGTCTGTAGCTATTGAGGAGTAGAGAGGGGGGGGGGCAAGGTGGAGGGTGGGGGTGTGGCCTTGACCAACTGCCACTTTGATCGTTTGAAAGCCATGATGTCTCTCTCTCATGGGCGGGCCAAATTCTCTGGGCGGGCAAAGCAGAGAAAGGGGAGGTAACCTTGCTCCTTATGACCTCATAAGGAGAAGATTCCTGATTGACCCATCTGAGCTTTCATTTTCTCAAAGGCAGAGCAGGATACCCAGGGCTCGGTTTACACCTATCACCATTTCTAGCTACTGGGGGACCATAGGCAGGCTGGGGGATCATATCATATTAATGTTAAAAAACCTCATAAAGTGAAATTTTCATGCCATGGGACCTTTAATGTCTAATGGTGTGCCTAAATGTCCTTGTCATCTTTTTGTGGCTAAACTTAACTGTAACGCCCGCTGTCACGGTACCCGTCTCACAGTCACCTTTTCTACTGTAAACCAGTCTGCTGTCGCTGCAATTTTGTAAGATATCATTTGAATTGTTTCGCATACATTTTTGTATTTGTTTTTGATATCATACGAATCCGTTAACAGGGGAGATATAAATACAAATTTTTAGGCACATAGCCCCGCTGTGGTAACAATACTGAGAGGGGTATGAAGCGGTTGCCGCCCACATGAACGTGTGCGGGGTGCTGTGAAAGCAGAATCAGAATCCATCCGTGGTGAGAACCTCTTAAACACTCTTCTGCTCTGATAGATAGCCCCCTGATGTGTACCCGATGCTGAATATCTTGTGAAACGAGGATTGTTAAACTAAAGGTACTGCCATCGTGTTTTAATAAAGCCTTTCCAGAACATTTATGTAACAAAGATTAAAGTTTGAAAAGGCCAAAAACCTTTACATTTAAAGCCAGTGTTCTGTATTCTGTCTGAAAAGGGCTTTCTTTTCTCATTTCAGACTAGTCATCTTCTGTTGCTGGGTGAACTGACCCAAAGGCCAGTCTCAAAAAAGAAAAGAAATTCAGCTCTGTACAATGAGGGCTGCATGAGGGCTGAATCCTAATGGCTGATATGCATCACAGTAGGAAACCAACTGTTATTGAATTAACCTGACCTGAAGCACAAGAAGAAGCCTTTATTTCAATCTGTTATCAAAGCAAATGGAGTTCTGCAGGTATGATTAATCACAGGATGAGGACAATTGTGTAAGAACTGCATATGTAGAAGTTTGTGTGATGAGTTAACATAAAAGTTTTTTTTTATTTTTTATTCCAACCTAAGCATTTATGTATGAGCTGTTATGTTTGTACACCTGCTACCTTGGCAATGGTACAAACACTGTACATCCCTTTCATCATTTTTCATTTGCAATGTTGCACTTATAGCTCGGGTTACTGAGTAACTTGCAATGTATTATACAATAGGAGAACTCGGCAGGGATGACAGTGAAGTTGCTGTGGGTGTATCTCTCACTGCAGAGGTGAAGTCACATTTGGGAACGTACAATCCCGACTTGCTGAGGCCTACTAACTAGTCGCTATCTGCAAAGTCTGCAGTGTTTTGATAACAAAATTAGTAATAATAATAATACATTTTATTTATATAGCGCTTTACATGGTACTCAAAGACACTTTACAGTAAAACCAGCATGGAGCACGTTAAAAACAGATTGCAATAAAAACCAACACATAAAACAAGCATTTTAAAAGAAATTAAAAACAGTAAAACCAGTAACTATCAGGTGAGAAATATAGGACTATTGTATGTGGAAAGCTAATCTGAAGATGTGTGTATTGATTACTGTTTTCAATGTGTCCAGGTGGCGATATTACGAATCCTACTATTGCCACGCCAAGACCCGCCCTTTAATAGCATTTATGATATGAGGATGGATAAGGTTATGTAGGCTACAACTGATCGACTGGGAAGAAAACAAAGTAATACAGCTTCTTCCTCAACGAGATCGTCGACAAAAGGAAATGCCATGTTTTCAGAAAAAAAACATTTTATAGTCTGCCAACAGTTAAACCAACCGTGTGCAAAGCTGGCACATATGTTTCAGTGTCTTTATTATTTATATTATTACATTGAAAAGATATTAAGAGATATTTTGTTGAAGATGGATTTTCTAACGCAGAAGAGGTCATATTTAGAACATTATTTCATATTATTTATTTATTTTAAAAGAGAGCTAATATTTTGTTACAGGTTACAGATTTTATTTTATTTTATTAGAAGTTATTTTTGCACCATTGAGGCATAATAAAGCATGTTCATTAACCTCTGAGAAGCCTGTCTGGATTTGACTTGAGGACGGGCCGAGTGTCCTCTTTTTTGGAAATCAAAATATGGTCACCCTAAGGTTACCTCTCTTTCTGAAACGGGCTGGAGTTTCCCCTCCTACTCAGGTTTTACCGACCTCCCTTTCTGAAACAGAAAACTCAGAGTTTCCCTCATCCCAGGGTTATCAAACTCAGAGTTTTCACTTAACCTGCTTTCTGAAACGGACCAGTCACGGATGTGTATGGGTAGGGAGTTCCAGAGGGAGGGGGCTTCACCATTTAAGCATTTTTAATGGCCGTCCTCAATCTTTTTCTGCATTACTCCAAGAGACACATCGCCTCCTTACGATAAAATAGCTGCCTGCTAGCACAGAAGATCCATCAAAATAATAGAATGAGTAAATGTAAATGTGCAGCTCCATTTCCCATAACAATAGCTACTGCAGCTATAAGAGGCTGGCCCAATCTGTCCCTGTCAAACCGAGGCACAGGGAGAGGCCCAGACTAACATATTCAGTCAGGGAAATAGAATAAGGGTGGTGGTCCCATCCACGTAGGAGTGTGTGTGTGTGTGTGTGTGTGTGTGTACTGGAAAGCTTGGGCCACAAAGGTCTTTATCTGCTGGGCTAAATTGCATAGACATAACATGAGCATTTGGACAAACGGCGAATAAATGCCTGTTGCAGTGATGGCTTGGCAATGGAAGATCCTGGCAGCTAGTATACATATACGTGCATGGGAGAGTGCATGACATATATCAAATGCCAAGCCTATGAAATATCCTCCGTGATATGATGCATGCTTTTCATTCCGATCAGACTTATTTGACCCAATGTACATCATTTGCAAGCCTTTAAAGATGTGGTCTCAGGGCGACCTCTAGCTCACCCAGTAGAGCGTGCGCCCCATGTAGGCTGAGTGCTTGGCAGCGGCCCGGCTTTGTATCCGACCTGCAGCCTTAGCTGCGTGTCCCCCGTCAATCTACTTTCACTATCTAATAAAATATAAACCAAAAACATAATGTTTCAACAGCTTTCATCAGTACTCTGGCTTCTGTCTGGTAGTGTCTTAAAAGCTTCATGTGTTTTAGTTTGCTTTGATTTGTGGGGGGGGGGGAACATCGGCTACCAGGCTGGAGGGGGGGATTTAGGTTTATTTGTATTAGTTGCAATTATGTCCATTTTGGTTTTCCCCGTGTGTGTAAATAGGTTTGGCCAAGTCGGTATATATATGCCCCCTTTTGGCTCATTCAAAGAGGTCAGTTTGTTGAGTTCATATATTGTTTTGTTGTTGCTATTTTGGGTTAAGTAATATTGTGTTGTGTTGACCTCTTTTATAGGCCTAGATATTAAGTTCTTGGTTTATAATGGTTTTTGCATTTTTAGGTAAATAAAAACCCACTTTTTAACAAAAACTCCTGTTTTCCTCATTGCTTTACTGCTTGGTCTCTGACAATAACCATAATCTTTCCTTTACTGGACTTTCACCTTACCCTAGCTGCCATGTGCAGATATTGTAGAAAGCTACTTTTTTTTTTTCAAAGGCTGCCACTGGACTCCAATTTCAGGAACAGGAGTCTTCTTCTTCGCCCAGAAAAAGAAAATGGATACTGAAAAGAGCAAGAGACCAGTGTCATCAGAAAAAAGAGTGAACACTGGAGCTTCTTTGGGGGCACACACCAAATCCCAACTAGTTAATTATCCTCCGGACCACTTTAGTCTCCTTTTCTTTCTCTCTCCTTTCCGTCGGGTGGCGCGCGCGCCCGCTCGTGGTGTGAAGCGTGCATCCACGGCCCCCCTCTCGGACAGGAACTCATGGATGTATTACGAGAACGCATGAACAACAACCACGGCCGATAGAGGGCCTTTTGTACACCTTCGCTTTTTGAAGCGTGAAGGCTACCGTAGTTGCAATACTGCGTGGCGAGAGAGAGTTGATTGTGATATATGATCTCAACGCTAGATGGGAGTAATTCTTACACCATTGTGTAAGAATTACTCCCATTTAAAGCAGCTTATTATTGACAATCTTTTGTGGCTACAGGGTTGCACTGCATTCATGCTGAACCGACCAAACTCAGTGCGCCTTGGATCCCAGTCATTCCAGTTAAGGGCCAATTCATTAAGATGTAGCTTGTAATGTCGAAAAGGATTGGGAAACCGCCCCAAGTGTACAATTACAACAAGCTGCATAAAACCATTTATTCCAGCCAATCAAGTTAAAAGTAGACCAAATGCCCAATCTGGCAACCGTGTTAGGCTGAAGCTAATTATGGTGAAATTGAAATTCAATGAATGAAACCCATGCGGCCTTAGCACCCTGTATTGACGCTCCAGTTAACATTCTGTCTTTGTTGAAGTTTCACAATCAAAACGTCTGTCTATCTTCACCACATGATGCAGTGTGTAGATGCACTGATGTATTAGGAAAACTATCCTACTGTGAGGAGTATATGAGAAACTGTTCCTTCCATCTACCACCAAACTACCCCAGGGCAGTGGCTCATTTTCAAAGCGTGTCATGGCGGTGGGGATTAACATAAAGCTGCTCTGGAACAGCCGTAGCCCCCCCACAGTTCCTAACAGCAGGGAGTCGTGTACTGTGGAAATGTGGACTGGATCTCAGCTTGATCTGGGAAAACGTCTTTGTGGCCTATGGACTTTACATTCAGTGGGAGGCGTGTGAAAGGGCCAAAAGGCATTGTTTTTTCTTTTGCGAAAAAACAAGTTCTTTATGTATTTTAAAGTTTCTTAAAGCCCTACCTGGCAGAGCACATGCACACTAGTAACAAGGCTGAGTCCTTGCTGCAGGTTCAATTCCGGCCTGGGCCCTTTGCTGCATGTTATCTCTCTCTTTCCTGTCCTAGCTACCACAATCCAATAAAGCAAAGGTTATAATAGATTTGTTATATTGGTACAATACCTTACTGTTTTTGCTTTATTGTCCTGAAAGATAACCTCTTCATGTCCTCAGGTTAACCCACCTTGCTGACTCCTCTCTTCATTCCCAATTTATTAATTGCATTAATCCACTGATTTTCCTTAACAGCACAGTCATCCAACCTTAATCCTGGGGGGAGTCCATTAGGTTATTACAGCAACTTGCTTACAGTAACTGCCCAGGACAGTTGTGTTCACTAAGGCTGTCATCACTCTTACCTAAATTGTTGTTTTCCACTCATATCAGCACACACACACACACACACACACACACACACACACACACACACACACACAAACACAAATATATAAAGGTGAAGTCCATTAGGATATTGCACCAACAAATCAAAATAGGGGCTAAAATGACAAGCCAGACAGTGAGCGAGCAGTTAGGTTGGATAGTGACAGATAAGGTAAGTGCTCAAATATTAAGCATTCTGCTTGTGGTACGTTCTTATGTGAGTGCTCCTATCAACACGTATTCCAAAATAGGCTATATAAATCATGATTTATTGGGAGAAACTAAGCAATAGGCCATACGGCCTGAATGGAATGATCCTTTGTTGTAACCACATAACCGCCACTATGACGATTTGACTGTGAGTTAGGCAGTCGAATCAGGCTCCTAGATTGAATCGTGGAATAGTCGACTGTTCGGGGTCACCCGTACAATGAACAGTAGGCTATCACAAATGTGATCTGCTATTCCCTTTAGAGCTGTTAAAGGGAAGAAAATAAATATGAACTTTCTGGACTCATTAGCTGATCAGCATTTTAGAAAGACAAACATTAGATGAAGAGAGAGGTTTTAATACAAAAATTAAAGCATTACTGGAAAAACTATTATTTTTTTCATTATCACACACTCCATGGCTTCTCCATTCTGGGCTTGATTTGTTAAAAGCTAGTTGATGTTCCTCTGTAGCCACGCAGCAGATGTGTAAACAGAAGTTTAAAAATTCAAAATGAGGCAGAGACGTGGAGCGGAGCGAGAGGAAACAGACAGAGTGGGGGCGAAGAGGTAATCGCAAACACTTGGACAAGCAAACACGCAGTCTGTCCGATTGAAATCCATCAGTGCAGATGCTGCATGAACCCACAGTGAAAATAACGTTTATTCAAGCAATATGTTTTGCATGCGCCATTTTTATTTCACTACTGTGCTTTTCAAGTGCCTGAAAATGACTTTATCCTGCAAGTCAGGCTGACTTAGATTATACGTGGCAAGAGGAAGCCTTGTATTACCGTCTGGCGCGAGGAAAAGCAGCACTGAGGTCTTTACTCACCATCATTTCAGAGACCTCCTCAGTGGGCCATGCAGTGGAGAAACAAGGACACTCCGCATAAAGACAGGAAATCATAGCATACATTTTGGCATTGTGTTACAGAGGGCGTGCTACTCTTCACCCTCTTCATCCCCCCTGTTTCCACGTCTCTGATATCGGCTCACTGTATATGCGAGCTGATGTTTACATGTCTCAGGGAAGCCAATTAAAAGCTAGCCTGTGGCTAGGCTGCAGACGGTAAAACCACGCACATACATAACATATTCATCCGTGCTCATCATGTAATTCACCTGTGGATGTCATCATGTGCTGACTAAAAGCCGTACGGCCTTGCATGCACACTTACTGAGGCAAAACAATCCTGTTATATAGCGGCAATTCTATTGCGAATGACGGCTCTCTTTTCTTTGTGAAGCCCATTGAGATGACATACTTTGATTCAAGGCTCCAGCTCGCTAACATAAACTTGAATTAGCAGCAGCCGTGAGCTAGGGCTAGCAGAAGGCTAAACTACCGGTTTAAGCTTACACACCTAATGGGTAAATTTGCCACACTATAAAAAAAGCTGGGGACTTTAACTGTTACTTTTCTTAAGTGATAGATTCTGCCACTGCAAAGCCTAATGTCTATGTTCTCTGTTTCTCAAGCGATTCTGCTCCCCGCTGTTTTCTCATTACACAGTGTGTGTGTGTGTGTGTGTGTGTGTGTGTGTGTGTGTGTGTGTGTGTGTGTGTGTGTGTGTGTGTGTGTGTGTGTGTGTGTGAAAAATGTGCATGTGTGCGTGAATGAGCTGCTCTCTGTCACTCTCTGTTTAGACACAGTATGGGTTTGAAAGTTATCATCCGTTAAATCATATTTTAGTCAGTAAATTGTTTGGAAGGATGAATTAATTTAAATTGAAAAAAATATATATATTACAGTACAGTTTTTGGTTCACTTCCTATATTTGGGTCCGATCGCGTTCTAACCTAAAGTAAATCGAACTCTAGTGCACTTGGAAGGAAACCAAGACCCAGGTTTTCAGATGGACCACAGCTCAGTTGCTGGTCCGCACAAGAGTTCGAATGAGCTTTCACAACCGGCCCAAACCAACCGGACTATCGCTGCACCAAACGCTCCAGAAAAAAGTAGCAAAGAAATCTGGAGCTATAATTTGATACTTCAGACCAAATATTACTCTTCCCCATCTGGTGGAATTAGAAATAACACAATCAAAACCTTAGAGAGCTTACTAACAAAGAAAGCTGAAAAATCAGTTTTTTGTGAGGCAAAGGATGTATGAATTTGTTGTCAAACCTTATCGCTATTTGGATAATCTTTTTCCAAACAAGGCTTATACCCAGAATATTTCATGCTTTAGAGATTCCATTGAGACAACCCATTATATGAAATACTTCAATCCTCATTTGAGGCTGGGGCCCTCCCCCATCTAATAATGGAGGTGAATATTTCCTTAAAAAAAAAAAAAAAAAAAAAAAAAAAGGGTAAACTGGCCAAAGAATGTTCTTGATATCTTTATCTGTTTTAAATTTATATTTGAAACTTAGCATGAAAAGGGAGTGGAGAAAAACTTCACTTACTGAACCCTTCAACCCACAAAACCAGAAGAAGACGTCAAGCATTCCGTGTGAATTGATTTTAGACGTGAGCAGTAAATTACTGTGACCTCAGGTACGCACATGCGCACAAACACGCAAATACTTTTAGTTTCCGTGTTTCTTGTGAAGAAACTCACTTATTAAAGTGAGTGTCTCACTCTAGTATTAACTAGAGTGCCCTCGGTGGTGCCTGGCCATCTTTATTCATGTCCTATTCTCTCTTTGCACTGGGACACTTTCTGCTGCGTATGCCAGTGACACCAGTGGCATTTTTCATTTTGTGAAGCAAGTCTTCACCGTAATCTGTGCTAAAGAAGACAGTTGTAACGTAGGTGTTTAAATCAAGGGTTGAACTTTCACGTAAGGTGAAAAAGGCAGGAACGTGCAAGTGGTCTGTTTTATATTGTGTGCATATCCTGTCGCTAAATATTGTTGTTCTCAAATTATAGTATATAGTTATCGCCCATCATAGTAGCTATGTTTCCATCCACTTTTCAATGAATTATCTGAATTCGCTGAAAACATTCATGTGAATAAAGCTGGTGAAAGTTTCCATCTGGCGGCTTTAAAGCGAATAAAAACCTGTGCGTAATGACGTCACATGCTGTTTTGCGGTCAGATTGGTATATGGAATAGATTTGAGACATTTTCAAGTGTTTCCATTCATTTTCGCACTGAACATTCAAGCTAACATTTGCGAACAAAGTTTGCTCGCCAAAATGGGTCCCGCCATTTACCTACAAATGATTCATATTGCACTAGTTGTAATAGTGCTTCTGTGCCAGCTGATAGCGACATAAGACAACAGCGGAGCTATCGAAACATCGCTATGATGATGCAGATGCAAGTAAATGCCAGACGACAATTGTTTTTGCTATCTAAAATAGCTGTTATATTTCGCTCGTACATTAAATTTAAAAAGTCTTTCGTCTCCTTGTGAGTGCATTTATATCTGTCTTTGTTGACACCTGCCATTTCTTCAAGAAAGCGGAAATAGTACGTGGCGCAAATAGATAAAACTTCTTCTTCTTTGTTTTATGGTGTGTTGAAAACATTAAATGACCTAAAATGTAATCACAATTCATTATTTATTCGGGGGGCAGGGATGTTCCAGGGGGCAAAAAGGGGAATCATTTTTTTTTTCACTGTAATTCTATAACACAATGACAGAATGTATTTTGGTCATGGGTTTCATACACTTCCTGTTATAAAACATCTAAAAGCAAAAATTCTATCAGACAGGGGACCCTGGGACCAAATTAGACCACAAATGGGGGTCTGTGGTCTAATTTGTGTAATTCATGTCAATGTTTGGGAACCACTGGTCCATCAGCTGAGACTTATTAACTAGGTTAGGTGCTTTGTGAAAAACATTTAAACTGCCTTTCTGATTGCGTGAATGGCAAATTAGAAAATGTGAGGGCTGGAGATGATTTTAACTTTCAATATTCCTCATAAGTGCTCATATTATGCTTTTTGGCTTTTCCCCTTTCCTTTATTGTGTTGTACAGTATATATTTTTGTGCACGTTACAGGTTTACAAAGTGAAAAAGCCCAAAGTCCACCCCAAATGGACTTACCATCTCCAACAGAAAACACTGTTCACAAACTGCTCCAAACAGCTCTATTGTAGTCCAGCCTTTACTTCAGAGACAAACGTGGTCACTTTGTAACACACGTTATAATGCTCGCCTAGCTGCTAGCATGGCACGCCCTCATACTCTGCTTCTGACTGGCTAGTAGTCCTTACCTAGGTACTGTCAGGGCACACCCTCATACTCTGCTTCTTACTGGCTAGTAGTCCTTACCTAGGTACTGTCAGGGCACACCCTCATACTCTGCTTCTTACTGGCTAGCAGTACTTACTGCGCATGTGCGACTCCCAACAAAGATGGTACAGAAGTGAGATGCCTCACTCTGTAGCTAAAACAGAGTAGCTCAACACACAGGGTGAAAAGAGGAGCTGCAGCAATGTGCAGTACAACAAATATATGGTGTTTTCTGAAAATTAAACCACATAAACCTATTCTGGTACAACCTCTAAATACAATTATGAACCTGAAAATGAGCATAATATGAGCACTTTAAGGTTTTTTCCCAACCATTGTGATTGTGTCACCTCCCTGCTGTGCTATTACTCAGTGACAGGACAACTGAACAGTCAGACAACTGTGATTATGATTTATGCTAAGTAGGGATATTAGTCTTCTAAGCTAAGTAGAATACAAAAGTACAATACATATGAAACTGACAGCATTTGCAAATCAGAGCTTAGTATATGTATAAAGCCTATGCATAGAGAAATAAATGGTTACCCAGCCTATTAAAACACTACAACCTTAGGAACCACAACAGTAAAGGTGCAGGCTGCAAAACAAACACAGTGACTACGTTTACATAATCTCCTGGTTTTTGTCCTTATTCCGAAAATGACCATATTCTGACAAAGCTGTCTACATGGCTAATCAAAGTGGAAAATCCACTAATATTCCTGTTTACATGCAGCCGTGCAAAACAGGATTTCTTCAAAGTTTTCCACAGGTGGCAGACTTGTTGGAGTGTGTGAACATAGCCTCCTTTGTTCATTCCTTCAACCAGCTTCTTGAAAAGGTTGGCACATATCCAAAAACCTGTTGGTATCCAAGTCTTTGATAATGGTTATAGCTAGATGTGTCTGTGTGTTGGCCATGCATCTCTACCGCAGCCTTGCAAACAGTTGGCTGGTTGGTTTGTGCAAAGTAACCATAGCAAGGCACAGAGCTGACCGTCAGCCGTAAACAGGGAGAAGCCGTAAACTGTTACAAACTGCAGTAAAAACCCTGATTAAACCATGCGCTGTATCCAAAGAATGCCCCCAAAACCATAATAATACCGACATATGACACGTCTCAATCGGAAAATGCAAAATTTTGGAAAAAAGCCTTATTCGCAATATCTAAATGGATTATGCTGTTTACATGACCTTTTTCAAATTCAGAATATTGTCATATTCAGAATATTGGTGTACATGTAAACATACTCATTGCGCTTAAAGACAATGAAAGCTCTGTAGACTTGAGGGGAAATTAATCGTGGCTTTGGGCCTCTGTGGGTTGAGGGAGCCCTTTCATATTACATGTGACCCTTAATTCATAAAAACAACTATTGATTAGAGCTTTTTTGAAAAGTTAAAAATCTGATTCAGCCCCCCTCCTCACCCCAATCCTTTTTACACAGCCCTTACTTGTTTCATGCTGGTCTACAAGCTACACTCTCAGGAGGGGCAGTGATGCAATGTACATTTTTTTATTGAGTGTCTAAGGGCTCCGGGGACCAGATTTGGCTTTTTTTTAACCTTTCATAGAGTGAAGAGCCTTGTGTTGCACAGACTTATTTCTGCTACGCTAAAGGTATTCTCCCAAAATAGAGTCAACGAGAGAAAGAGACTGAAAATGGATGTAGGAACAGTGTTTGTGTTGTGTGTGTGTGTGTGTGTGTGTGTGTGTGAGTGTGCAAGTGTGTGTTTGTGTCAGAAAATGTGCAATGTGTGTGCTTAGGTACAGTATTTGCGGAGATTTGCCATGTGGAGATTTGCCACGTGGAGATGTGGTATGTCCGCCCCTAGGATAACAGCGAGCAGAAGAAGTAGGACAGGGCCAGACAAGGCCAGACAACTCAAATAAATCCACTGAAATATGCAGGCGGAAAGACGTAGAGGCAGAGAGGAGCACCTTTACCTGCTTTAATTTTCTTCCTGTTGTCTGTGGGGACCAGAGGCTGAGATGAAATCAGGAAATAGAGGGGGTAAGAGAAGGTAGAGGGTGTGGAGTCGGGTCCCTGGATGGATGGCGGTATGGTGGCTGAGAATAGACAGGAGGTGGCTCAGGGTCATCAGTCTGACGGAAGGGAACTAATTATTAGGGGTGTCCCCGACTAAGACTTTTCAGAGTCGAATCAGAATTGTCAAGTCTTACCTATCGTCGACTGATTGTTGAATCACGTGGGTGGGGGCGACCGTCGGTTGCAGGGGGAAGTTGCAGCAGTCAGAACCAGCCCGGAGGCTCAACGAGCGCCCACCAGCACAGTATACGGTGGAGCGAGCTAGAGAGTGACTGAAGAGAGGGAGTGCCTAGGACAAAGCCATGAATCAAATAAGACGTTTTCGCTGTTTCATCACTAGAAACGCAGCTGTAGCAAAGATCTCACTATCACTAACATTCATATTTAGATGAAACAAATGATATCGAGCTACAAAAAAAAGTAAGTTAGGACGGAAGTACAAAAGTCATTGTGCTATGCAGATGATACACCGTCTTGTAGCATTGGTGTAAACTGGCAGCTTTCAGAACATTGCTTACCGCCGCGCTGCAAGTAGCTGCCAGTAACTGCAAGTAGCTGCAAGTAGCTGCAAGTTTACACTCTCACCTTTGGTCTGAACTGGACTCTACAGCGCTGTGAAGAGTCGACTGCGAGACTGGCAGTTGAATCAGGCTCTTTTGATCGAAGCATGGAATATCCGGGGGGTCACCTCTACTGATTACCCAGGGCCCTTATGGGGGGGGCTACTGTCATAAATTTCAGAGAATAACAGGACCCAAAAACAGCCAGGCAGTGGTGAGCTTGAGGATTTAATAACAATCAAAAGATATCTAACCAAAGGAGTCCTCTAGACAGTAGGCAAAAATAATTCCAAAATGTTGAGGAAGCCAAAAGAACAGGCATACCGAAAAACTGGAACACAGAGACAGAAACAGGGTAGACTCCACAAACAAACACTCAAAACAATACAATGGACCTTTTTCACAGCAGACATTTTGAATTGTCATAGTAGGAAAAGCACAGCTGAAACTGATAACCTTTATGATGGCTCAATTCCATCAAGTGTCCCAGTAAGCTATTTCACTGATTCAGCATGCACAATACCAGGACCTCTCTTAAGTGGAATGCAGCCATCAGTAACGGTTTAATACCAGGGTCTCTCCTAAGTGGAATGCAGCCATCAGTAATGGTTTTGAATACACCTGTGCTTTTCCTCCTATGACATGTCAACATGTCTGCCGTGAAGGAAGTCTATAATTACAAGACAGAAAGGAAACACAGAGACTAAATACACAGGGTAACGAGGTTAAACAAGGGACAGGTGACACTAGGGCTCAGAACAGGCGAAACACATCAGTGGGGCAGACGATCACAAAGGCGGGACAACACAAGGCAGGAAGTAAAACAAGACATGACATGGGAGAAAAACAGACTACAAAATAAAACAGGAAACAGAAACATACACAACGATGACAGCTACAACCCTTACGAAAGTAGCACAGGTTGCCTCTGTACCTCTCTTACCGTTTCCATATCTCAATCTGGCTCTCTGATTTTTACTTTCTGCCCAGGTGTCAAGCAAACTTTGGAGATATTCAAAAAACTAAAATGTGAACTTGGCTTGTTTCTTTAATTTCTGTAGAAGTGAAAAAAAAAAAAAAAGAGGTCCCGAATCTCAGAATCTCCACTCGTCATCTCAGCTAATGTAATCTGTATTTCATGCTGCCTGAAAATATGCTAATATGTAATGCTACCAAATGCATTACACGTGAACTTGGCTGGTAGCTGGAGACGTTCAACTCGTCAGGTGCCCATGAGCAAGGCACCAATCCCCCAACTGCTCGGAGCGCCTGACAATGGTAGCCCCATTACTCCGTCTCTACATCTTTTCACAACAATAATGCATTTCTATAGGTCCTGTGTGTGTGTGTGTGTGTGTGTGTGTATCTATTACAAATACTGTATATCATTGCTAATTTAATTGGTGATGGAAATTCGCCGGATGTCACTCTTTTCGGCCGGATGTCCGTCACTTTCCTCTTTCTTTGTGTCGGACTTCCAACCTCCGGTGGATTGATGAGGACTATGGTTAACTGCTCCTCAGATCTCTGCAGGGTAAATCCAGACAGCTAGCTAGACTATGTGTCCAATCTGAGTTTTCTGTTTTTCTCCCATCCCAGAATGCTGTGTGGCCATGGCCTAGCCAGACCCTCCTCTGCAGCGCTGTGGAGATAGAGCAGGCTATGTGAGACTAATAGGGGCCCAGCAGCTCTTTTCCAACCATGGTGACTGTTGGTGTTTCCTTCTTCCTTTGACTTTGTTGTAGCAATGCCACCATGTTGCTGGATCAGTGAGGACAATGTTATCATAACCAAAAAAAAAACTAATCTACAGAAATAAGACCTGAGTTTTAAAACCAGAATTATGCTATTATGTGATGTAATAATAACGGTAACAGTGTAATATCACAAACTGTCGTTTAAGGAGGAAACGAAAACATTGTTCCAATAAAAGCCAGCCAGTTAGCTTCACTGAGCTGCAGCTCCGTACAGTCTTTATCAAAAGACATCAGGCTGCCGTACTTCCAGCCCCGGCATGTTGGGAGGCACTTCACTGTTCCGACACACAACACTGCATTTAAGACACAAAATTAATTTCCAAATAGCAAGGTTGTGAGATGATCAGCTTAGCGTATCCCCAGACAACCAGTCTGCCTCAGCACTGTTATATTGGATTTGTCGTCTCAGAACTGATAAATACAAGAGGCTGTGCTGATACTGTGAATTTGAGTCTTCTTGTCAAGTATTACCGAGGTTTCTTAGAGGCAGGCCTTTCAGCCCATTTCTATATTCATAGAGCTGTCTAGTCCTGTGTTGCCCTTTTCTTATTCTCCCTATATGTACTGTCTGTGCGCATCCATTTATCTGCAGTGCATGATGCTCCGTGCAGACAAAAAGAAGTGAACTGAATTGCATTGAGACTGTGCCCTGGATATGGGTTGTTTTGCAATAACAGCCCTCCCTCCGTATTTTTATTTATTATTTTTTTTAAGTCATGCGACTTCAGTGAAAACTCTATTAGCTCACAGAGTTTGATGCGCTTTTGTGTTGTTGGGAGCTGAGGTCTTTTTTTATGTAGGCTAAAGTGAGACAGACACATAGCAGCCAGGACTGAATAATTGGCTCTGGAACTTGTAATGTGCAAAATCTGTCTCACTGGGGACTTGATGTGATGATTAGCTCTTTGGCTCTGGTTATTGTTTGTGCAGGTAAAATGCATACTCTTGCTGGAGTTGTTGGGTCTCTATAAATGACAGAGTGTGGTCTAGACCTACTCTGTAATCTGTAAAGTGTCTCGAGATAACTTCTGTTATGATTTAACACTATAAATAAAATTGAGTATTTTTTGAAGCGGAGAAGAAAGAGTCGGCTGAGGTGAAACACGGAAAAAAAGGTTATCATGGGTGCAGAGTGTGTCAGGGCTGTCACTTTTCAAAAAGCGTTGTCAGAGAGTTTCTTACCCTTCAGTATAGTCTCAGTTCTTTTCTGCGTGGTGTCATAAAACCACACTGTGTGCGTCTTGAGATGTTGATGCAAATTTTATATCATGGCTCCAGTTTTGTCATTGTCCTAAAAAACTCTTGAAACAACCCCAATTGGTTGCACGTACTGCATATAAATCTTTCAGTAATGGCCTTTTTACAAGCTTCTGGCGAGGGTCCTGAGGATGAGGGTGGTGAAAAGTAGACAAGATGAGGTTGTACAGTTGACATTGCTTTGGTTTTAGCTAGCAGGCGAGTCCTCAGATCGGGTGTAGATTTACAGTAAGGCAGCTGCTGTCATTTTGGAAATTATTTCCACGCACTATCCACTATCCTGCACTACTTTGTGTCCTCCAATTTTTATTCATTAGCTTAGGCCATATTTACGGTGGCCTAAATGGTTCAACAGAAATGCAAACACTACAACACAAATGCAGAACAGAAATGAGTCAGTCACTTCCACTGTCACTCATTTCCGTTGTTGCATTCATGTTGTGGCTTTAGCATTTGTGTTGTGGCGTTTGAATTTCTGTTGAACCTGTCACAGCCCGGTCTGTGAGCTCTGGACTTCCCCTGTGTTTCCTGTTTTGTCTTTCCCTGTGTCTCCTCCCCTGTGTGTGTGTGTGTGTGTGTGTGTGTGTGTGTGTGTGTGTGTGTGTGTGTGTGTGTGTGTATGTGCTCATCAGCAGGGGCGTGGCTCTACAGTCGTTACCAGGCACACCTGACTTCCATTTACCATCGAGCTCAGTATAAGAAACCCGGCTCTATTCAGACAGGTCATTACAGTTGGAATATTTCATTTTGTTCATCAAGTTTGAATTTGGCATAGAAAGTTCAGCTTGAGTGTGTGTCCGGGTGGGTTTGTATCTGTCTCTCCCTTTGTGTCTGTTTCAGTTTGGCTGTTGGTTCAAGTTTGAACATCGACACAGAAATAGCCAATGGAGTACAGGGGGAGAAAAATCAGACCACTGGAGGCTGTTTGTGCGTGACTTTCACTTTGGAAAGCACAGACGGTATTGAAGTAACTTGAGGATGTTATTCCACTTGAATTCCTCTCTGCTCGCTGGCTCAGAGCAGAGGTTATGGTGAGCTTAGCCACAAACACAGCCGTTGTGTCCTGACAGGATAAATAATGCTCAGTTTGGGATTGGTTTCACACTCAAGCACTCTGATTAGATTAAACTGCAGCCTCCTGATAACAAGCGTACTGTATTCAGCATCTTTCAAATGTTACCTCTTCCCAGCTGAGGTAATTGATTTCACAAGTGTAGGTATGCTGCAGAATATCTGACATCTGGGCATTTAGAAGCATATTGATGTCCTACTTCACATCCACAGACTTGTGATTGAAACCGTAAAGCTTTTGACTGTATGCAGAAGTTTTTTTGCAGCCACCATCAGTCCTGATCAATGCTGCATGTTGTAACCTCTCCCTCAAACTTGCTGCAAGATGTCCTTATTCCACAAATATGGTGTGACAATAATACAGCTTTGAATATTTCTCACTTTGAGCACTACAACTTCACCTACAGCAGTAGACAGGTGGCATCAAAACATGGAGCGAAAAATATACTGTATATTTTTACTATGCGGAGCAGACTCTTCACACATTTCCCTCTTTGTCAGCAAGTTCTTTTATGAAAAACAGACAATAGGGCATCCTTCCAGCATTCAGATGGGAAAATACAAAACGTCTTCAAGTCTCAACTTCTACAGTGCTCTCTCCCTCTTATTCACCACTCCTCAGTGGCTCCTTAATGCCCCAAGTTCCTGTCACACAGTCTGCACTTCAGAAGAACTATAGGAGATATTACTTTTGCAAAAGGTGAAGGTCATCATTATGCAAAAGGCGGAATTTTCCCGGCATCATGTATTATTCCAACTATTCAACATTTATTCCCTTTAATCTTAAAGTTATCTTTGTCCTTTTTTGAACTCACAAAACCTCACTGTGGTGCTGGCTAGCCTTTTTCCAGACCTCCGAATTGATAGAACTGATTGGTTAAATGATTCAAATAGGTCTTGTGTTGGGGCCACTGAGGGGCAGGGACGATTCCAGGATTTCTTAAGTGTGGTGGCACAGTGGGGACCAATAATCAGTCAGTCGTGTGTTATCAGAATACAGAATATAAAATCTGCTTAGAAATATAGGAAATATTGGAAAGGATAAGAACACAATGTAATTCTGCTAAATAAAACATCACAATCATTATTAGTTTCACTTGTTTTAATAAAAAACAAATGGTATATCAGAATACAATACACATTTTCTATAGGCTCAGTCTGCCACCCCGTGCCCCCCTTCTAGCCCCGACCCTGCTGGCGGGACAATCTCCAGGGACCGCTACGACTTGCAAGGCGACAGAGGAAGCCAACACTACCACAGCTGTTGTGTTGACTGAAAATGACATTATTGGGATGGTTACATCAGTCGCTACTGATAGGCTAGGTTAAAAACCTGACCAGGTCATTGGAACTTGGTGACATATGGGCTACTAGCAGGTTGTGGGACACACAATCACTTCCTCCATTTTGCATTGGCACGATCAAACGGTTTGCAGCTGGTCAACAACTTCTGGTTCAGCGCTCCGCTAACTAGAATGGGGATTAAATGATTTAAAAGTGCGGCTCTTCTAGACTTTCCAAAAGTTATCGTACCAAAAGGATCACATTCTTACAGCGAAACGAGTCATTTCGCTTTACAGAAGTGTCTTTTGCCATTTAAAAGTCCAATATGTAATACTGACAGCTAGTGTTACTGCAGAAAAAAGTTACTGCAGTACAAATTCAAAATACTGGAGAGAGTCGTCCCCGTTTTTGTTTGTTTGCTGCTTTCATGGCTGTACTAACGTTACAGCTGTAGCATGCTGGGTTTACGTTTTTACAGGTAAATCTGGCAACCCAGCCTGGCTGTCAAACTGGGCAGTTTATAACAACACACAGACCAAAACATAAACAAAAATTCCGTTACGGAATGTAAATTTCAAAAAGATAAAATACTGACATTAGCATTGTTTGGGATCCCCTGCTGGAGCTGCTCCCCCCGCGACCCGACACCGGATAAGCAGACGAAGATGGATGGATGGATGGATTAGCATTGTTGTCAGAAAAGATAGTATTTCAGCTTAACATGTTTCCTTAATATCTGATGAGGCATTGGTGTCATTTTTGGATTTATTACAGTACATATATTACATATTGGACCTTTAAGTCTATTGGGAAAAGTCTTTTTGCAATTCCACTGTTTGACCGCTATGTTCAATTGCTTCAAAGCCCCACACACTTTTTGGGGGCCTGTTGTTAATGCATCTAGGCTCTGATGTGGTCACTCTCACACACTATTAGTTTACACTCACCTAAAGGATTATGAGGAACACCATACTAATACCGTGTTTGACCCTATCCTATCAATATGGGCCAACATTTCTAAAGAATGCTTCCAGTACCTTGTTGAATCAATGACACAAAGAATTAGGCAGTTCTGAAGGTGAAAGGAATCCCCCACACCATTACACCCCCACCACCACCAGCCTGCCCAGTGGTAACAGGCATGACGGATCCATGTTCTCATTCTGTTTACGCCAAATTCTGACTCCATCATCTGAATGTCTCAACAGAAATCGAGACTCATCAGACCAGGCAACATTTTTCCAGTCTTCAACTGTCGAATTTTGGTGAGCTTGTACAAATTTTATCCTCATTTTCCTATTTTTTAGTGGAGATGAGTGGTACCCGGTGGGGTCTTCTGCTGGTGTAGCCCATCCGCCTCAGGGTTTTTTGTGTTGTGGCTTCACAAATGCTTTGCTGCATACCTCGATTCTAACAAGTGGTTATTTGAGTCAAGGTTGATCTTCTATCAGTTGGAATCAGTCGGCCCATTCTCCTCTGACATCTAGCATCAAAAAGGCATTTTCGCCCCCCAGGACTGCAGCATACTGGATGTTTTTCCTTTTTCAGACCATTCTTTGTAAACCCTAGAAATGGTTGTGCGTGAAAATCCCAGTAACTGAGCAGATTGTGAAATACTCAGACTGGCCCGTCTGGCACCAACAACCATGCCACGCTCAAAGTTGCTTGGATCACCTTTCTTTCCCATTCTGACATTCAGTTTGGGGTTCAGGAGATTGTCTAGACCCAGATCACACCCCTAAATGCATTGAAGCACCTGCCATGTGATTGGTTGATAAGATAATTTCATTAACGTGAAATTTAACAGGTGTTCCTAATAATCTTTTATTAGTCTACGTCGACAACGTTTTATTCCCGGGATTGCTCCGGTGCCGCCAGAAAGTCCGCCGGATGTCCCACTAATTTTTGGTCCAGTGTCCGTCACCTTCCTCTTTCTTTGTGTTGGCATACTAAACTCTGGTGGACTAAGGTTAACTGCTCCTCAGATCTCTGCAGGTTAAATCCAGACAGCTAGCTAGACTATCTGTCCAATCTGAGTTTTCTGTTGCACGACTAAAACTAATTTTGAACATACACATGTTCCACCAAAACAAGTTTCTTCCAGAGGCCATTTTGCAGAGGCACCGCGTCTCTACTGGAGCTTAGTGCCATCCAAGACGATTGTGATTGGTTTAAAGAAATGCCAATAAACCAGAGCACGTTTTTCTCCCATCACGGAATGCTGTGTGGACTAGTCAGACCTTCCTCCGCAGCGCTGTGGAGGAAGTTCTGGCAATGCCATTCTACTCCCCTTTTTGGAGGCATTAAGCTCAGCCCCAGCAGGGAGTGTGGAGTGACCGTACCAACTTCCCCCGAGTGGAATGTAGCAGCAAGTGATAGTGTAGCTTTCAGGTGAGCCATGTGGCAGCAGGCATGCAGCAAAAGAGACAGCCTAAATACACCATCTTGAATAAAAAGCTGCATTGGATATATGTTGCAGAGTGAAGTGTCAGATTCAGGGTTACCTGCGGGAACTTTGACATTTCTATCTACAGTAATGCTGTTATTAGTGGTGATGACAGTTATAGCTGCTGTGATGTTCTTTGTACTTGTGATGATGTTTCACATGTTTTTAAATGCAGGCCAGGTTACATTTCAATATGGGTTATAAATGTTATCCCTCAGATAAACTGTGACAGATGCTTTAAATCCCGCCAAACAATTTCCACAATCCAGAGCTCAAAGCTCACCATGTATAAACACCACTTTTCTGCCCGCGTCACGTCCTCGCCGGCCTCCCGGCTCGTCCCACTTCCACGGCAAATCATAGGCCACATTAAGTGAGTATAGCCTCTCATTTATTGTAATAGAACATCACTGACAGTCCACACTCGGTAAAAGGGGATGCACGAGTTTTATTTCTCTACCATCTGGGTTCTCTGAGAGCGAACACCTTTTGTGATGACCTCAGTTTTTATTCATGAAGAAATAATGATAGCAGCTTAAGAAGATAACCTCTCAGTCAACACTGCAGGTAAGTATTTCAAAACAAGAGCCTTGTCTTTATGCACTGACTAATGCGCTTGACATTGCCAAGAAGACTGCATGACATTTTGACTTGGGAATAAATTCTGCAAGGGAAAGAAAAAACAACTTCTAAAAATTTGCATTTTACGTTGTCCCACAGTTCACAGAATCTAATACGTGTTATTCTGATGTAGCCGGATGTGCTAAGATATAATAAATGGGAAAATAGTTAAGGCTCTATCAAATGATTTTTACAATAATTTTCTATTCTTTTCTAGCTGGACTGGCCCTGGACCTGAACAATCTTCTCAAACAGTCCTGGAAATTCCTTTTTTTTTTATTTCAATTTCGTTTAGGTAGTTAGTCGCGTCACATGGCGCTCACACGCATCTTCAGAATGGAAACATTGTTCTGCTGTTGGAAAACGTTGACATGGAATAACGTTCTTTAAACATATTCTGCAGCACTTCATACATATTCCCGTTGTGCTTACACAAGGTTTCTACAGGTTTCACCAAGTCAAATTTAAGACTTTTTAAGACCATTACGAATTAAATTTAAGACCTCTATCACAACATAAAAAAAAACATTGTCTGAAACAATTTCCAGATTTCCTCATTGGCATTGTAGGAATTTTGTCTAGATTGGCTGTAGCCAAAATTCCTACTGTGTGTAAGCACAACAAGAATATGTATGAAGTGCTGCAGAATATGTTTAAAGAACGTTATTCCATGTCAACGTTTCCAACAGCAGAACAGGCGTCAGTGTTTCCATTCTGAAGATGCGTGTGAGCGCCATGTGACGCGACTAACTACCTAAACGAAATTGAAATTAAAAAAAAAGGAATTTGCAGGACTGTTTGAGAAGATTGTTCAGGTCCAGGGCCAGTCCAGCTAGAAAAGAATAGAAAATGATTGTAAAAATCATTTGATAGAGCCTTAACTATTTTCCCATTTATTATATCTTAGCACATCCGGCTACATCAGAATAACACGGATTAGATTCTGTGAACTGGGGAACAATGTAAAATGCAAGAAGTTGTTTTTTCTTTCCTTTGCAGAATTTATTCCCAAGTCAAAATGTCATGCAGTCTTCTTGGCAATGTTGCATGTTGGTCTTATTTGTAGTCGTAATACAGTAAATTATATTTGGAGTAGCATACTACAGCAACACAGAATAAAAAAAAAAAAAAAATTCTAAAGCGCTGCGGGAACATTTCCATGAGCATCAGAGGTAGAGTTGCATGGACGTAGGACAATTCAGACCTGTTTAAAATTATTTAAGACCTAGAACACAATACTTCCACGAATTTAAAACTTTTTAAGGCCTACAATTTATCCATCCATCTTCGTCCGCTTATCCGGTGTCGGGTCGCGGGGGGAGCAGCTCCAGCAGGGGACCCCAAACTTCCCTTTCCCGAGCAACATTAACCAGCTCCGACTGGGGATCGGCGTTCCCAGGCCAGGTTGGAGATATAATCCCTCCACCTAGTCCTGGGTCTTCCCGAGGCCTCCTCCCAGCTGGACGTGCCTGGAACACCTCCCCAGAGAGGCGCCCAGGGGCATCCTTACCAGATGCCCGAACCACCTCAACTGGCTCCTTTTCGGCGCAAAGGAGCAGCGGCTCTCCGAGCTCCTCACGGATGACTGAGCTTCTCACCCTATCTCTAAGGGAGACGCCAGCCACCCTCCTGAGGAAACCCATTTCGCCGCTTGTACCCTGGATCTCGTTCTTTCGGTCATGACCCAGCCTTCATGACCATAGGTGAGGGTAGGAACGAAAACTGACCGGTAGATCGAGAGCTTTGCCTTCTGGCTCAGCTCTCTTTTCGTCCTGGCGGTGCGATAGATTGAATGCAATACCGCACCCGCTGCGCCGATTCTCCGACCAATCTCCCGCTCCATTGTCCCCTCACTCGCGAACAAAACCCCAAGGTACTTGAACTCCTTCACTTGCGGTAAGGACTCATTCCCTACCTGGAGAAGGCATTCCATCGGTTTCCTGCTGAGAACCATGGCCTCCGATTTAGAGGTGCTGATCCTCATCCCAACCGCTTCACACTCGGTTGCGAACCGATCCAGTGAGTGCTGAAGGTCGCAGGCCGATGATGCCATCAGGACCACATCATCTGCAAAGAGCAGCGATGAGATCCCCAGCCCACCAAACTGCAACCCCTCCCCACCCCGACTACGCCTCGATATCCTGTCCATAAATATTACAATTTGGTCATACAGAGATTGGATGGCCCTGAGTAGAGACCCCCTCACCCCATACTCCCGCAGCACCTCCCACAGTATCTCCCGGGGGACCCGGTCATACGCCTTCTCCAAATCCACAAAACACATGTAGACCGGTTGGGCATACTCCCAGGCTCCCTCCAGGATCCTTGCGAGAGTGAAGAGCTGGTCCGTTGTTCCACGACCAGGACGGAATCCGCATTGTTCCTCCTCAACCCGAGGTTCGACTATCGGCCGAACCCTCCTTTCCAGCACCTTGGAGTAGACTTTACCAGGGAGGCTGAGAAGTGTGATACCCCTATAATTGGCACACACCCTCTGGTCCCCCTTTTTAAAAAAGGGGAACCACCACCCCAGTCTGCCACTCCTTTGGCACCGTCCCAGACTTCCACGCAATGTTGAAGAGGCGTGTCAACCAGGACAGCCCCTCCACACCCAGAGCCTTGAGCATTTCTGGACGGATCTCATCAATCCCCGGGGCTTTGCCACTGTGTAGTTGTTTGACTACATCAGTGACTTCCGCCTGGGAAATCGACGACAATCCCCGTTATCCTCCAGCTCTGCCTCTAACATAGAGGGCGTATTAGTCGGATTCAGGAGTTCCTCAAAGTGCTCCTTCCACCGCCCTATTACCTCCTCAGTGGAGGTCAACAGTGTCCCATCCTTACTGTACACAGCTTGGATGGTTCCCCGCTTCCCCCTCCTGAGGTGGCGAACAGTTTTCCAGAAGCACTTTGGTGCCGACCGAAAGTCCTTCTCCATGTCTTCTCCAAACTTCTCCCACACCCGCTGCTTTGCCTCTTTCACGGCAGAGGCTGCAGCCCTTCGGGCCTACAATTTAGATTTTGAAATTTTAGACTTTTTTAGACTTTTTAAGACCCTGCGGAAACCCTGTTACACTATAGTTGGTTGATAAACAATATGGTGTGCTCATAATATTGTGCTAGGTAGAACTATGACTCATATGGCTATGTGGAAGTTGGGGCGTGGTTATGATAAGATAACAAAAGATAAACTTTAATGTCCCGAAGGAAATCCGTCATTGGCAAAAAGTGCGGACAACAGCAGTATACAAACACATATGGCAGAGGTTTGTTGGCAAAAGACGCATATAATATTGAATAGTAACGCAAACTAAGGGCTGTTGTCAGATGCTGATCACTGGGAGTAGAATAGAAAGTAAGAAAAAAGTGTTGCACACCCTGCTCCATATGCATTTCTGTTTTTATTTTCGTACATAAAAGTAGAATAATATTAATAATAGAATAAATAGAGAAATGCGTATGGAGCCAGAGCGTGTGGCACTTTTTTCTACACTCAAAAGTAAAGACTCGACCAAGTGAGGCAAAATATGACTTTGTAACTTATCAGAAGTTATTACAAAGTCTTTAAGTGTCCTTGAGTGTTGGATTAAAGAACAGAATATGGAAATGCTAATGGCTCTGAAACACGTTGAACTGTCTGAAGACCTCCGGTGTTGATGAAATACAGCTCTCTGTGCTGAACTAGAAGAGGATTTAACTGATCATTTTAGCAGGTGTAGTCGTGTGCACACAGCACTGCAACATGACCCCACAGCCTGACATTTGACTGTGTTGCTCAAGGGCTAGCTCAGCTTTATGTTCAGTCCTGATTGGAGCTCCCACTTAGTCGTCCACTTCAATCATCTGTCTGGACAGGAGACACAAAGCACCGGTCTCATCCCACGCCCTGTTCTAACCTGCTGTGACTGTGACTGTGTGTGTGTGTGTGTGTGTGTGTGTGTGTGTGTGTGGGCGATTTCAGGATTTCTTAAGTGGGGTGGAACCATTGACATATATAAAATGGACCAACAGAGCCCGTTGCTCTGGACAGAGACCAGTGAAGGATATTAGAAGCACTTTTCCGGTGAGCGTTACTGCGCAGCCTCCAACTGACAGAGACAGTCACAGAGTAAATGTGACGTGAGCAACCTGTCTGAAAGTTGGAAGTCTTCTGGTAGCTGTGCCAAGAGAAATCTCAATCATTCCCAATCTTACAGAGACGGAGAGTGTAGGTATATGTAAGGAGATAACATAGGCACAAGCTAATTATTGCTAACTAAAATGCTAGTTAACATCAGTAATTAAACCTAAACAGCTCATGTAAGTGCAAACTGCCTGCGAGCTTCTCCTGTACTATACGGTAATTCCTCTAGGCTACTGTGTGACAGTAAGTCGCTTGGTTATGATACAATCGTTAGCTTATTTTTACAAAAAGCGTCTGCTACGGAGCCATAACATGAGGTACAAGGTAATGGAGCCTTTTATACATTGTCGTGTTTCTTTAGAAATAAACAACGGACAAATAGAGTCTTTAAACGCTTCAGATGTAAAGTTATTCGCTGTCAAAGTGACGTCAAAATGAATGGCAGTCAATGGAATGCTAACGGCGGGTGATCGCTTGTTAGCATCAAAATGGCGCCATAGGAGCTACGCATTCCAGCTTGCTTACCCCCTTGGGTGGAACAGAGACGACCAATAGGTTGGTGGGGGGGAGGCCTGAGGGGAATTTTATCAGAATACGGCATAGAAAATCTTCTTAGAAATATTGGATAGGATAGAACAACATAATTCATTATTAATTTCACTTGTTTTCACTTTAAACTAATTGTATTTCAGAATACAATAAACATTTTCTATAGGCTCAGTAAGCCACCCCGTGACCCCTTCTAGCCCTGTCCCTGTGTGTGTGTGTGTGTGTGTGTGTGTATGTGTGAGAATACCAGAGTGCAGGTATTATTACTATTCATAATTCTGGTGATATTGACACAGTGATAAGCTGAATTGAGTTTATGAGGCTTTCTCCTCTGAGAGGGATACCAGTACACTCTTCTAGTTGAGTCAGCAGAATAACATCAAAACTAAATCACAATTTAATAGATCCCCAAGTCCCAAGGTCACAGAGATGTGAATAAAGCATAGCCTGGAGCGCATTTGGATAACCCCGTACCCTCTACCTCCAGGCTGCTTCTGATGAGCTCAACATCACGGTTGGATTTTCTCAAAATGGACACTGCTTGCCACAGGCAGCGGTGGAATGTAACTAAGTACATATACTCCAGTACTGTACTTAAGTCCAAATGTTGAGGTACTTGTACTTTACTTGAGTCTTTTCTTTTCATGCCACTTTCTTCTTTTACTCCGCTACATTTCAGAGAGAAATATTGTACTTTTTACTCCACTACATTCATCTGACATCTTTAGTTACTAGTTACTATACACAAGATTTCTGCACACAAAACACATGTAGTTTATAAAATGTTATGTTTTATTATAAATGAAACTAGCCAACAATATAACAGCTGAGATGATTAGACCATTAAACACACAACTGTTTGGATCCTTTACACTTTCTAAAATGGGAGGATTTGTCTTTACTTTTAATACTTTAGGTACATTTTCCTGATGATACTTAAATATGTTTACTTAAGTAACATTTTCAGTTCAGCACTTTTACTTGTAACAGAGTGTTTTTTTACAGTGTGGTATTAGTACTTTTACTGTAGTAAAGGATGTGAATACTTCTTCCACCATTGGCCACATGGTTAATTTAAATAAATAGTTTCTCAGCACAGCAGGCGTTCTGTCAGTAATACATGTACGCTCAGACATTCCCCAAGATATTCTATTTGTCTCTCAATACTTTGTGACTTCTGCACCCAGTCTGTGGTACAAACCTTAGCCTATTTGTTCCTACGGAAGCTCACAATTATATAATCATTTTTAAAAAGGTAGACTCATTTCCTAAAACAGCTGTAAACTACGGTTGTTTTTAGCAAACATAATTTATAGAGATTGGATTAGTTGAAAAAAGACATCTTATAACGTTAAGCTAATCTTAGCCAGGTAGTGTGCCATTAAAGATTAGCTTTAATAATCAGTTTAGGCACAAATTGCCACGCATTGCCAGACCTCCAACGCGCTGTGGACATAGGTCTGGCTACACTACAGATGCATTCTGGGATAGGAGAAAAATGCTCTGGGTCTTTTGCATTTCTTTAAACCAATCACAATGGTCTTGGGCCGCACTAAACTCCGGACACAGACACGGTGGTTTTGGTGGAACATTGGCACGCCGCAAAAGAAAACGCCACATACAATATTAAATTAACTGTTGACACAATACAGTAATGTGAGCTATTTACTGTAAATTAGCTGATACATGGTTAAACCTCATTAGCTCTTACCAGTGTATCTCCGTGTGTACTTCGTCTACAGCAATCCCACAAATCAGTTCCAAAACGTCCCAGTTAGAGAGGAAATTATCTAAGCATATTCTTTGTAAATCTTTACAATCATTCCACGAAAGAACCAAGCAGCCCTGCCTTGTTGCACCATCAAAATGTTATTAAAAACCTGACATTTTTAGCGTGTAGCTGACATCAAGCGCCAGATGTCAGGCTTTAGCTTTCAAATGTACTTCTGTTGATCCAGAGTAAGGTGTCAAGGCTGGCCAAGTGCCAAGGCAGGAAATCTCTTCTAGACCCAAAATGTACGACAAAACCAGGAGCAGTGAAGGTGTAGAATTTAATAGAACAAGTCTAGTTTTCAAGTTCAAGTTCAAGTTCCACTTTATTTATCCTTAGAAAAGGAAATTTGATTTGCAGCAGGATATTCAAAAACACACACATACACATACATGTGTAAGCAACATTATAAACACAGCACAAGACACACATCAACACCTTCAATAGAGACACCTTCCCCAAAACCAGTGACAAGATCCAATTGGACAGTACACAGGTCAACATGTCATAATGAACAGTAATGAAAATAAGATAATAAATAAGAACATTTCTATATAAAAGTTTCAATGATGTCCCTCAAGTGAATTCAGGTGCCTAATAGCCACAGGAATAAAAGAATCCCTGGCACGTCTAGTTCTTAACATAGGTAGCCTAAAACGGCGACCTGAGGGGAGCAAATTAAACTCCCCAAAGAGTGGGTGATCAGGGCATTTTAAAATTTGGTTAGCCTTACCCCTGACCCGTCTATCATATATGTGTTGCAGCTGTGATAACTGTACCCCAACCACCTTAGACGCTACATTTACCAGCTTTGTGAGCTTACGCTTATTGGTCATTGGAAGACCACTATACCACACCACGATACAAAATGTCAAGACTGATTCAATAAAACACTGGTAAAACAAAGTCATCAGAGTCCTGCACACGCTAAATGATTTCATCTTCCTCAAGAAGAAAAGTCTCTGTTGGGCCTTTTTACAGGCTGCATCTGTGTTGCTCTCAAAGGATAATTTACTGTCAATGATGGTTCCTAAATATTTATATTCATCTACTGTCTCAACGTTCATGTTCTGGATAACAGTTTGTGAAACATTATGCTGTGATCTACGGAAATCAATAATCATATCCTTTGTCTTAGAAACGTTAATAGGAGTTTTCACACCACGCAATGAAATCATCAACTACAGGGCCATGCCCCACCTCATCATTATTCAAAAGGCTCACTATAACAGTGTCATCTGCAAATTTCACACAGTGCCTTTTCTCATACTTACTCCTACAGTCATTTGTGTATAAAATGAAAAGCAATGGAGAAAGAACACAGCCCTGAGGAGAGCCTGTGGAAGTAAGGACTTTTGAGGATAAAACACCATTGACCCTTACACACTGCGACCTGTTCAACAAAAAATCCAGTATCCAGCCATTTAAGTTAGGGTTCAAGTTAAAAATAGACTGAAGTTTCTCGGCCAACAAATACGGGTGAATAGTATTGAAAGCTGAAGAGAAGTCTATAAAAAGGAGCCTTGCATGAGTCTTTGAGGTTTCCAGATGTTGATAAAGGGAATTTAGCAATGTAAGTATTGCATCCTCAACACCTCTGCTAGCCCTATAAGCAAACTGAATAGGGTCTAGCTGTTCTTCCACCTGCTTCAGTACCTCCTGCTTAACCAGCTTCTCAAAAGTCTTCATCACCAGTGAGGTGAGAGCAACAGGCCGAAAGTCATTTAAGACCTTGGGATTCTTACACTTAGCCACAGGAATGATTGTAGAATGTTTCCAAATCTTTGGCACTGTTTGCGTCTGGAGTGAGAGTAAAAATCACTTTAAAAATCTCACTTAACTGACCAGCACAAGACTTAAAGACTCGACAACTGATGTTGTCAGGGCCAGGAGTTTTCCTAACCTTAGTTTGTTTAAATAATGTTTTGACCTTAAATACATCAATATCAAAATCAAAAACAGAAGAATCACTGACCAAATCCTCTCTCATGTGACTGATTTCCACACTAAAATCATTATTAGAAAATCTCATGTAAAAACTATTTAATTAATTTGCTAACTGCTCATCAGAATCAAAACCATTTAAGGAAACTGTACTAGTGCCTTTGTGTAGTCCTGTCATTATTTCCATACCATTCCACACAGATCTGAGATCAGACTCACTAAATTTGGACTCAATTTTTCTTTTATACTGAAGTTTAGCCTTTACTATTTCAACTCGCACAACTTTCCTAATTTCAGCATATGCACTTTTGTCACCACTATTAAAAACAGTCCTCTTTTCCCTTAACATATGTTTCAGTTTTTTAGATATCCAGGGCTTGTTGTTAGGATAGGAAACAACGGTCTTAGTTGGGATCACACTGTCCACACAGAAAGAGATATAACTGCATACTGCATCAGTCAGTTCATCAATGCTGTTGGATGAATCTTGAAAAACGGACCAGTCAGTACAGTCAAAACAGCCCTGCAAGGCCAAAGTGCTCTCCTCATTCCACACCTGGACCACACGCGCCTGCACTTTGTCTCTGTGCAGCACAGGTCTGTATGTGGGGAGAAGATGCACCACATTATGGTCAGAAAATCCTATAGGAGGACCTGCAACGGACTTATAGGCTCCCTTGATAGAGCCATAGCAGAGATCCAATATTCTGTTCCCCCGAGTGGGACAAGTGACGTACTGGGATTTTTTACAGCTGACATGATTAAAATCACCCAGAAAGAAGCACTGGGCATCGGGAGAGATTGATTGTAGTCTTTGAGCTACTGAAAAGATGACATCAGAAGCAGATTTTATATCTGCTCTAGTTTTACATGTAGATGATGAGCAAGTCACCCAACGAGAGTGGATATCCAAATATAATACAAAATAAATAAATCGGAGCAGAGTCTCCACGCTGCCTCCCGTTTATTCCCAGTATACGAGAATGTTGACGAGATATGAGGTTTGGGCGTGTTAGTTTACACAGAGATAAGTTCTTCTACTGGAGATAAAAACACTTGTGTGACTGTAATCACTTGTGGCTCAAAACTCTGTTTAAAAACCAAAACGGTTTAAATGCAGCCTCAGAATCCTCTGCCATTGGCTCAGTCTTCCAGGAGTGAGCAGTTGGACCCTTTTAAGGCCAAGCCATTTAGCAAGTATAGTAGGCTAATGGCATATCTGCAAGCTTGACAAAAGACAACAGTAAACCATAATGTTCCTGTAAAAGCCCCCAAGTGTTGATTAGCGTGTAGGGGATCTGCTTCTGACTTTAATGGCAATCCAGGATTAAAGGAGGAAAAGGTTTTTATGGCATGAAAAGCCTCCTCTAGATTCTCACAGTCTGAGCCAAAACAATATCGAGCTTAAGCCTTTGTTACGGTTAACAATGTGTCCTCTGGAGAGGGTAGGGAAATGTGGGTGGAAGTCACATTATGGGATTTCTGACAGTCTCGTTTATCTGTGAAACATTGATAGGTTAGCTAGAATGATGAGTGCTTTAAATCATGGACTCACCATGGCATTCTGCCACGTACCCTTGTTGTTAGTGTTGTAGATAAAGATAGTGGAACTAAAGATAAGATTAAGGGTAGACTTCAGTGATCCACTGACTTTGCATTTAGCATTATTATTAAGGTCAAAATTCTCAATAACCTGCACAACTATTGTGTTTTTAAGTCAAGTCAGCTTTATTGTCAATTCTGCAAAATGTGCCAGACAGACAAATCGAAAATATGTTTCTCTCAGACCCACGGTGCAATAGGTACAAAAGATAAGTAAAATATACAATACAATAAATACATTCTAAATAGTGCAAAAGTAAGGCAAAACCAAAGGATACAGAAAACTAAAGAAATAAAAAAATGTCCATGATAAAGGAAAATATAAAATTAAATTGACTTGACTTTCTATTATCCTTAGCTGTACTTGATGTTTAGGACTTATCAGCAAATGCTAGCATGATAACACTCTAAGAAGGTTGTGAACATTACCTGCTTAACATGTTTACATGGTCACTGGGACCATGTTGCCATGCTGGCATTAGCATTTAGCTCAGAGCACCGCTATGTAATATTAGGGGTGTGACCATGCTTCTAATGAATTACTACTACACACACACACACACACACACACACACACACACACACACACACACACACACACACACACACACACACACTAGTGGTTCTCAGTGTAGGCACCAGGGACCCAAAGTGGTAGACAAATTAACATTGGTCTAAAAAAAGGGATCTTCTAGGACCACTGGAATTCTAAAGAATGAAAACCACTGATTTACATACATTCTTATCCTTTCAAACTAAATAAATAGAAATAACCATTTTTTTGGACACCAGGAGGACTGGTGGCCAAAGACCAAATCTCATTAGATTTGGGGAAATTCATTCTTCAATCAAGGTCTTTCCCCACCACAAGGTCCAGCAGAAAATAGAATGAAAAATACCAACAGCAAGACAAAAGACACATCATGGCTCATTTTGTGCATGTGTCATATCACAGCCTTTCTCAAACTTTTTTTGTGCCAAGGCCAAGTAATGTTTGGCCCTCGTCCTCTGTGCCCATGCGTCCATTTTATGAAACATTTAATGAATTATTTACAGTTACATTTAGAGATGCACAGAGGTTAGAGATGCACAACAGTTTACATCAATTTATGCTGGAAACAATTGAAAATATAGAAAAATAAGGCCCCCAGGCATTCTGTATTAATTTCAACTATTCTCTAGTCTAGTAGATCAACTTTATCTAATTTAACATCATCTCTCTGAGTCAACAATTTACTCTTCCCTCCTCTTTTGCGTCTTTTGTTGGGGAAGTAGGCTAAATCTCTTTAAATGTGCATGTGGCACTTATTTGTGTAAATCCTACATTAATTCATTTAATTAATTTATAAACCCCTGGACTTCAATAGCTCAGATGTGTTACATCAGATTTTTGCTCATGTTTACAACTTTGTGCACATTCAAAATATAACTCCTCCCATCTGTGTTCTCCGAGATTTGGAGAGTTGTAATATAGTCTGCTGTGCGTGTTATTGCTCCGCTGATATGGTAGGCCCTAGTATCTCATTCAGACCGTCTGACAGACACAGAGGCCCATTTGGGTCTCTGGTCTCTGACAAAGTTTAGAGGTGGTTGTACGCTGCTCTTCATCAGAGGTAGAGCACGGATGCACCGCGTCACTGCCCACATCAGAGCGAGTCCACTACAATTAACTGAAGTTGCTACACTTACCAGCCGCGCTGCTCACCTCCATTTTTACACAGAGAGTGGACACAAAGCGACAGACGGGTCTGTAATACTCAAAGCAGACCTGAAGCCGGGGAAATGCGCCTGGGATGGCTCGTGAAAAAAATTCCGCACATTTGCGACATTTCAAAAATTCCAGGCAGGGAGCGCTCCTGAACCCCCTCACCGTCTCTGAAAGCATAACTAGTCGATCACCAGCGGCTTGATAGATCTGTAGATAAACTCATATTTCAGGCATTTGACCGACCGGGTTGCAAAAATGTTTTCCCACAATGGCCACGCCAAGACCGTGAACCATTACCTTATCGTGGTGGAGAGGTTTGTGTGTCTCTGTGAACCTGAGGGCTGTGTTGTCTGGAGCTTTGTGCTCCTGGTAGGGTCTCCCAAGGCAAAGTGGTCTCAGGTGAGGGGCCAGACAAAGAATGGTTCAAAAACCCCAATGAAAAAGCTAAGCAGAGATGGAGTGACCCTGCCCGGAGGAAGCCCGGGGCCCCCGTCTGGAGCCAGGCCCAGACGGCGGGCTCGTCGGCGAGCGCCTGGTGGCTGGGTTTGCCACGGAGCCCGGCCGGGCACAGCCCGAACAAGCTACGTGGCAACTCCCTCTCCATCCCATGGGCCCACCACCTGTGGGAGGAACCGTTGGGGTCGGGTGCGATGCCACATGAGTGGCAGTGAAGGTCAGGGGCCTCGGACGGACCAGACCCGGGCGGCAGGCGCTGGCTCTGGGGGCGTGGAACGTCACCTCTGTGGGGGAAGGAGCCGGAACTGGTGCGGGAGGTGGGCGCTACCGGTTAGATCTGGTGGGGCTTACCTCTCACGCACAGTCTTGGTTCTGGAACCATCCTCCTGGATAGGGGTTGGACTCTTTTCTTCTCCGGAGTTGCCCAGGGTGTGAGGCGCCGGGCGGGTGTGGAGATACTCACAAGCCCCGGCTGGCGCCGCTGTGTTGGAGTTACCCGGTGGACGAGAGGGTCGCCTCCCACGCCTGCGGGTTGTGGGGGAAAACTCTGACTGTTGTTTGTGCATATGCACCAAACAGGAGTTCGGAGTATTCGGCCTTCTTGGAGACCTTGACTGGAGTCCTGCATGGGGCTCCAGTGGGGGACTCCATTGTTCTGCTGGGGGACTTCAACGCACACGTGGGCAATGATGGAGACACCTGGGGAGGCGTGATTGGGAGGAACGGCCTCCCTGATCTAAACCAGAGTGGTTGTTTGTTGTTGGACTTCTGTGCTAGTCATGGATTGTCTATAACAAACACCATGTTCGAACATAGGGATGCTCATAAGTGTACCTGGTACCAGAGCACCCTAGGCCGAAGGTCAATGATCGATTTTATAATCGTTTCATCTGATCTGAGGCCGTATGTTTTTGACACTCGGGTGAAGAGAGGGGCAGAGCTGTCAACCGATCACCATCTGGTGGTGAGTTGGGTCAGAGGGTGGGGGAAGACTCTGGACAGACCTGGTAAGCCCAAAGCGTGTAGTGCGGGTAAATTGGGAACGTCTGGAGGAGGCCCCTGTCCAACAGACTTTCAACTCACACCTCCGGCGGAGCTTTTCGTGCATCCCTGTGGAGGCTGGGGGCATTGAACCCGAGTGGACAATGTTCAAAGTTTCCATTGCTGAAGCTGCGGCGAGGAGCTGTGGTCTTAGGGTCTTAGGTGCCTCAAGGAGCGGTAACCCACGAACACCGTGGTGGACACCGGTGGTCAGGGAAGCCGTCCGACTCAAGAAGGAGTCTTTCCGGGATATGTTATCCCGGAGGACTCGGAGGCAGTGCAGGGTACCCGAAGGGCCCGAAGGGCTGCAGCCTCTGCCGTGAAAGAGGCAAAGCAGCGGGTGTGGGAGAAGTTTGGAGAAGACATGGAGAAGGACTTTCGGTCAGCACCAAAGTGCTTCTGGAAAACTGTTCGCCACCTCAGGAGGGGGCGGGGAACCATCCAAGCTGTGTACAGTAAGGATGGGACACTGTTGACCTCAACTGAGGAGGTAATAGGGCGGTGGAAGGAGCACTTTGAGGAACTCCTGAATCCGACTAATACGCCCTCTATCTTAGAGGCAGAGCTGGAGGATAATGGGGGATTGTCGTCAATTTCCCAGGCGGAAGTCACTGATGTAGTCAAACAACTACACAGTGGCAAAGCCCCGGGATTGATGAGATCCGTCCAGAAATGCTCAAGGCTCTGGGTGTGGAGGGGCTGTCCTGGTTGACACGCCTTTTCAACATTGCGTGGAAGTCTGGGGACGGTGCCAAAGGAGTGGCAGACTGGGGTGGTGGTTCCCCCTTAAAAAAAGGGGACCAGAGGGTGTGTGCCAATTATAGGGGTATCACACTTCTCAGCCTCCCTGGTAAAGTCTACTCCAAGGTGCTGGAAAGGAGGGTTTGGCCGATAGTCGAACCTCGGGTTGAGGAGGAACAATGCGGATTCCGTCCTGGTCGTGGAACAACGGACCAGCTCTTCACTCTCGCAAGGATCCTGGAGGGAGCCTGGGAGTATGCCCAACCGGTCTACATGTGTTTTGTGGATTTGGAGAAGGCGTATGACCGGGTCCCCGGGAGATACTGTGGGAGGTGCTGCGGGAGTATGGGGTGAGGGGGTCTCTACTCAGAGCCATCCAATCTCTGTATGACCAAAGTGAGAGCTGTGTCCGGGTTCTCGGTAGTAAGTCGGACTCGTTTCAGGTGAGGGTTGGCCTCCGCCAGGGCTGCGCTTTGTCACCAATCCTGTTTGTAATATTTATGGACAGGATATCGAGGCGTAGTCGGGGTGGGGAGGGGTTGCAGTTTGGTGGGCTGGGGATCTCATCGCTGCTCTTTGCAGATGATGTGGTCCTGATGGCATCATCGGCCTGCGACCTTCAGCACTCACTGGATCGGTTCGCAACCGAGTGTGAAGCGGTTGGGATGAGGATCAGCACCTCTAAATCTGAGGCCATGGTTCTCAGCAGGAAACCGATGGAATGCCTTCTCCAGGTAGGGAATGAGTCCTTACCCCAAGTGAAGGAGTTCAAGTACCTTGGGGTTGTGTTCGCGAATGAGGGGACAATGGAGCAGGAGATTGGTCGGAGAATCGGCGCAGCGGGTGCGGTATTGCATTCAATCTATCGCACCGTTGTGACGAAAAGAGAGCTGAGCCAGAAGGCAAAGCTCTCGATCTACCGGTCAGTTTTCGTTCCTACCCTCACCTATGGTCATGAAGGCTGGGTCATGACCGAAAGAACGAGATCCAGGGTACAAGCGGCCGAAATGGGTTTCCTCAGGAGGGTGGCTGGCGTCTCCTTTAGAGATAGGGTGAGAAGCTCAGTCATCCGTGAGGAGCTCGGAGTAGAGCTGCTGCTCCTTTGCGTCGAAAGGAGCCAGTTGAGGTGGTTCAGGCATCTGGTAAGGATGCCCCCTGGGCGCCTCCCTAGGGAGGTGTTCCAGGGACGTCCAGCTGGGAGGAGGCCTCGGGGAAGACCCAGGACTAGGTGGAGGGATTATATCTCCAACCTGGCCTGGGAACGCCTCGGGATCCCCCAGTCGGAGCTGGTTAATGTTGCTCGGGAAAGGGAAGTTTGGGGTCCCCTGCTGGAGCTGCTCCCCCCGCGACCCGACACCGGATAAGCGGACGAAGATGGATGGATGGATGGATGGCCACGCCAAGACCCGCCCTTCAATACAATACTATTGGCCAGGCGTCCATGCTGGTCCTATCCCCTGACCAATCAGCTATCCTAACCCCAACCAATCGAGCTGCTCTGTAGGGCGGGTCTTGGCGTGGCCATAGTGGGATTCGTAATTTTGCGACCGGGTTGACACTTCAGCGTGAGAAATCGGGGGTGTGGCGTGTGAGCGTGTGAAACCTTTCAAATGCGTGTGTCTCACGGCCAATGAGTGAGAGTTGGCAGCTCTGCACTAGTTACAGAAAACGAGCCTAACAAAGTAGTCAGTCATCTGGCGAGAGCACTGTGGTTTTCTACACTGTGACAAAAATGTGTGAATGAAACATTAAGTTGTTAAACTTTAATGATTTAGTGGTTAGTTAGCTTGCTTGCTAGGAGGCTCAGTTCTCAGTTCAGCATCATCTGTATTAGAGAAAAGAATCACTTCATCTGATGTTTAAAGGTATTAAAACAGCTTTGCCAGCCTAGTGGAGTACCTACACACTAACTACACATATCCTATACAAGTACAATTGTGGCTGTATTATGTGTGTCCCTTTCAATAATTGCTCTTAAAGTGCTCATATTCTGCTTGTTGGCTTTTTCCCCTTCCTTTATTGTTTTATATATATTTTTGTGCATGTTATATGTTTACAAAGTGAAAAAGCCCAAAGTCCCCCCCCAAAGGGACTTACCATCTCCAACAGAAAACACTGTTCACCAACTGCTCCAAACTCTATTGTAGTCCAGCCTTTACTTCAGAGACAAAGGTGGTCACTTTGTAACACAAGTTATAATGCTCGCCTAGCTGCTAGCATGGCACGCCCTCATACTCTGCAACTTACTGGCTAGTAGTCCTTACCTAGGTACTGTCAGGCAGGGCTTAATTTGAGCCGGAACACGCTGGAACATGTTCCGGCACCGCCAACGTTGGATCCGGAACCTTTTTTATTGGCTCCGGCACCTCCTGTGTCACCAGGAAAAATGAATCATAAATTAAAAAAATAAACTACTGTTTGTGTAGTGTTCAATGCTGTTATCTGTTTTGTTAGTCTTTATTCCCCATTGAAGTTCCACAAAAATCTTGTGTTTGCATTTTTGATTCGTTTTGAGGTGAATTTTCAGGGTAAGACGGAGGGGGGAGAGGGACGGAGGGAGGAGAGGCACTTCAACAGCACAGCGCTGCACTTCTAGTGATACAAGCGCTTGTGCTGCTTGAGATTGTTGTTATAGCCTCGTTTCAGTCAAGGGGAAAATGTCAAAAAGACAACAAAGATTGCTTAACTTTTTCAAATACGCTGGCCAGTCGGATCCCAAACAAGCAAAAAACGTTTCTGCCGATCAAGAATGTGGAGACCACGGTGGGTTTCTTGGTTAATTTAATAGTCCGATGGATAACTGCTGCTTGTGAAAACGATTGTTGGAGTGTATTTTATTTTTTTTTTTTTACATTTCGCACCGATGCAGTGCATGTTCTGAAATAAAAATAAACATTGCCCTGATGTAGCCTACACACAGCGTTGTTTAGGTGTTTTTAGTCAGAGAATTTACATAGGCAGTGTAGGCTAATTTTTTTTTTTGTTCCTTTACCTCCAATCCCCGTTTTGAGTCGCCGGATCCAGCCCCCCCCCTCTGTGCTCCGGGACCTCCCACTTTACAAATTAAGCACTGGTGTCAGGGCACGCCCTCATACTCTGCTTCTGACTGGCTAGTAGTCCTTACCTAGGTACTGAGCATGTGCGACTCACAACAACTTCTGTTCCAACAAAGATTGAACAGAAGTGTGATGGCTCACTCTGTAGCTAAAACAGAGAGCTCAACACACAGGGTGAAAAGAGGAGCTGCAGCAATGTGCAGTACAACAAAAATGTTGTTTGTTTTTTTAAATCAAACCACGTAAACATATTCTGATATACCCTCTAAATACAATTATGAACCTGATAATGAGCATAATATGAGCACTTTAAGAAATGTCATGTTTATTGTCCCCCCGGTTTATTAGATGAAATTTAAGCCCATGATTTTGACTTCAGACATGGTTGAACAGCACATTACTTTTTAAGATGGAACACAAACTAATTGACTTTTGTTTTGTCCCTCCCAAAAATTTGTAGGCTTTTTTTTTCAATTGCATTGAGAATCAGAGACAGCGAAAGATGGCAGCATCAGGTGTTTTGTAGTTGAGAAAGATGAATATATTGTCACAGCCATGTTTCTCTCATTCGGACAAGCTTTGCTTCAAGGAAAATGCATTAACAGGATTATCATGGTTAAGTTGGCAAGGTCTGGGGTCAAAACTGCAGGGTTATACTATTTATTTTTTTATGCCTCACTTTTGGCCGGCTCCCATTGTGTTGTTCCATTTTTAAGTGATTTTACAGAGCTCGCACAGCAGGACATTTTAGAGTAGCCCCCCCTCCTGCTATTTTTTTATAATTTAAATACCTTGGCTCAGTGCTATCACGCAGATGACAACCTGCTTTGATGTTGCATGTGCAGTAGGACCAGGGCTGGACTGGGACAAAAAATCAGCCCTGGCTATTTTGGTCCAGGCGGCCCACCCCCACCGTGATTGGTCAGACACCTTCAATCCTTGAATCCTTCAAGAGGGGACTCAAGACTTATCTGTTGATCTTACACTTAAATAATTCATTCATTCTTAGAGTTATGATTTGTATATTTATGGTATTTTTATAATTTTGTTATTATTGATATTTTATATTGTATTGTCATTATTTTTATTATTACTAGTTTGCTTAATATTGGCTTAGCAACTTTAAAAACAGTTAACTGTTAATTTTAACTATTGTAAGATTCATATTTTGTCGCTTTGGACACAAGTTGTGTTGTGACACTTGTCTGCTAAATACAATAACCATAACTATAACCCTTCCCAAAAGCTACAATAAAGCACATTGATGCTTGTATCAATCTGTCAGACTCTACAACACCTGCACCACCCGATAATGTTGTAGTTTTTTATCACCCACCACTCAGCATGGCTCTATGTATATATTTGTTATTATCTGTATTTATATTTTTCCATCTGTATTTATATTTTTTCCATTCCAAGTACTTACTTTCTCAATATTATTTATATTATGGTCACACTTAAATATCATTTATATTATGGTTAATTACTTTTGCTGTTATGTAATTACATATTTTTCACGCTAATTTTACGTCAATTACAATTACAGTATTTTTTTTGCACTGCCCACCTCACTTTACTTAAATACTTTTTATATAATGCCACTTTACATTCATTCAGTGTTTTTTGCACATTGTCTGTTGTTTGCCTGTTGTTTGTTTGTTTGGTTGTTTGTTGGTTTGTTTTTATTGTGGAAACACTGCTGCTGTAATAAGTGAATTTCCCCATTGTTGGATGAATAAAGTATTAATAAAAGTATTATCTAATCAACACTGATTTTATAGATCACACAGACTTTTCAGCTACCCAACAGGCTAACCGCTAGCATTTTCAATGGAAGCTTAAGCAGTTAGGTTACCTGACAGCCACTAACTTTAATGTTACAGACAAACTGCTTGTTATCGTTATGACGTGACGCGCGCGCGCGCACGAACACACACACACACACACACACACACACACACACACAGCCTCCCTCCCTTCCTGAAAGTCCCTGTTAATTTGTCTAGTCCTTACCACATCGTCATCTACTCTCTCTTCCATCTTTTCCTCATTCGCCTCCTCCTCGCCTTCTTCCCTAACATCGTTGTTTCTGCTTCTCTGTATAGCCAGCCACCTCTCCTCCTCCTCGGCTTCAGGTAATGCTGATGTTGAAGCAGTTACTACAGCCCCAAACATGTCCGACATTTTTGAGGACTCCGCCTGTAGATTCTTAATCTTTTTCTCCTCTAATTTCTCTGCACCTCCTTTGCACTTGGTGGTCGTTTGTCCATTATAACGTGAATGCTAAACTTCCAGCATAACTATTACAGCTCACGTCTCAGGGCCGGGAGGCGTGGCCATAGTGGGATCGTAAATTTGCGGCCCGGAGTGGGAAAAAGGGGTTCCTGGATTTCATTGGGTCAGGCCAGTGCCAATAAACAAAATTAACCAATGGGCCGCTGTGAGTTCTTTATGGGCCGGCCCGGCCAAAAAAAAAAGGACCATTCTTCATATACCTTATATACCTCAGCACCAGCTTTACATGATTAATTAAAAATGGATGGCTGGATTTGTGTCATTTTAGATCGGCGGTGATGATGACAAAAAATGTCTTGGGGTTGGTCAATAATCGGTCAAGGGCGGCCGGGGTGGGGTGACATTTTATCAGAATACAGCATAGAAAATCTGCTTAGAAAAATAGTAAATATTGGATAGGATAGAACAACATAATGTAATTCTGCTAAATAAAACAAAACATAACATTCATTATCAAATTCACTTTAAACCAGGGCTCTAGAGTGTGACCAATTTGGTCGCAAATGCGACCAAAATGTGTAAGGGTGCGACTAAGATTTTTCCCAGGTCGCACCGGTGCACCTAACGTCCTCGCATCCGCTGCCTCTCCACTAACGGAGATGACGTATGCAGAGCGACGGTTGTGATTGGTGCCTCAATTTGGAAAAATTGGAAATGGGCTTGAATGGGCCAATGGTCAGACGGACTTGCAGAGCAAATCTCAAATTTGCCGGAAGTTCGTCAGGGTTTTCCCAGGCTATACCTGGAGTGGATAAGGCGCATTAGATCTCGCTGCGTAACTATAGAGCGCACCTTGTGCCACAGGTGTATAACGCAATAGACGGGACACATGTCCCGATTAGACCCCTGGCTGAAGGCTGCAAGGATTTTGTGAATAGAAAGGGATGGCTTTCAGTTGTATTACTACAGGCTGTAGTAGACGATCATTGCATAATAAGGGACATTGGGCGTGCGCTCTTCAACACCTGTACAGGTTTTACCATAAAATTACCTCAAACTTAATTTTCATTATTATGCAATTCATTATTTATTCGGCAAATAACGTTTCCATCAGCGTTTATTGCATATATATATATATATATATATCGATCGAGAGAAAATCGGATGAGACCGAACATCGATATCCATGAAATTCAATCGAATGTTATCGCATTTTTTTATTCACTATCACTTATTTTGCTTAACCCTGTGACGCCTGAATTTATTCACAATTATATAAAAAAATGTGTGTTTCTGGCGCCAAGCTGATGCTAAATTAAATGGAGATTGTTAATTTGTCTATAGCATATAGAATAGATATAAATGTAGGTATGATGCAAATTAGAGACAACAGGCATTCATGGTAAAATTCTTTACAAAATGGTAAAATTAATAAAACACATTTTCCCATCTCAGATATGTAGATTTTATTCATGTCACAAAGTAATTGACAAATAAATGAATCTTGACAACAGCAAGAAAGAAAACACTCTCCTACTCCCTAACATTGACAGTAGTCTTTTTAGGGTTAGGGTTAGGGGTTAGGGTTAGGGTTAATTTCGCTTCCGTGAACTGGATGTAGTTCCCACTCCGAGCGGTCCTACGAGAAACCAGTGCGTGCAAAAGGTTCCTAGGTATGTATCGAATGTAAACAAACCGGCATTGGGGGAATACACACGCTATCTCGCCTGCAGTCGGAATGGAAGGGGTTGGATGCTAATTAGCAACAGTTGGCGTTAAGGGGATAAGAACATGTCTATGGAAACATAGCTAGTGTCTGAATAAACTTGTTCAGAACACACACAAAACCTCCTTGTCCCGGCAAACCTCCTCCCCACACTCCCTCCAGCAGACCCTGAAATAATTCATCAGCGCGTTTGTCTCAGAAACCTGATCCACAAACAAAAACATCCAGGTGCCAATCAGCTGGGAAATGTATCCTCCCAAAGACTAACATTCACAAGAAGACAAGTTTTGGTAGGTTTGTTTGGAGGCAACGTTGCATTCAAGTACAAACACCCTGCTGATCAAACTTGAGTTTTCCTGTTCTTCATATCTCCCTCCTACCTCAGGCTGTTTGGCTCCTGTCTTACTTTAATTGAATTTGTGGTCTATTGACAAAGCTCTTAAATATAAAGAGTTCTTTCTCCTTGGTATTATCAATGATGGATAAAATAAAACAACTTCCCTCATAACTTGAAACTTATACTCAGAGCATTTTAGGAGTAAAACAACCACTGGTTTCCATTTACAAAGAGTTGACCCTGAGGTGCCCGTTTTAAAGGACACATTATAATAATATGTTTTCACACTTATGTGATGCCTCCCTGCATTAAAATGTTAGGCTCTCTGAAAGTGTTTCAGCAGTGAAAGTGCTCCCAACACTTCAATAAAACGGAAAGGTAAAGTATTATAGTGGGGGGGGGGGTCCTCGACTGTTCTTTCCATTGCATTAATGATGGTTTTTGTAGCCACCTTACACTCTTTCTAACTTCTTTTTCCAGCAGAGGTGATGCTTGAGAGAGGCCTTCATTTGAAAAAGGTTTGTATTAGACACAGTTATTTATTCCTAATTCTGCTTTATTAATATATTTAAATATATTTTAGAAAGAAGTCTCCCTGTTAAAGGAATACGCCACCGTTTGTTGAAATAGTTCTTATCACGGTCTACCCTGGCTGTAGATAGGTTGGCCAACGCATTTTTTGTCTCAGTGCAAGTAATTAGGTTGTTTATTTTGTCTTTTGTTGGCTCACTTTTATTCAAAACATGCTAACCGGCAACATAGGATTACATTCACTACGCTATGCTAACTAGCGGCGACGATGCCGGTGTTGCACCGGACTAAAACAGTGCATGCACAAAAAATGCGTAGGCCCACCTATCTACAGCTAGGGGAGACCGGGATAAGCCCTATTTCAACAAACGGTGGCGTATCCCTTTAACTAATCTATTTTGGTTTATCAATACTCATCAATTGAGCAGTCATATCATACTCGCCATGCTGTTGATCTGAGTTTTCACTCACGACTTCCATTTTGTTTTCAGTGGCTGTTAAAGGAGAATTACGGCCAATTTTTACGTTAATCTTGATCTCTATAAATATTCGTGTACTTTAGATTGAAAAAAACCCCGACCCGAATCAGTGCAGGCAACACGGAGTAGCTGCAGCTGCGTCTACCAGGTTCCACTGAGCTAAAAAGGCAGTTGTCGGGGCAGGTTTTAGAGTGCCTTTGTGCCTCTTAACAGACACAAAATGCAATTAAAATGTCTGTGCAACATGAACAGGGCCCTTACGTGACAACAAGATGCGTTTTCAACTCAGACATTGTTTAAATTCACCTACCCTGTTTCGATCCTACCGGTAGGTAGCTTGCCCTGTTAGCTGGTAAGTGTGTTCAGCGAGGCTTCTGTTTTAATTATCACGCAGCAGTTCCGTGTGTATTTGTAGCTCATCCATTTTGTGTGTGATCGATCAGGTGTTGGTGAGTAGGAGGTTTGGCAGTGTCGATTTGTGTGGTAGTTCCCTTAGCATGCCCAACCGGGATCCTTGCTTCTCGGAGCTATCTGCACACTGTTGACCTTTTCCTGCTACACCGAGACTACAGCTAGTCTTCTCTAGCTATCACTGTGCAAGCCATAGACATAATTTGGCCCATTTCCATGTTAAGGGGGAATAAACTTAAAGTTTTCGTCACAAAAAGGCATGACCTGTCCTCTGGAGGACATAGCCAGGCGCTCACTGGATTGTTTTCGCGAGCGGGCGGTGACGAAGGCGGGGAGAAATCAGATGCAAGGATGCCCGGTTGAGCATGCTTTTTCTGCCCTCGGTTGAGTGTGTGGCTACTCAGCCTATGCAGCGAGCTAAACATACAGTAAAAGGAGGTGGTTCAGGGAATGACAAGACACTGTTTTTTTCTTCTTAGTGCCTTTACTTAAGACCTCATTTTTCTGATTTTGTAAAACTGTGAAACCTACAAACAAATTGTATTAAAAATACATTATTTAACAAACCAAGACTCATAGCTGTGAATTTAAATGCTGGAAGTGATCAGAAATTCAAGATATAAGAATCACATACTACATTTTTAAATAATTCAGGTTGTATCAGTTTGCCAGCATGTGGTTGCAGAATATACTGCAGCTGATTACAGTTTCAGTACACAGAGTTACAGGCAGTTCAAAATACTGTTCAACATATCTGTAATCCCATTTGTTTCTCTTTTCACTATTCTGTAAAAGTATAACAGCTCTTTCCTCTTTAGTTAGATTTAGTAGAACGTGAACTCAGCAAGCCTTAGTCAAAGCTGCACTGGAAAACAAAAACTTCTCGTTTTACTTTTACAACCTGTATGTACAACCTGACGACCTGGATTGTGAGAAAAACAGTGCTAACATTGACTTATACGATATTGTGCAACCACATACTAAACAGAAGCTAGCGACATTAGCTTGACTTAGATCACAAACAACCTTTTGCTTGTAAGAGTTAAAATAACCTTTTAAGTAATCAGAAAACAAAATTGACCACTAATTACTTACAGATTATGGCATGTCAAAGCTTCCCAAAAATATAAGGGGTCTGAGAGGAATGTAGCATGTCAACTTCTTTGGACATTTTCTCACCGCGTGTAACAAACTTTTGCCTGCTGCCTCCACAGATCACCACCGAGCGCCGTCTCGCGCACGCAATATATAATAGAAGAAGAACTCCAAAGAAACACTAAAGGAGATACTGACCCCTAGTGGGAAAATAAAGAAATGCATCAGCAAATTAATACAATACTATTGAACATAGAGGGAAAGAATAATGCTAGTGCGGCTAAGGGAACTACCACACAAATCGACACTGCCAAGCCTCCTACTCACCAACACCAGATCGATCACACACAAAATGGATGAGCTACAAATACACACGGAAGGGCTGCGTGATAATTAAAACAGAGTTGTTGGGGCGGTGCTCGGTCGGTTTTAAAGCACTCACAAACCTTCTCAAATAACAGCTAAACAGTACACTAAAATGTGTTTCTTAAAACGTTGTAGGCAAGAAATATGCCCTATAGAAAACTAATGTCCAATTAACACGATGATTCTCTCACCGATTGTTTTTCACCCCTCCCTCTTGGTTTAATCCACCCAATCAGTAGGCTCGTTCGAGATGAGCCAGGCATGCGTGGAATCGATAAGAGGCGATCGCCGCCCAATGCCATTTGAGTCCGACCTGATCCTAACGTCATGCACACGTGGGCAACGATAACCTCACGAGATCAAGGCGGTCGCAGTTTTTAGAGCCAGGCGTCTCAGTTGCTTTCCACCGACTGCAGGACCCAGGGCATGATGGGAAACGCCTGGTTCTCTTGGTTCAGAATCGACTGAAAAATATGAAGCTTTATATAAACTATTTATTGTTTTTGAATTGAAGGAGTTTTAATTGCTATTTGTCTGATTTGAAGGCTTATTCTGTACAGAACACCTGTTGTGTGTCTGATGTTGAGGTTCAGCAGTCAGAGAGATTAAATCCGTTCAGATTACAGATCCTCTACAGTCTGTTGTGTATTAATAGAAACGGATCGCATGTAGAGCATTTTGACAGCTACTCTGTCTTAAAAAAACAACTGGAGACTGTGCTGATATATGGTCTGATAACATTTTATTAATTCGGACCTAACAGGATGTGAGTGTTTCTGTGACTTCCTGTTCAGCCTGAAGGCAGCTGGAAACAGTTGGAAACTGTGTGACTTGACCGCGGCTTTTTGTCACAGCCCACTGCTGCCGCTGCCTGCTCTCGTCCACTTTACAGGCGAAGCGCAGTTCATCTCCTACGAACCTATAATTGTGGGGTTTTCATTTTTCTTTCTTATCCAGTCTAATTATTTACATATATGCGCTTTATACAGCTGTTCCTGTATCTTTCTGTCCGTATCCCATGTCCCACTGACACCAGCATCAAGACTCTCTCAGAACACACACCATGATGGGAGAATCAGTTGCTAAGCCCAACTGATCAATAAAGCTTTGAAATTGTAGTCTCTTCTGATTGGACTGTTGGCAAACAAGGTAGAGACTGGCAGTGATATAAACAGCACCAGTCTTCAGGCTGTTGGCATCACGAAGACTGGCAGTATCGACTTTTCTATCAGTCCAATTTGGAAGATGGGCTGCAAAAACCAGCAAGAGGTCCTTGTTCTGCTCAGAGCTGAAGTTTTCTCACAGTGCCATACTGCCACGGATGTATTATAAGACCTGGATGCAGCGTTGGAGGCGGAGCCCCGTTCATTCCTTTTGAGAGCTGCTCATTGGCGCATGAAGCCTTCATGGTTCCAAAAAGGGCCCATATGATCGGTACTGCTTCTGCACTGTGTGGCCCATATAGCAGGTGCACTGGTAGTCTAGATCCACGACGTTTCACTTCCGGGATTGCTCCGTTGTCACCGGAAATTTCACTGGATCTCACTCTTTTCGGTCCGATGTCCATTACCTACTCTTTCTTTCTGTTGCCGTTTTAAACTGGTGGATTTATGCTGCAGATAAGCTATGATGCAAACAAATCACTCATGTACAAAACAGTCCGGCTGTAGCAGGCTTCCCATTTGTAGCCAATGCTAACTGTTGATTTTTTTTGGTAAAAATGGCAAACTTCACAGCTTTAGTGTCTTTATTCTCTCCACTCTCATCATCCACATTTAAAGTTGCAACTGCCAGCTGTTTTATAGCAAACAAGCTCTGACAAACCCACCGTGCTCTACCTGCCCCCAAGTGGCCAAAAATGTAATAACAGCTTGAAAGAATGGATACTTTGAGATAGAAAAAAAAAATGATATACATATTTTGACTTTTGTTCTAGGTCTCTGAGTCCAGCTGCATAGCTAAGATGCTCAACATGAACATGCTTAAACTAGCTTCTCTACTGTTTCACATTTATAATGTCAGTGTTAATATCTTATGGCTGCGTATATTACTGCGTGTGTAAACAAACTTTAAGATAGCAGTAGTAACATTTTACTTTTCAAAGTAATTTGTGCCAAGCTGCTTCCCTGTTGCTAAATGTTCAGACTAATGTTTCTTACTGGAATGAGTCCTCGCTGCAGGACTCTGCAGGTTAGGAGAGGCTGACATTTCAAGTTGTTTTAGAGGCACAATGTGAAGAAAATGAAAATGACAACCAAAATAGATATGTATGATGTAAGAGATCATTACTATTGATCACAAGCAGATATGACTTGTGAAAATGGTATGTGATTGTGATATATATATACACATGGTGTGAGAGCTGTCCAGTCAAACAGCATCAAATCAGTGGCCGCTAATTACTAAACTAATCAATACACATCTCGTTCAAAAATGCTTCGTTGCATTTTGCTGGTGCCATTTAGTCATTCCCCTGCAGTTAACAGACCTTATGACAAGATAAATGGAGCTATTCAGAATAATGAGCGCCACAAGTGCGTAGGTCAAAAGCTCTTTATAGTATTAAATTAGAGTAAGGGTATTGAGTCACCGGTATTAAGTCAGTTGAAGGGGGAAATTTGAACACAGCATGAATTTAGGACAGGACGGCAGTAATTGGACTAGATGCTTTAGCTCATAACCGCTTTTTTTTCGGAGCATAGGGGCACTGACAACAATTGGCTATGTAAATGTTCTGCCTGATACGACCAGCTGAGCAAAAAGGCTGAGAAAAGGGTTGCTTCATTCGGACCTTTGCCGGAGTTTTGCCGACCGGATACAGCAAAGGTTTAATCTATCAACTAGCTTCGCTACCTTCTTCGTTGCTCTGCCTGGTTGTAGCGCTATCCTATTACATGCAGAGGGAATTTTAAAGACAACTGTTTATCCCGCCCCTCGGATTGAGCTCCGTCAATGGTGAGTTCCTGGACCTAACATCTGGATGTTGGTCTGGCTTGTCAGACTAGCGGTGTGTGGCTTCCCTCCATGGTAGCAAAGCACTGAGCTTTATTTTAAAAATTACGTTTTGATTAACATTAACGTTGGGCTATTGCTCTGCTTTCTGCTCAAGGCTCGGCTTAAAGCCATTGTTGTCATATAGCAACCGAGCGTCTCTAGCCAATTTCAGCTGCACAAGCTACAAAATAACTAATCAGGCGGTATTTAACTCCTAATAAGACTGTAGCGACATGCCTATAGGTAGCAGTATACAGTGCTATGTGTACGACTTCTTCATTTGGTTACAACAAAGACAAAAGTGCTTAAAATTGTAGAAAACCACAATGTTTACTACGTGTGATGCACGACGTAGCCATCTTTGAAAGTGAACTCTGGGTCCTCTGAGTTCAGACGACTTGACGAGTCGTATATACGACCTCGTGGCGTTCTTTTTGCAACTTCCAGTTCGTAACTCCGGAAAACAACTCGTAAATCGACTTCGGTGGACAAAAAGAACGCACCATTACCCCAGGTGACATTTTTCTAAAAGGTATTAACTTCATTTTAAGAAAATCTCTTAAAATAGATCAGACTCAGTATAGCCTAATTGTAGACTCTTCAATTTTAGCTTGAATTGATTTATTTAATTAAAGTATCGCTAGATTAATTAATGTGTATGTCATTAGCAATGAACAATGTTATGTCAAAAAGATACACAAAATATTTTATTTCAACAATTAATCAGGCTTTGCCACAAAGGTAAAATGTGCATTCCATGATTCATTCAGTCTCCATAGAGCTCAACCACTGTGCCATAGTGTCATAACTACAGTGACCTTTCTTTGGTCTTACTCATCCAACATTGTCTGGTGGAATGGAGACAGAGGCTCCAATGTACAGTTTTTTTTAAGATAAGTCTTTCTGCTGACACCAAAACACTGTGCTTCAAATGAAGCATATCAGCTATGTCATTGCATGACAAGGTCCCAACCATTTGTCTTCTTAAAATACTGGCAAATTCAGCACCATATTCACATGTCCATGACATATGAAGCTGTTGGCTCTGCTGAAATGGCCTCATAATCTAGACTTCAATTGTCCTATTGTTATTAAGCTTTCCCAGTATTCCATTAAATCTCACTGTAATTCACCTCCACACCAGTGTGTGCGCTGTTCGCGCCCTGCTGGTTAATCTGCCCCTCTTTGTCTCTCTCTATCACTCTACCCCATGACATATATAAAATGGACCAACAGAGCCCGTTGCTCTGGACGGAGACCAGTGAAGGATATTAGAAGCAGTTTTCCGGTGATCTCTTGCTTTACTGCGCAGCCTCCAACTGACAGAGACAACGTAAATGTGACGTGAGCAACCTGTCTGAAAGTTGTAAGTCTTCTGGTAGCTGTGCCAGGAGAAATCTCAATCAATCCCAGTCTTACAGAGACGGAGAGTGTAGGTATATGTAAGGAGATAACATAGGCACAGGCTAATTATTGATCACTAACATGCTAGTTAACATTAGTAATTAAACCTAAACAGCTAACGTAAGTCAAAACTGCCTGCGAGCTTCTCCTGTACTATACGGTAATTCCTCTACTGTGCGACAGTAAGTAACTTGGTTATGACACAATCGTTAGCCTATTTTTATAAAAACGTCTGCTATGGAGCCATAACGTAAGGTACAAGGTAATGGAGCCTTTTATACATTGTTGTGTTTCTTTAGAAATAAACAATGGACAAATAGAGTCTTTAAATGTTACTGTTACTGTGACTTTAAATTAAACGCCCCACCCACCCGTGCTCTGCAGTGCCACGTTACATCCCGCAACGCCCTGCTGTGATGTTCCTATGCACAGAATAGTCAGGATCCGGTATAGGAGACTGCACTACTCAGTATGACACGATGTGCCCTGCTATGACATGAACTTCCACGATAACCTTCAAAGTCACTGTGACTTCTAATGTGACTATTATCACCACTGTTCATCACGCCCCCAACCGGCCCGTCAGACACCGCCTACCAAGAGTCTGGTCTGCCGAGGTTTCTTCCTAAAAGGGAGTTTTTTCTTGCCACTGTCGCCACAGCCACTGCTAATGCTTGCTCTTGAAGGAATTACTGTAATTGTTGGGGCTTTGGAATTTATAGAGTGTGGTATAGACCTGCTCTATCTGTAAAGTGTCTCGAGATAACTTTTGTTATGAATTGATACTATAAATAAAATTGAATTGAAATTAAATGCTTCAGGTGTAAAGTTATTCACTGTCAAAGTGGCGCCAAAATGTATGCTAGTCAGTGGAATGCTAACGGGAGGTGATCTCTTTGTAGCGTCAAAATGGCGCCATAGGAGGTTTGAGTTTTGAAGCGAAGCTTACCCCCTTGCTCTACCCCCGCTTTCACTGCTTGGATTTGAAAATAGCGGCGGGAGATTGCGGGAGATGACTGCGAGAGTTAGAGCAAAAACTTCCGAAATATGGGAGTATTTCATGCTAACTGGTAAAAGAGTTGTCTGTACACTCTATCAAACTTCACTTGGAAACACACAGGAGTTGTTCAAGACGTTTGGAGCGTTTTTTTTCTCTCCTCCATACCACCTCTGGGGCTCCAAAGATGCACTCGCAGAAAAGGAAAACACAACGTAAGTATATGATTATTAATGAAACGGCGAGCTAGTCTGTATTGTTGATTAACGCTTGATCGTACAGTGATTGTCTTTGGATGTTAATTTGTGTGTCTGGCTGCTTTCAACGGCATTCATTACAGCTGGTGATGTTGCGTTATAAAAGTGTATTTTTTTATCTTGTAATTTACAGGAATTCAGTACACCGTCTTCACAACTCGGAGACAAACTGTAGCAGGTGCTACGAACTGGAGCAAGGGTAAGATTTAAAGAACATGCTTTCATTGAATGAACTTCATTAATTCTTCTGTAGGACATAGATACGTTAATAGATACCAATCTTAACCATACTTTTTTTAGTTTTTAGTTTTTACAGACTAACCTCGCCTCATAACGAGGCCGTGACCTATATTTGCTCGGAGCTCCGATTTACATGACGCTGATAATGACGCCATTGTGTGTAGTCAATTTTTACTTTTTTATCTTTCCTTGTTTAATTTTACTGTGACTTATTTATTTTTTTTATTCATACAGACTTATTACGAGACAGCACGCAGGAGCTTCAGCTACAAACAACCAATGGTGGCATCGCGGGCAGAAGCTGTGAAGAGTTCAGCTCGGAGTCGGTCGAGAAGAAAAGAAGTTAAGATTAGATCCGTTTGGTTAATGTGAATATTTTCTAGGTGCATTCATAGATGTGTTGTGTCCGTAAGCAGTATATCGCGCAGTAGTGATTGTCTTTATTGATTGTTTTACAGCTGCTGGAAGCGAGACAGAGTGAGCTGGCTGCGGGTGAGGTGGGCATTTGGAAGTGCGCCACATAGACATACAGGACAACGCACCACAGACGTCTGCTAAATGGACCGAATTCAGGCCGAATGCTGCCGGTTACCAACAGCTCCGAGCCGGCCGCGGGTTAGGTGTGGACGGTGCTGCTTCTCGTGAGCGAGGGATATTTGTTGTGTGTGTCTCCGATGCTTTGTACACAGTTTTTTTTCTGTTTTTGTTTTGTGTCAATAAAGCTCTATCTTTGAATAAACAGCACGTTCCTGGCAAATCATTTTAATTAGGATAACCATGACATGAATATACAACATAGCATATATGAAATAAATATATATAATACATAAATAAATATATATATAATTTTATTATTATTATAATAACAATGGCCCAGGTTGACCAATAGTCTAACCCATGACAGACCTGCCAACCAATCACGAGAGATTTTTCTTGTTTAAAAGTAGTGGTTTCATCCAATAGCGAGTGAGGAAATTCCAGCCAGGTCAGACGTTCTCTGGCCAGGCGCCTATTTATGGAGTTATATTACTGCCATTAGTCAAGAGCGCATTATTTCAATTTGAGAGCATTTCTCACTGATATTACGTTCAGATTTCTTGCTCTCACACTCAGTCACTGCTCGTGCTTAGATTTGCTCTGCTTGTGCTCAAACTTTCTGCTTAGACTCAGATATGTATTTGTTTGGACAGATTTCCTGCTCTCAGCTTTGAACCTTCTCCTCGCACTCAGGCTGATTCTGCTCGCTTGCAAATTTTCTGCTCTCGGATCTCTCCTACGCGCTTGGATTTTTTTGTGTTATAACCCTGCCAAAAGTCAACAACCAATAGAATGCCAGCTGTAGTGTTGACCAATGAAATGATCCCTGCCCCGTTGAGGGTGCGTTCACTTTACGTTAGAACATCTGTTGAGGGCGGCTGCACTGTAACCGATAACTTTAACCAAGTTTATATCCCCGCGCCGTTCATTGCTTTATTATAAGTATATGTCAACAATGTGCACAGAATGGTCAACGCACTTTCACTTGCACCCATCAGGAAACGGGAGAAAGCTTTGAAGTGGGACATATGAAGTTATGTCCACAACTACGAGGGTGAGTAACATAACTTAAGCACCTAGCTAGCTAGCTAATATATGGCGCTAGCATATAGCCTAGCTTGATGTCCATAAACAAATAGATTTTCTTTATTGTATAGCTAGATTGAACGACATATGACGGACTGTATGTGTATATATGATGACCTCACTGGGATTTGGCTGATTTCATGTTAGAGCCAGTAGTAGAACCTAAACTGTAATATAACTGGATTGTTTGTGTCAGCTTTTGCATCACTGTTGTGTTGTTCATCAGAATTTAGTCTTCATTCCTTCATATAGCATTAGTCTGAAAATGATGAATTCATATCAGTCTGTTTAAAAAGTTGTAACATTAAGTACAATTTCACCACTATAATAAAAACAAATCTAGAAATGATATGCTTTCTTATTTGCTCCTTAAATAGCAGTTATTTGTTTAATTAATACAAAGCAAACTGAACTGAAACTACAACCATCTGGTCCAGATCTACCTACTGTATGGCTGACTACAGACTACAACCATCTGGTCCAGATCTACCTACTGTATGGCTGACTGCAGACTATAACCATCTGGTCCAGATCTACCTACTGTATGGCTGACTACAGACTACAACCATCTGCTCCAGATCTACCTACTGTATGGCTGACTACAGACTACAACCATCTGGTCCAGATCTACCTACTGTATGGCTGACTACAGACTACAACCATCGGGTCCAGATCCACCTACTGTATGGCTGACTACAGACTACAACCATCTGCTCCAGATCTACCTACTGTATGGCTGACTACAGACTACAACCATCTGGTCCAGATCTACCTACTGTATGGCTGACTACAGACTACAACCATCTGTTCCAGATCTACCTACTGTATGGCTGACTACAGACTACAACCATCTGCTCCAGATCTACCTACTGTATGGCTGACTACAGACTACAACCATCTGCTCCAGATCTACCTACTGTATGGCTGACTACAGACTACAACCATCTGCTCCAGATCTACCTACTGTATGGCTGACTACAGACTACAACCATCTGCTCCAGATCTACCTACTGTATGGCTGACTACAGACTACAACCATCTGCAAGTTTTGTTTGTAGTGAACATCAACAGCTGCACTAAAAGTCTCTTGGGTTCATATGGGACTTGGTTGTTCTCCATACTGCATCACACATATATTAGTATATTTTTTGTTTTGTTATATTAGTACAAACAACAGTAAGTATCATTACTTAACCACAGTATATATTATTCTGGTGTACACTGTTGACTTGACTCTAATACAGACAACAGTAAGTATCATTACTTTACCACAGTATATATTATTCTGGTGTACACTGTTGACTTGACTCCATGCTATTGATTATACATCACTTTAGCTTACCACTACCTCATAACTTAACCTTAATTGCTCTTGTATAGTTCATTTATATATACACCTCCTATTTAATTGAATTATTCTTAATTTGTGTTGCAATACCTGAATCATCCCTTTTGTGAACACTAGGCTTATCTTATCTTTATTCATAACCCTGCTCACAAACTCACCTGGGTCATCTGTTTGCCAATATCAATGTTCCTGCTACAGTAAATCCTATAGGCAAATTGTTCTGCTTTCACCGTTGTACGAACAATACACTTTTAAGGTTTTGTGTCAAATATTGTGCAATTTGTTATGAATTACTCATTGTTTTGACAAGGTAAATTAAAGCTATTTACTAAGTGTCAGCTCTAGAATATGAAGCGTAAATATCTCTTTCACTCTGTTCCTCCCTCTCTCTCATTGGCTAAAATATTAATTTCCTAAGTCATATTAACTTCCACTACCCGCTTTTAATGCAAAGTGTACAGGTGTTCGTTTTTGCAAATGACAAGTGACACATTGAATGGTTTCATTTAAGAGCAGTAGTTCATAAATATATATTTTTAGACTATCATTTAGTCGGTCCGCTATTATCTGTCACGCTTTTTTTCGCGTTTTTTTATTTTTTATAGAGGACGAGTTTCCTTCTCTACATATTATATGCCTTGCTCCCTGGTATATATGGACATAGAAAATAAAGACACTGAAGAAATTGCACTGTAAAATCTAGAAACTATAAAGATAATAAAGTGATAAATTCCATGCACACTATAAACATGAATGGAACAGAGTATATTCATCAATTATTTCCCCCCAGGCAAAATATAAGGTCAAAAACCATGAAGGTGTCCTCTCCCTGTTGTTACATGAATGTACAGTAGCCTACATCACTAGATAGTTACTGGTCCAGTGAACTAAGTCTATAATTTGGGAGGATTGTACAGTTAGGATATGTTCTTAAAATTGTACAATCCTCCCAAATTATAGTCCCAGTTTACTGGACAACACAAATTGTGTGCTAAGAATGCCAAATACAATGCACATGGAAGCAGAACAAACATGATCCTTATTGTTAAAAAAAAAAAAGAAATTATAAACTAAAATAATTTAAGGTGCATTGGGGAACTATAGAAATGTACAGCATTGTATGTATTGCCCTTAGTAACAGACTTCATTTAAAACTCATTTGAAATTTTATCAGCCTTTTCTAATTATCTCAACAACTGCCATAATATATTCATCAAACTTCTTACAACAATATGAACAGCAGTCTTCATACAGCAATATAACAGTAACAATGACAAATTTATAATTATAAAAAAAAATAATGGTCACAACTTTAAATAATAACAGTACTCAAATGAACAGCAATATGCACCTGTTATATTTTAATCCAGGCTGATAAGAAAAGGGTAAAACCACTGCTGAGTGAACAGAAAAGGTTCCAGGATTAAATAAATCCTGGCTGTTAGCCTGGTCAGGACCAGGCTAACAGCACAGAATAAATCTCCATGGTGATTTATGTGCCTCTGCTTTCGTGAAACCGAGTCAAGGCTAAATTCATCCAGGATAACCAGGAAATCCCGGCTTAATCCCTTATCTTGGTTTTGTGAAACAGGCCCCTGGTCAATTTAATTGTACTGTTTTTTTTTATAAATGTTATGGAAAATGAAAAAAACTATTTGCGCGCTTGTGATTTATTCATATTTTCTTTTCTTTGCAGTGATATGCTATGATGCACTGATGCCAGGCAGGCTTGCTGCTGCTTTTAGTCAGAGTCTGTGAGATAACAAAAATTAATAAAATATAAAATATAACGTGCATATAAATAGACGGAATAAATAAAAGTCCCCGGAAATAAATATAAGTAAAACGTATGTATTTAGGCTATTGAACTATAATGACTAGCTAATGCCTATATACAGTACAGGCCAAAAGTTTGGACACACTTTCTCATTCAATGCGTTTCCTTTTTATTTTCATGACTATTTACATTTTAGATTCTCACTGAAGGCATCAAAACTATAAACACATATGGAATTATGTACTTAACAAAAAAGTGTGAAATAACTGAAAACATGTTTTATATTTTAGATTCTTTAAAGTAGCCACCCTTTGCTTTTTTTATTAATAAGGGAAAAACTTCCACTAATTAACCCTGACAAAGCACACCTGTGAAGTGAAAACCATTTCAGGTGACTACCTCATGAAGCTCATTGAGAGAACACCAAGGGTTTGCAGAGTTATCAGAAAAAGCAAAGGGTGGCTACTTTGAAGAATCTAAAATATAAGACATGTTTTCAGTTATTTCACAATTTTTTGTTAAGTACATAATTCCATATGTGTTCATTCATAGTTTTGATGCCTTCAGTGAGAATCTACAATGTAAATAGTCATGAAAATAAAGAAACACATTGAATGAGAAGGTGTGTCCAAACTTTTGGCCTGTACTGTATGTATTGCCTCATTTATGTATTTCATGTTCTATTTCATAGCCATATTTATTATGTAAAGGGTTGCAAAAAACGGATGATCAGTTTTATAGCCATATTTATTATGTAAAGGGTTGCAAAAAACGGATGATCAGTCACTGAGGAAGTTATAGGCTACAGTTTCCCTCAACTGCAGCTGGGACATTCTAACGCTTAACGTGAAAAAGCTTAACGTGGTTTAATTTAACTAAACAGTCAGTTATCAGTCACATAACGTCCATAATAATTGGACTTTGGTTTAGATTTTTTGACAGTTTTCAGTGGTTATGAGGAACAATATGAGAGAGAAATTTGGTAAACATTGATCATTGCATAGGTACATTAAACCACATTAAGCTTTTTCACGTTAAGAGTTAGAATGTCCCGGCTGCAGTTGTTTTTTAATACGTGTTTATGAAATGAAAATCGAATGAACGAAAAAGTACACAGACCAGACTGATATGAATTCATCATTTTCAGACTAATGCTATATGAAGGAATGAAGACTAAATTCTGATGAACACAACAGTGATGCAAAAACTGACACAAACAATCCAGTTTCTGGTGTTCTTTCAGTTATATTACAGTTTAGGTTCTACTACTGGCTCTAACATGAAATCAGCCAAATCCCAGGAACATGGTTAACCAAACAAGGAAAAAATACAAAGTGAGGTCATCACATATACACATACAGTCCGTCATATGTTCAATCTAGCTATACAATAAAGAAAATCTATTTGTTTATGGACATCAAGCTAGGCTATATGCTAGTGCCATATGTTAGCTAGCTAACTAGGTGCTTAAGTTATGTTACTCACCCTCGTAGTTGTGGACATAACTTCATATGTCCCACTTCAAAGCTTTCTCCCGTTTCCTGATGGGTGCAAGTGAAAGTGCGTTGACCATTCTGTGCACATTGTTGACATATACTTATAATAAAGCAATGAACGGCGCGGGGATATAAACTTGGTTAAAGTTATCGGTTACAGTGCAGCCGCCCTCAACAGACGTTCTAACGTAAAGTGAACGCACCCTCAACGGGGCAGGGATCATTTCATTGGTCAACCCTACAGCTGGCATTCTATTGGTTGTTGACTTTTGGCAGGGTTATAACACAAAAAAATCCAAGCGCGCAGGAGAGATCCGAGAGCAGAAAATTTGCAAGCGAGCAGAATCAGCCTGAGTGCGAGGAGAAGGTTCAAAGCTGAGAGCAGGAAATCTTTCCAAACAACAACATATCTGAGTCTAAGCAGAAAGTTTGAGCACAAGCAGAGCAAATCTAAGCGCGAGCAGTGACTATTTGAGTGTGAGAGCAAGAAATCTGAACGAAATATCAGTGAGAAATGCTCTCAAATTGAAATAATGCGCTCTTGACTAATGGCAGTAATATAACTCCATACCTATTCATATTCTAATTAGATCCATTAGCACCTCCGCGGGGGCTCTCCATATACGTCATGGTTCGTTTCCGACAATATGTGGCACAGACGAACGTGTTTGCAGCCTGTAAATTGTCGATAACTGCCGAAAATTAGGGGGATTTCTGGGCGTTTACGGGGACGGAAATCTCACTTTTCATGCAGTGACACTGCCCACACAAAGATGACACAGAGCCGGATTTCAATCAACAAAATATCTAGTTAAGTATGAAGCTGCAATTGGGATGTTGTTAGCCTAGCTTAGCGTAAAAACTGAAACTAGGGAAACATTAAGCCTGGCTTTGTCCAAAAGTCAGCACTTCTAAAGCTTGCTAATTATGACGTTGTATCTTGTGTGTTTATTCCATCCCATGGGCAATGATGTGGATAAAATGAATCAACTTTAAATTATACGCAACCGTTCTGACTTTGATATGCGATGTCTTATAACGCATGCTAAATGTATTTTTGCCATTAAAATGTCAAGCCCCACCCACTTTTAAAAATGATTAGTTAAGACCGCACCCCCTTTCCTACACGCACACACACACACACACACACACACACACACACACACACACACACACTTTTACCATGTCAAAAATCATCATTCTAGTCAGAGAACTGTCAGTTCTTCATTTTCAAATTGATTTCAATTGAATTGAAACCCATTCCGCTTGCTTATTGAGAGGCAGATTCTCACATTGCACACACACACACACACACACACATAAGTGCACCACTAACGTTAGATTGAAGACAATGACAAATGATCTAGTGTTCCGTTTAGTTTGGAGACCAGAGGAAATATGAGGAATTTCCAGAGACACCCTCCTGCTGGTGTATGGCTTTCATGAAGAGATCCACTTGACACATACAAACAGTAAATCCCACAGAGCTGCTGTGGTAGTTACATTAGAAAAGACATAAAGCAAGAGTTTCTCGATAAGCAGTGGAAGCTGTGGTATTCAGATAAGCCTTCCGTACCTGATGTTATATACGGTCGAGCTTCATATCATAAACTATCCAAGTCAAGGACACCTGATGGGACACAATGCGGGTGTGTGTTGGCCTAAGTTATGATAACCTTGTCATCACTTGTCAGGTCTGTAAACTTCATCGCCATTCCTATCTCATCCCGGCACTCGGGAAGCCGGCAGTTAATAGAGATTTAGACCTTCAGTGATTCCTTATCTGCTTCGGTGCATCTCATAGTAAACTATTCCCCTGCTGTTCCCTTGATTTGCCTTTTGTCTGAGAGCCCTCATGACATATAATAACTATAGTGTCTGATAGTAATTGATCACAGCAGAATTATCAGCTGCATGGCACGTCCTCAAGGAGTGTAAAATTTATATCGTGGGAGTACTATAAAGAATAATAAAACTTGCTCCATAAATTCAGTGCGGAGTAGTCTTCTGTACTACAGAGACACATTAAGTCCTTGTAGGATTATTACAGGGATATTATAGAATATTATTATGGGGCTTATTTGTTTTGGAAATCTTAGTATTTTCACATGGCAAGGGGAGACAGCGAATGAGTCGGGATCTTAATACATAATCCTAATAAAGAGCTCAAATAGAGTGAAGGGACGCTGATTACTGAAACAAAAACCCATGCATCAGTACCAGCTCCACCCTGACAGGATAGCAGGATGGAGGTGTTGACAAGGTAGCCATGGCAACAGGATATCTGTGACACAAAAGTGTGCACGTTTACACAAAGTCCCAAAGATACGCGTCTAAATTCAGTGTTTTATGGTAACAGGGAAAGAAAACACATACAGAGCCATTTTTTTGCAGCTAGAGAAAAACACTGACGTACACGTTGTTATGCCACTCCTGACTCTAGATTATCCATCTCCGTCTACTGCATTTTGCTGATGGATGGGCTCATTCGCATTGCTCGAAAAACGAGTTAGATTGTAATCAAGTCAGTAACACTTTTAAACTTGATAATTCAGCTCGTCAGCAACCGATTTAATACATGCTCTGTGACTTTTAAAGTTGAATTGAAACTTGAACTTATTTCATTTTTGTGAAAGGATATATCTACATTGATAATGCAGCTACTGAACATATTTTTTTTGCAAAGTGTGATAATGACTTAAGCTCGTAATAGCCCTGTTTAGGCTACATACATTGATAAAAGACACAGTTTTTTTCCCCTTTATTCAACAAGGTCACATAGAGCTAATTGTGCCATTAGCCGTTAGCAATTTAAGACGTATGTTCCTTCCTGACATTTGAGAGGACCATCATGGTGCTAACTTTGTATACCACTCGGAAAGTGCAGGTTAGCAAGTGAGGCTAACTAGCATCCACAAAGAGAGAGGTTGGCCCGGCTTGCTATCACAAGCAATGTTTCCTGCTAAATGTTTCTTTTCATTCACGTTCTTTAAATACCTGCTCAGTCATTGGTAGCATCGGTTAGTAGAGAATCTACAGGGCACAGCAACATTTAGCAGTTAGTTATGCACTCCATATGTGACTGGACTGAACTCAGTTTCTGCATTCTGATAGATTTTTCTGCAATACTTTATTGCAGGGGTCATTAACGTTTTTAAGCCAAGGACCCCTTAACTGAAAGAGATGGACCAGAGACCCCCTACTACATATAGTGTATACATTTAAGCTGCATATTAAACTGGGCCTACAAAAAAAATGTGTAGGGTTTTTTAGTGCATAGAATACTAAGCTATTAAAATAACTGTTAACTGTTAATGTTACACATACATGTGGCACAGTGAATCCTTAGGATGAACTGTATCTGTGGATCTTAGTGACCTATTGGGCCAGTAAGCATATCACCAGTGGAGGGGGGGGGTTCACAAATTGTGAAGCTCATTTATATTTTCTAATAATATTGCACATAATATGTTGGATTCATATAATTTTCTATATAAAAGCATGCATTCTCACACATTGTTGTCATTTGATGCATTGTTATTCTAGATAGTCGTGATTACAGCTGCTTTAAATCACAGGTGGGACAAATCAACTGCTAACAACACCAGCCCCGAGCTGGTTAACTGTCTGTGTGGCAGCTGGAATTAAAGTTATATTACAAAGTATATTTAATGCCCGCCCCCAAAGATGTTGCACCAATTAAACTGTACTAACAACCAATCAATACCAAAAAGTCACACCCCTGAAAGAACACTGAACCGACATATGTTCTGTTTGGTCATTTTGACCAACTAAGTATACAAACAAACAAAAAAGGCCAGAACTATAGATTCTGATTTCTTATTTTAATATCAGTTTGACTTTTAAATCCTGTCCTCTGGCTGTCCAGCCACGAAGAGCCCGAGGAGTAAAGGAATCAGGACTAGTTGGAGTAAAAGACTCAATTCAGTCACACCTGAGCTGAGGTAGCTGCTCAACACCAGACTGCCATCTCTTTTCTATCAGGGTCATTCCAAAAGTGGCACTGAAGCCTGAATTTATCTGGCAGCCCACATCAGTCTCTCTAGTTACACATAGCAGTCAGCCATCCCGGGCAGAATAAAATTATTTTGCACTATTTTCACACACACACACACACGTCCGGCTCGGTGGCAGAAGGAGGAATTATTTGCAAGAAAAATAATTCTTCTCCCTGTTGTAGATATATTTCAGATGCCATGCCTCCTATCATTTGTTTTTAAAAGAGCAAATCAAAGCCAGAGGGACACCAGCAACATTACCCAACTTAATGGCAGCTATATCCAAGTCTGTATTTTGTAATCACCTCGTTATCCTGTTATCAGTCAACAGTGTTTGAAATGTCTGAAATTTCCCTAACAGAAGACTTTTTTTTCCCCTGATTTGCCAACGTTCATCGGCCGATGGCTGAATCCAGCAGCCAGTTGGAGTGATGGATCTCCCGCTCCATCATGGGTAATGGGGTAGACAGGAGGAAGTAAACAGGGGCTGAGGTAGAGGTATCGCTGATAGAGAGCAACACCGCGGGCCAAGGTTGCATTCAATACCATTTATTCCAGTTTATATGAAGCGGAAATGTTGTGCGAAGGTGCTGGACAGGAGTCATTTACCTCCTCTGGCTCTTGGTTTTCAATCATAGCGGCTAAACAGAGACGGAGAAAAGGTGGGAGAGGTGGAATCAGTCAATTCAACATGCGTTAAGTGCCATGAAGACATGATGTGCAGTCAGACGCTATGATCCTTAAAGTTCCTTAATCAATATGTTTTATATTAACAATGGATCAAATGACGTGTATTGTGAAATGAGTATTCTCGCATAGCCACACAGCATTCTGGGATGGGAGAAAAACGGGCTCTGGTTTATTGTCATATCTTTAAAATAATCACAATCGTCTTGGGCGGTGCTAAGCCCCGGATTCAGCAATGACGCCTCTGCTAAATAGCCTCGGGAAGGAACACGTGTACGTTCAAAAGCAGTTTTAGTCGTGCAACAGAAAACTCAGATTGGACAGATAGTCTAGCTATCTGTCTGGATTTACCCTGCAGAGATCTGAGGAGCAGTTAACCATAGTCCTCACAAATCCACCGGAGGTTAGAACGCCACCGCAAAGAAAGAGGAAGGTGACGGAAATCCGTCCGAAAAAGACGGACATCCGGGCGGTATTTCCGTTGGCACCGGAACTATCCCGAAAATGAAACGCCGTCAATATACAGTAGACTATAAAAGGTGTTGCTCAGTGGTGGAAGAAGTGTACACAGGCGCGGATTAATGCACAGGCTTGCGTAGGCTGCAGCCTAGGGGCCCCACGTGTGCAGGGGCCCTGGATTGGCCAGACAATTTATTATTATTTTGAATTTACTTCAGCGCAAACAAAAAAAAGACCCTAATTGGCCCATAAGAAACATTTAAAAAAAACAAGTGGTGATTGGTAGATTGGGTCACATCCATCCAATCATAGGAGGGAGTCTGAGACAGAGGGGCCGGGTCAGAGGCTCTAGCCACCCAAAGTGACATGCTGCAGACACAGTTCACCTGCTCGTGGGTCAGCCGCGCCCCAGGCAGAGATGGAGGGAATTCCCCCCTCCTCCACCTGTTGCTGCGGAGGAGAGGACACAGAAAGAGGCCAAAAAATACTGCTAGCCAAGGGCGGACTGGCCATCTGGCATACTGGGCACTTTCCCGGTGGGCCGTGGCACTTTTTCTTTTTTTTGTCCAGCCCATTAAAGTGTTCGGTCTAGATCGGCAGACCATTGTTTTTTCAATTGACTCTGGGCTGGCCAAAAAACACTTTAGTCAAAAATATCACATAGACAATTTTTTTCCCATACACCCCTACTTTCTCATTGAAATGGATTAGTCCATAACTGTGCACGGCGCGAAAGATAAACACATAGTGACAGGAGAACTGGGAAGTACACAAACAGAGACGAAGCAAGACAAGTCTAAACGCGAAAATGAAACAAAGTTACCCAAGCGGCTCAAATAAAAGAAAAAAAGACGCCGATAAGTATTTGGCAACGCTGCCAAAGATGACAAACGAGCGATGAATATGCCGCTACAGCAGCAGCTAGCTGTGAAGTGGCGCTAGGTGAGGATAACGTTAACCAAGACAATGAAGAGGACAACATATCTTTAAACAGCACCCTCTTTGGGATTTCTGCCTGCATGCAGTTTCGGGTGTGCATCTGCCAGGCTAGAACAGTAATAGATATCATGGAGAAGAAACGTAAAAGAGGTGCTGAGAAGCTGTGTGAGAAAAAGAAACGCTGCCAAATATGTCAAATGGACAGACATGTTTTCGCCAGCAGCAGGACCTCCATCAGCTCCCGTGGCTCTTGATAGTGGTGCTGGTTAGGGCTGGGCGATACTGGGAATTTTGGTATCGATCCGATACCAAGTAAATACAGGGCTAGTATCGCCGATACCGATACTTTTTACTTGTAACGTCACGATCATTGAATCATTTTGTGATTTTGCCTTTAGTTAGTTGATTATGATTATGATAAAACACAGGACAAAGATGTTAGGCAAATCTAAATCTTTTTATTTACTAACTAGGACAATATAAAACAATGTAACGGTATAAAAATAATAAAATAATATAACAAAATATAAACCTAACAAAGTCAACAACACAACCAAAAATACCTTACAAAAAATACCATTACACACAGATATCCGTGAAAAATAAAGTCAGTTGTGCCAAATAAGTAAACAAAAGCCACAATGTATAAATATGAATATCACAATATAAAAAAAACATAACAAAAAATACACTGCACACAGATATTTGTGAAAAATAAAGTCAGTAGTGCAAATAAGGTGTAAACTACAATTGGCTCTCATTTGTAACCTTTTTTTTTGTACCCCAAGGAAGTATCCCTTGAAGTGCCCTTTTGGCTCAGATTTAAAAGTTTTTGTTCAGGAACAGCAACGTGTTTACATCCTTCCCTTTTATTGCACTTCTTCTTCTCTGAGTAAATAACTGTCCCGCCTTCGAGAAAATCCTTTCTGTTGGTAGATGTTGCAATTACTCCCAGCTGTTTCTTTGCAATCTTGCTCAGAGAGGGAAATTTTGGCTCATGCATTTTCCACCAAAGAAGTGGGTCTGCATCCCGTGGAATTGTTTTCTCGCCTGAGTACCGGCTCATTTCCATAACAGCATCAGTGCCAGTTGTGCGATGCTGCTGCGATGCTTGTGAGTCAAACTCTGTCCATATCCCACCTTTTGCTGCAGATGGGGATGGAGAAGCTCCTGCAGGGTAGTTTGAAGTTGTTGTAGGAGCCAGTGCTGGTGGCGGAGCTTGTGCTTGGTTCAGGACCTGATTCTGCATGGGCTGAGGTCTGGCTCACTGATTGCATTTCAGCAACAAGGTGTTTCTTTACAGTGTCAACATTTGCCATGTCCTGGAACACAAAGTTTTGAGATCTTGGGTCCAGGTAGGTGCTGGGTACTGAGACCATAAAAGGTTTCAATACCCCTGAAACGGTGCTGGCACTGAGCTAACAGCACAGCAGCTAGCTTGCTGCCTTGGGCCTCATGAGATGCCGTTGCTCTCAAAAGTAATGTAACCAGGGGGATCACCGGACACATGTTTTTCTGACGATATCTCCCTTGTTACTTCTTCAAATGGAGAATCAAAGGATAGACCAACCATGGACCAGTCTTCCTCACTCGAGAGTATTTGAGCTCTTTCCAAGAAGGCATAGTACAGTGGTAACTGCTTCCTTTTGCTCACGTAGTACTCTCAAACATGTAGAACACAGAGTTCCAGCGTGTTTCAACTGATTGTATGAGTTTGTGCTCTGGAAACTTAAGTTGTTTCTGGATTTCTTTCAGCTTCTCTGTTGCTTTTGTGCTCTGGTGAAAAAAAAAGCTACAATAGCACTGCATCTCTGTTGTACTTCAAGAAGCTCAGGGAGGGTCTTAATGGAGTCTTTCACAACTAGATTGATGGTGTGTGCAAAACACGGATAATGAGCCCAACCGGCTTTGCGTACAGCAGCAACCATATTGGCACCATTATCTGTGACTACAGCCTGAATTTTGGCAGCTATGCCCCATTCGTTGGGGATTCTTTTCAATTCTGAGCAAATGTTGTCAGCACTGTGCTTTCCTGAGAAACTACTGGTTTCTAGCACATATGTTTGCATTTGCCAGTCTTCATCAATAATATGGCAAGTGACAGTTAAATAAGTCTCTGTGGCTCTTGATGTCCACATATCAGAGGTCAATACAGCACTGTTAGCAGCATCTAGACATTTGTTTTACTTTTGAGCGACACTGTTCATACAAAGAAGGTATTTTCTCTCCCATGAAAAATTTTCGACTTGGAATGCTGTAGCGGGAGTCATGCGTTTTTATTACACCTATAAAACCCTCATGTTCAACCACAGAGAGGGGTTGTAGGTCCTTCACGATCATCTCAGCAGTGCTCCTTGTGATCTCCATGCCTCTTTGTGAATTATCTAGGTGAAATAACAAAATGATTAAGATAATAAGTCCGTAACTGTAATCTGCATGTAGCTTAAATAGGAATACAAATTTTCCAGTTAACACAAAGGGTTATTATATTCAGCCATATTCATATTTCAGGTTTGAGGTATATATCTTTATATAAGTGTATATTTCTGAGTTCCAGTGAAACAATTAAGATTTTGTTCAACTGGCTGAATTTATGAATTTATGTAGTTCTATCAGTCTGCTAAAATTGCCTCTCTGATCACTGTGAACAACACTGCTTAATGCTGGATATTACCTGGATACTGCTGATTTCTTGGCTGAAAAGCCTCTGCCAGAGAACTCTGTTTCTGTGTTGGGGGTCTGGTTTGGGTTCTCCCCCCCCCATCCTACCTCCTCAACTGATTTTGCAGCTCGGAGTTCTCTCTCGGGGTGAACTGCTTCGATGTGTTTGTGCAAATTAGTTTTTTTGCACACATCACATGTGGCGGTGTCCGTATCTGCTGGAGGGAATAAACTCCACACAGCGCTTCTCTTTCTTTCCGATCTGATACCAATACTCATCTTGGTATTGATACTATCGATATTTAGATCGATACGCCCAGCCCTAGTGCTGGTGTCGGCTACAGTGGCATGCACAGTGAGGACGAGACTCAGGAGGAGAGGGACAGAGATGAGGGAGTGAGGCTACAACCTGCGGTAAACACAACTCCCCTTAAAACACTTTGGCCCTTGATAAAACTGAGTGGTGGACAAACTGTTGATGATAACACTACAACAATAAAAGAAATAGGCATGCTATACCGTATCATTGCATTAGTTTGGCTAAGAGCGAGTCTTGACTGATCATTTTCTCACCGTTTTAGTATTATTAGGCTATATTAGCCTACCTTTCATTCAACAAAGTAGCCTACATCTTAATAATAAGCAAAACACCACCTTCAGGTTCATCAAACCTTAAGCTTGTGCATTTGTGTCCTTAAAGTAGCCTAGATAAATGTTGCAAATCATGCAAACTTTCTTAATGAGAATTGTAGCTTTTCTATCTGCATTGGCAGACAAAAACTCATGCTAGACCTCTTCAAATTAAAGCACAGGGCCTCTTCAGTCGTGAAATGATAATATATATATATATATATATATATATATATATATATAGCTTGTTTTATGATTCATGAGGAGTATACCGTTTTATTATATTAATAAATGGCACTTTTTTGTATTTAATGTGTCAACTCTCACTGATTCTTGCTTACTCATTACATGGTGTTAGTAGTATAGGAGTAGGAGTTGCTATACATATTCAGGGGAGCGCAAGGACTGGTAGTATTTGTGATCTTATGTGGTGGGCCGGTCTGGGCCAAAATGCCAGGGCCAATTTTTGGTCCCAGTCCGTCCCTGCTGCTACCTATAGCTCGGATCCTGCATGTTGGGATAAAATTGATGAATACATGAGGGCATATTGGATTAAAATGGGACCTAAAAGTTGCCAACATAAACACCAAAAGAGGTAGGCTACTGTGCTGACGCTGGGCGGATAGATTTAGATAAAAAAAACGAGTTGACAATGAATGTGAATATTGGACCGAGGTTTTAAAGACGGTGGTTGCGGTGGTGAAAATCAAGAAAGAAAAAATTCTAAAGGCGTGATGATTATGCAACAATATGTAGCCTACATGTTGTGCTGTTTCATTATTGTTGTTAATAATAGTGTTATGTGCTGCTGCTGTTTTTTTTATTTGTATTTTATTCACAGTTTAGTGTATTGCACAGTGGTTTGTGTCTCAGTAATGATCAGTGGTGCAATGTAACTAAGTACATGTACTCTAGTACTGTACTTGAGTCCAAATGTTGAGGTACTTGTATTTTACTTGAGTCTTTTCTTTTCATGCCACTTTTTTCTACTTCTACTCCGAAATATTGTACTTTTTACTCCACTGCATTCATCTGTTCCAGCTTTAGTTACTAGTTACTTTAGTTACTAGTTACTTTACACATTAAGATTTTCTGCACACAAAACGCATGTAGTTTATAAAATCTGACGTTTGATTCTAAAGTAAACTAACCAACAATATAACGGCCTACAAGTCAGCTGAGATGATTAGACCATTAAACACTAGTTGATTGACAGAACTGTTTGGTTTGTTTAAAAAATATGAGGATTTTTCAACATTCAGTACATTTTTCTAATGATACTTACATACTTTTACTTAAGTAATATTTTCAATGCAGGACAGTACTTTAGTACTTTTACTGAAGTAAAAGATCTGAATACTTCTTCCACCACTGGTAGTGATGTTGTGATTTTGCCTCAGTAAAACCAGGTGTTCTGCACTGCTGCAGATGCTGTAGCCTACCTGTTGGTTTAGAAAGATAAAAGTGATTACCAGCTTGCTGTTGAACTGTGAATCCAGGGAATTCTGCTGCTTTGCTGTTTAGTTACATTTCCATTGTAATTGTTTTGGTGCTGTGGTGGCAGAGGATAATATCTGGGATTCTTTCCACTTACATCTCTGTTGATGTTAGTTTTATGATGTAGTTTTCTCATTTTACCTATGTGGTGTGGTGGTAATTGGTGTGTGTGTGTGTGTGTGTGTGTGTGTGTGTGTGTGTGTGTGTATCAGTTAAAATTATTTGTATGTGGACCATGTATGCACTAAATCATTTTTTCCAGTAAAGCACAATGATTAAGGGGGAGGCCTCACACAAAGAGCAGTGTAGGGGCCCCTGACCACCTTAATCCGCCCCTGAGTATACAGATCCTTTAGTTCGGTAAAAGTACTAATACCACACTGTAAAAATAAGGTCAAAGTCCTGCATTGAAAATGTTACTCAAGTATGTAAGTATCATCAGGAAAATGTAGTTAAATTATCATCAGGAAAATGTAGTTAAAGTATTAAAAGTAAAGAACTCTCCTCCCATTTTAGAAAGAGTAAAGGATCCAACCAGTTGTGTGTTTAATGGTCTAATCATGACAGCTGGACTTGGAGGCCGTTATATTGTCGGCTAGTTTCATTTATAATAAAACATCAGATTTTATAAACTATATGTGTTTTGTGTGCAGAAATCTTAATGTGTAAGGTAACTAGTAACTAAAGCTGTAACAGATGAATGTAGTAGAGTAAAAAGTACCATATTTTTCTCTGAAATGTAGCGGAGTAGAAGTAGAAAGTGGCATGGAAAAAAAAAATTCTCAAGTAAAGTACAAGTACCTCAACATTTGGACTGGTGTTGCTCATAGTGATGAAGTCAGAGAATTATCACTCAACTGTGCAGCCCCCCCTGAGTTCTACAGGCCCTTTTAGCCTCTTTTAGCTTATTGTTTTCTGGCCTGCTAATTCTGCTTATTGCTGATTTTTAACCAGAGCAGGCTAGAGCTGTAATCGGGCCTTAAAAGTTTGGCCCGACAAGGCCCAAGCCCGACAGAATTCGGGCCAAGCCCGAGCGAGTACATTTTGATTGACAGCTTTTTAAAAGCCTGAACCTGTTTACGCCCGACATTATTCAAATGTGCGCACGCACACAGCTCTTTTGCCTTTTGTCAAGAGTGAGTCATTTATACATTTTTTAACATAATTTATTCATGACTAGCGTCGGCTATAGGCCACTTGGAAGTTGGAACAAAGAAATAAAAGAAGTCCTCCAGAGGCCAGCCTCCATTTCACCTCCTCAGCATCCATTTTCGCGCTAATTGAAATGCATCACCTGATCGCTCATTTAATGCGCAACATGGCATCATGACTTTGCGTAAACATACACGCCACTTTACTAAAGCGAAATGGCTTGTTATCTGTACGCATTTTGAGCTATCCACGTGTATGTCTATGCTGTATACAACGGGTGTAAACATACCCACCACGTGGCATCATTCACACGTAATGTAGGTCAATGGCGGCCGAACGGCATTGATAAACACGCTAAAAAGCGATTATGCGTCCTGATAACAGGCTAAAATGGCATACGAATTGGCGTGTCATACATACGCCACTTTATGAGATCACATAACAAGATAGAGCGATATTGTTCTGAAGGGGACTCTAGGCGCGTTTGGCGAGGCCTACAAGCGGTTACTAGCTACAAGGCTAAACCTAGTGGCGTCACAACTTCTACTGCTTCCCTCCCAGATGACTTGAACATTTTTTATGCTCGCTTTGAATGCCCTGCTGAGACACTGGCGTCGAGACTATCTCCTTCTGGGCATGCGCATGTCAGAGCACTTCCAATTGGGAACTCACACATAGACACATCATCTCCAACTGGAAATCTGTTTAGCAGGCAGGCACATCAGGTCTCAGTCATTGATACACGTAAAGTTTTTAAATCTGTGAAAATATGGAAGGCTGCTGGGCCTGATGGCATTACTCCACGAGTTTTAAAGACACGTTATGGTCAACTTGCCTCGGTTTTCACTGACTTTTTAACTTTTTCACTCTCTCTTTGTGTGGTTCCAAATTGTTTTAAAAAATCAATCATAATTCCTGTTCCTAAAAAAACGACTGCTATCTGTATGAATGATTTTAGACCGGTAGCGTTGACTTCTGTGATTATGAAGTGTTTTGAACAGCTTGTGAAGACACATATCAACAACAGCATACCTGCCTTAACTGATCCATTACAATTTGCATATAGATCAAATAGAGCTGTGGATGACGCTGTATCCCTGGCGTTACATACTGCACTCCAACATCTAGAGGGCAGGGATAAGTATGTCAGGATGCTATTTGTTGATTATAGCAGTGCCTTTAATACTATTAGACCTTCCATTTTAATATCTAAGCTGTTAGACCTGGGCCTCTGCAAATTTATTTGCAGTTGGATACAGGACTTTCTAACAGGCCGTCCCCAGACAGTTAGAGTTGGCACTACATACTCAGCCTCTATAGTGCTAAACACTGGAGCACCACAAGGCTGCTGTCTCAGTCCTCTATTATACAGTCTGTATACCTATGATTGTATTGCTAAACATCCCACTAATAGTATCGTAAAATTTGCAGACGATACTACTGTGATAGGACTTATTGACAGCAATAATGAAACTGCCTACAGAGATGAGGTAAGCAAATTGATCATGTGGTGCCAAAGAAATAATTTGTCTCTCAATGTGGGGAAAACTAAGGAGGTCATCATAGATTTTAGGAAGAACAAATCTACAGTACACATACACCTGTCTTTATTAACAACTCTCCAGTTGAAATTGTTAACACCTATAGATTCTTAGGCGTCCATATTTCAGACACCCTCACATGGTCCTTCCATATCAGCTGTGCCATTAAGAAGGCACATCAGAGGCTTTACTTTTTTGCGGTGTCTTAAGAAATACGGTATGTCTCTTAACATTCTACTGAACTTCTACCGTTGTACAATTGAGAGTATACTGACAGGTAATATTGTAGTGTGGTTTGGTAGGGCTACTTCACATGACCTTAATCTACTGACAAAAGTGGTCAGGACTGCATCTAAAATCATCGGGGTTCCACTTGAATCGCTCCAACAAATTTACTGGAAACGCAGCACTAAAAAGGCACCAGGTATTCTGCAGGATTCTAGTCATCCGGCACACAATCTCTTCTCCCATCTTCCATCAGGGAGACGTCTACAGAGCATCCCAACGCGCACAACACGTTTTAGGGATAGTTTTTACCCTCAGGTAATAAGGTTATTGAACAATAACACAACAGGAAGGAGGGCTGTGGTCTGAATTTAGTCACTTGTATATATTATGTTGGATATTTTATAATGTTTTTAATACTATTAAGTTTTTAAAATTGTTATTATTGAGTGGTGCAGAGGGAGTACTAAGGCACATTGTATTTCATTGCTGTGGTACTTTGTACTAATATGCATATGACAATAAACTTGAACTTGAACTTGAACTGGAAAAAGCGATTATGCGTCCTGATAACAGGCTAAAATGGCATACGAATTGGCGTGTCATACATACGCCACTTTATGAGATCAGTCTGTACTGCGCAACCCGGAGCGCAAGCCCGAGCCTGTGTCAAATAGATAGAAATTAAGACCGAACCAGGCAAAGATCTTCAGGCAGCTCATAAACTTAGTGTCCTCTACCCGCTCAGCAGCAAACTGCAGACAGACACAGTCAGAGACGAGCTGGTGAACATATGTACAGTACAGGCCAAAAGTTTGGACACACCTTCTTATTCAATGCGTTTCCTTTTTATTTTCATGACTATTTACATTGTAGATTCTCACTGAAGGCATCAAAACTATGAATGAACACATATGGAATTATGTACTTAACAAAAAAGTGTGAAATAACTGAAAACATGTCATATTCACAAATGTGTAGATATTTGCATGAACACAATGACAGCTGCAAACTTGTAACTTTTGCAACACTTCTTGCGATACATTTGGTGCAAAACTAATTTGTAACTGGACTGTGGCTGTGGAGCTCTGAGCCAACGGAACGATGAAAGCAGGGTTTCTATCGCCAGATGAGGAACAACTCTGTCCGGCTTTGGAAGCTTAGTGGAATAGCAAACTAGCGTTACCCAACTAACCAACCAGCCTGCTTCTAAATAAATACCTTTTTATTATCTGAACACTTTTTAACAGTCAAACTGAAACACTGGCGGTGAGCTCCAGGTCCTGCAGCCGCAGACGGACCCTCACCAGTGGGGATCGGCCAGCGGAGCAACGTTACTATTATCACCAGAAAGCTTCGCTGCCGACCTCGACCTGCAGTCGGAGCTCCAGCGGGACACGGAGAGCCCCGCACCCGGTAGCTTTTTATTTAAACGTAATTTACAAAGCGATCATATCGCACTGAAAGCTAAATATTTTGTCACTAGCAGACTACACCTGTCCTCTGTCAAATACAGTTGCATTTTCAGCTTTGAACAAAACCGTTCAGGAATTATTACAGCAGAAGTGGGGCGTGCGTAATGTCTCATTCGTCCCTCCTGGTCGGGACGAGTAGAAACAGCATGGGGGGGGTTCCCGTTAGTAGGCCTACCGTTATCCTAGACTGATGGGCTGTTAAGGGCACTTATTTGGATGTGCAGTGACCTAACCCACGTAAAAACCTAGTGAAACGACATTTTCCACAATAGAAACATGATATAAATGGGAAAATGTACTGTTCTAGCTATAAAAATGGCAGAATCATCCACAGTGCATGATATTTCAATTAATTCATCCTTGGTCGGGACGATTGAAACAGCATGAAATAAAACATACATTTTAAGCCATATAAACCTCCCACAACTTCAATATTTTACTACATATCATGAATGGTACTCCCAAAAGGAGTTATTTTAGATAGATTGTTGCTGGGCTATACGTCTTCATGAATATCTTTTAACAACTCATTGCCCTCACCTATGAAGCGCGTTTTTTGAAATATCATGCACTGTGGATGATTCTGCCATTTTTATAACTAGAACAGTACGTTTTCCCATTTACATCACACGTTTCTATTGTGGAAAATGTCGTTTCACTAGGTTTTTACGTGGGTTAGGTCACTGCACATCCAAATAAGTGCCCTTAACAGCCCATCAGTCTAGGATAACGGTAGGCCTACTAACGGGACCCCCCCATGCTGTTTCTACTCGTCCCGACCAGGAGGGACGAATGAAACATTACGCACGCCTCACTTCTGCTGTAATAATTCCTGAACGGTTTTGTTCAAAGCTGAAAACTGCAACTGTGTTTGACAGAGGACAGGTGTAGGTTGCTAGTGACATAATATTAGCTTTCAGTGCGATATGATCGCTTTGTAAATTACGTTTAATTAAAAAGTATTTAAACTGTCCCAGCTCTCCCCTATATAATATAGTGCTAACAGTAACAACTCTGCACACACAATACATTCTAGGTTAACTATTACCAACTGTATTGAACCAATGCATGCGCTCATTAAACGTGACTGGTGATGTGTACGTGGATAGGCACGATATTAAATCACTGTAATAAACTACTGTTGCTAACATATTTCTTTTGGTCCAGGTTTATATAAGCCTATTTATTGATTGATTTTTTTTCTTCTAACGTTACCAGTGTTTGGAATAACGGCGTTTAAAAGAACGGCGTTAGGTAACAACGTTATTTTTCAGTAACGGGGTAATCTAACTAATTACTTTTCCCGTCGTTACAACGCCGTTAACGTTACTGGACGTTAAATGCGGTGCGTTACTATGCATTGATTGAATAAACTGTGTAATCCGAACGCATCGCTGGCTCACAGCTAGTGAGGAGGTGGGTTAATAACGAGGTAAGCGATTATGATTGGCTAAGGCAGAGTCATGTTTCATGGTAGCCAATCAGAGCCAGTGTTTTTACACACATGCCAGCACACGCGCCACACACACACACACACACACACACACACACACACACAGACGCACACACGCACACACACACGCCACACACACACACACATTATTATTATTATATTTGTTAAAAGTCTTGATAATATATGATGTTGTTTTTATTTGTTGTTTGTATACCCGGAGTGGTAACAAAAATAATTTCCCCCTGGGATTATTAAAGTATTTCTGATTCTGATGAAAAATTGGCATTTTCAAGGTGGAGATATAAGCACTACTTCAAATTCATTGTGGTCAAAGGCAAGAATGTGCATGTAATGTCCTACATTATGTCCAGGAGCGAAGACTTTGTTGACTTCCATTATAAGCAACTCTAATTTAATGAAGCATCTCACAACAACACACGCATCTACAAAGCTAGTGGCCGAAAACACCGATAGGCTACCTCCACCACAGATGATCGCTCGCCATCCACTAGCAAAGAAGGACTCGGAGCAAAGTTTACTTTTGTTGTGAATAAAACACTTGGAAGTACAGGTTGTTTACGTGACCAGTTGTCTCAGGTTGAGAGAGCTTGATTTAATTTGCTAGAGTTAAATGCACTTTATATGGTGTAACTGTTTACTTTTCTTACAAAGATAATACTTGAAGTGCAGGATAAATCTCTTGCTGTCTGTCGACGTGCAATAAATATCGAAATTTATGTACAAACACCTGCTGTTCTACTCATTTCAACTGACTTGTGAAAACAAAAAAGATCCAAATTCTTTGACATATAGCAACTTTTTTTTTTAACAGTAACGCAAATAGTTACTTTCCCTGGTAACAAGTTACTTTTATTATAGAGTAATTCAGTTACTAACTCAGTTACTTTTTGGACCAAGTAGTGAGTAACTATAACTAATTACTTTTTTAAAGTAACGTTCCCAACACTGAACGTTACTCTGCAGGGCTTGACATTAACTTTTTGAGGCACTTGTACTTCGGACAAGTACATTTACGTTTCACTTGTCCATGAACAAAAGTCACTTGTCCGGGTAAAGATTCATCATTTTATAATTTCTTTTGTGTTTTGCTAATGCAGAATTTGAAGAAACCATTGAAAGCATCCAAACACTATCAACATTAATACAATTCAGTTTAAACAGTAGAAACAAATGTGTCCCAAGAATAGATTTCCCCTTCAACAAGAAAAAAGGATCTCCAGACTCTACTTTGCACGCCGGTGTGCAGAAGTTAATATATTGAGATTCTAAGTGAATATTTTAAAGTTTCTCATTACTTTCAGATTCCTAGTCAATATTCTAAGTTACTATGTCAATATATTGAGATATTCTGAGTTACTAAGTCAATATATTGCGATACTGAACCAATATGTTGAGTTACTAAGTCAATATATTACGATACTAAGCCAATATATTGAGATTAAGTCAATATTTTATAGTTTCTCATTACTTTGATATTCTTTGTTTATATTCTGAGATACTGAGTCAATATATTGAGATACTAATTCAATATTTTGACCAGAGGTAGTGGTGACTTGAACTTATACTATATCTAAAATAATTTTGTAGACATAACAATGGATTTTGCCACTAAATGTTGGTGTCAGCGTGTTTTTTTTTTTTCTTTCTACAATTTCACTTACCAAGGGATCCTTTAAAAAGGTGTAGCTACTTTACAGTTGATTATTACCTGATATTTAATCCGCTACAAACGAGTAGCGGAGCAGCTAGTAACGTTACGAGGCAGAGAGCCAGCCGTCAAGAGTCAAATTAACTTCATGCTTCATCCGCACAAAGCACACTTCTTATCGCCACGGGTGACAGCTTTATTCGGCTCGTTTTCTGTGTACCATGTGGGGACGGGGTAACGTTAAAGCGTAGTTAGCATGCTAACGTTAGCTAACTAACACCGGCTGCCTGGCTTGCTGGTTCCGCGGTGCTTTCATGCTGTATTGCTTACAGTGAAGGAGCTGAACAGTGGGCTGGGTCTAACGTCAGCGGTCTGCTCTCCCGCTGCTGCTGGGTCTAACGTTAGTTAATGTATTTGTTTCAAATCAGTAAAGTAAAATCTGTAACATAAACGGAATGAGTGGCACATAATAACGTATATAATGCTTCATCCACACAAAGCACATTGCTATCGCCACGAGTGACTTCTGTTTTCAGCTTGTTTTCTGTGAACGATGTGGCGAGGAGGTAACGTTAAGGTGGAGTTAGCAAGCTAACACCGGCTAGCTCGCCGTGCTTTCATGCTGCTTCGCTTTCGGAGAATGCGCTGAACAGCGGGCTGGGTCTAACGTTAGCGGCCCGCCGACCCGCTGCCCGGGATTGTGGGGTAAAATATGTATTTGTTTCAATTCTGTAACATTGACGAAATGAGTGGCATTTTTTTTTGTTTGAGTTTTAACTTGTCCAGTGGGGCAAGTAAATTTCTCTTCCACTTGTACTACAAAAAATCCACTTGTCCCGGACAAGCGGACAAGCCTTAATGTCGAGCCCTGCTCTGGTATAACGTTAGTGCTGCATATTATGACCGTTCTAAAAGCTTGGATTTTATTTTTATAGGCTTTATGTACTATTACTTCCAGGTCACGTGGCCAGCCTGTATTTCTTTTAATGTAGATATTCAAACTGAGAAATAAAAAAAACTTTTTTCAAAAAAAACAAAATCGGACCGTTATTTGAATTTGGTTTAGTTGTTTTTCGTTTTTGGATTCAGAAACCAAAAACGGAGAACGGCTCTTTTTTTACCGTTTCTTTGCTTTTGGTTTGAAACGACAAACGAAAAACAGCTGGTTTCTCATTATTTTGTTTTGTGGTTCAAACGAAAAAACAAACTATCAAAACGTACACGGACCTTATGCAACTAAATTAAAAACTAAAATGTTCCCATCTCACTTGTTCATTTTAACTTCTTAGAGTAAGAATAAAAGCGCAAAATGTACAAATAAACACTTCTGACATTTATATTCGGTGACCAATATAGCCACCCTTCTTTTCAATAACTGTCATGAGCCTTCCATCCGGAATCTGTTAGTTACTTGATCTGTTGATGATCAACTTTTTGTGTAGCAGCAACCACAGCCTCCCAAATGCTGTTCAAAGAGGTGTATTGTCTTCCCTCACTGTAAAACTCACGTTTAAGAAGGGCCCACAAGTTCTCAATGGGATTTAGTGAGGGTGAGTCATCTTTAAGGCCTTTGCTGGCTAGCTCTGCAGTGGAGTACTTGGATGCATGTGATGGAGCATTGTACTGCATAAAAATCATGGCCTTCTTGAAGGATATAGACTTTTTCCTATACCACTGCTTAAAGAAAATCTTGTAAAAACTGGTAGTAGTTTTGGGAGTTGATTTTAATGTTCATCTTCAACCTGAAAAGGTCCAACTAGCTCATCCTGAATTATAGCAACCCGTACCAGTACCCCACCTCCACCTTGCTGGCATCTGACTTGAAGTGGAGCTCTGTGCCCATTAGTGATCCAGCCACGGGCCCATCCATCCGGTCCATCAAGAGTCACTCTCATTTCCTCTGTCCATAAAACCTTCAGATATTTCTTGGCCCAGTCTTGACATTTCAACTTATGAGTCTTGTTAGGTGGTGGTTGTGTTTCAGCCTCTCTTACCTGGGCCATGTCCCTGAGCACTGAACACCTTGTACTTCTGGACACTCCAGGTAGGTTGCATTTCTGGAATATGGAGGCACTGGAGGTTAATGGGTTCCCGGTAACTTCACGTTTAATTCTCCTCAAGTCTCTAGCAGTTAATCTGCGTCTTCTTTTCCTCCACACGTTTCTTGCGACCCTGTTGAGTATTTGCAACAAAATGTTTGATTGTTCAGTGATCAGGCCTCAGTATCTTTGCTACTTCAAGGAGAGCTGCATCCCTATGATAGGCATTTTACAATTTTTGACTTTTCAGAGTCTGTTAAATCTCTTTTTTTGCCCATTTTGTCTGAGGTAAAGAAGCTGCCTAATAATTATGCACACCTTGATATAGGGTGTTAAACACTTTAGGCCACACCCTCCCTCATTACACAAATACACGTCACCTGATAATGCTTAAATTAAATTAGCATTTAAGTTTATATAGCTTGGAATTGGACACATCAGACTACCTTCGTTTTAAGTCACCCAATAAACTGGCAACTGAACCGGGCCAGGGGAGGAGGGGCCAACTGTGAAGACTGTGGGCCAGATTGTACGTACATTTGTGAAAGTAGCGTTACCAGCGCCATGGCCAACCCGCAGAAAGCGCACGCTGTGATACATCAGCTCACGTTGTATTTACCAAACCTGCAGTTCATCGGGTAATCAGCGCCTTTTCTCCGCCCGCTATACCGTAAATTGCGCTCCACCTGTACGGTCCAAGCAGCGCATCCAGCTTTTCAAGACCCCAAATGCGCGCTCAATCGCCCCCCTCGTCTGAATGTGTGCCCGGTTGTAATTTTGCTGAGCTGCTGTTGTTGGGTTGTGTAATATGGTGTGTGGGTCATCAGCTGTGGTTGTTATTTCGGAATTAGTGGTGGGGAAATGTATGTATTGACTAGTGTGCTGTAGCAAAGCGTTATGTACTTATGTGCTATGATAAGGCTGAGTGCAGACTGCCATATTCCCACTGCTGATGCTATGACTGTTTGAAATTATCCTGATGCCAATATTTGTAATGTAGCGAGGAGTTTAACAACTGCTGGAATGGAATGTGAACGCTGAGTCGCAGATTCAATGTTCTTCCAGTAACTGTAATATTGCATGGCTGCTTAATCTGTAACGCTTAATGATTTAATGTTCACTTAACTGAAAAAATGTGATCCTCGTGGCAAAAATCCTTTCAGCTCGTCTCGTTGGCCTACGTCTTCGTCTTGCTTGGATTACTACCGCCATTTCACCAGGAGGCATACGCGAGGAAACACGCTTGCGGCTGGTTTACACCTGCTTTTAAGAGGCAGAGAATTTTCACGGCAAAATAGAGGCGCGCTGTCACGGGCGCAGGGGCGTAGCAAGCTTTTCAAAAGTGAGGGGGATGGATGTGATTTGTTTATTAACAATAAAAATGATGGATACAATGACAGAGGGGTACAAAATGTATAACATACAAGATATAAAAAGCTTCCCATTTAAATACTATGAATGATACTAGAAAAGTATAAAAACACACGAAAAATAAGTTTGCGTTTAAAGTCTGTGTAGAGAGAACGGTGTCTTACTGTTTGTTAACATGGGCAAACGGAGCATAATCTAATTACGTATGTGGTAATTTGCATAAATAGCACAACAGATCTAAACATTGGGTATAGCCAGCTGAAAATGTCTTGTTGACATAAAACAGTAAAAGACTTAATGTAAAGGTCTGAATGGAACCCATAGGCTACCCATGAGCATTAATACATAGAGGCAGGAAGAAGTGCTTTAAACCAGCATTTATTAATTAGCCTATTATTGCAGAGATGGGGTTTGGGGCTGGGTCCGTGGGACTGTTTCTGGGGTTCACTTTTTTTTTATTTTACCTACCTTTTGTCTTCTGCATTCTCCTTACCCTTGTTCTTCCCTCAGACTCATCCCCCAGAAACAGTCCCACTGACTCAGCCCCAAACCCCATCTCTGCAATAATAATAATACTGGTTTAATACACTCAATAATCAATACTGGTTTAAAGCACTTCTTCCTGCCTCTATGTATTAATGCTCATGGGTAGTCTAAATGGGTTCCATTCAGACCTTAAAATTAAGTCTTTTACTGTTATATGTCAACAAGACATTTTCACCTGGCTATACCCAATGTTTAGATCTGTTGTTCTATTTATGCAAATTACCACATACGTAATTATATTATGATCCGTTTATTATGAATGCTATAATGTAGCTAATGTTACAGAATGTTATACTTCTTACATAGGAAACTACTCGTACATATTAGCTTTCATTTAACGTTGCTAGTGAAGTTAAAAAGGTGCAGTTACCATCCATACTAAATACAGGCTCAGTGACCACCAACTGGGTCAGACAGACAGGTCAGAGAGAGACAGGCTCAGTGACCACCAACTGGGTCAGACAGACAGGTCAGAGAGAGACAGGCTCAGTGACCACCAACTGGGTCAGACAGACAGGTCAGAGAGAGACAGGCTCAGTGACCACCAACTGGGTCAGACAGAGATGCACTTCCTCCTCCACTGGGAAAAACTATCTTCACTAAGAGATTTACACCTTGGAAAAATAGCCCAAAAAATAAAACTTCCCAAAATGTACACACCAGAAGAGAAGCTGGTAGTTCTCCTAGGAGAGGGGACATCTGCCTGGCACAGCCTGAGGGACTCACAACCATAGGCGGAGCGGGGGGGTGGCTAATTGGGCTTGTTTTGTCAAAAGCCCCGAATCTTTTAGGTTTTTTAAAATAACTTCAACTTTGTTTCATTTCCTCTCTCAGTCTTTGACTGGAACGGCAAATGAAACCAAAGCTCTGTTACCGTGCGTGGTGGCGGACGGTAATGCATCGCGCATCACGCAGCTTGTTTGCCAACTGCCAATAAAAACTAACGAAGAAGAATATACATCTTCTTCTTCGTCGTTAACTTTTCATCAGGGGCTGGCGGGCTGTTGTATGTTTCATTGGTGTCGCGAGCTTACTGCATAACCGGCTTAAGTTATGGATATAATAATTTTTTATCAGGAACACTAGTAACCATAGTAACAGACCTCACCGGACAGAGAGTGATTCAAAAGCAGACGAACCGCGGACAAGTGGTGCAGGTTTGGGAATCCGCTGTTGTAACACTTGAGTTAAGTGACTGCAGGGCTCTCAAGTGTCACGAATTGAGCGTGACAGTCACTCATTTCGGTCTTTTGTCACGTACTTCCGCCACACGTTGTATTTCTCACGTGGAAAAACTATTTATAATAAATTGAATATGCCGCAGCGCCCAAAATGTCTCTGGCGCGCCACTCTCACTATGGAACCGGCAGGAATCAAGCGCGTCTCCCCTGGAGTTGTTAGTCGAGCCTGCCACTTTTCAGCCAATCAAAAAAAAGAAAGGGGCTACACAATAGCTGATAAGATTTAACGCAACAACCAATGAAAAAAAGCAAAGAGCAGCGTACAGACACTTCCCTAAATATTCGCTCATTCAGAGACCCGAGACCCAAACTGGGCTCTGTGTCTGTCAGAAGGTCTGAGATCTACCGTATCAGCAGGCTGATATATTGACTATTAGCCTATAACTTTATTTTTCTCAAAATATCACAACTCCTCCAAAAATCAGATAACACAGATATATTTTGAATGTGCACAAAGTTTTGGACATGAGCAGAAATCTTGCTCAAACAAATCTAAAATATTACAGTCCAGGGGTTTATTAATTTATTAAAATTAATTAATTTATCATTGACGTGAATAATTGTCATATGCACATTTAAGGAGGTTACTTCCTCAACAAAAGATGCAAAAGAAAAGGGAAGAGTAAATGATGCTTATAGGCTACATGTGTGCTTACTCAGATAGAATTAGAAAAGCTGATCTATAGGAGAATAAATAGATGAAAGCAATACAGAATGCCTGAGAGCCTTACTTCCATATATTCCATTATGTTTTTATATTTGGATTATAATCTATGTTTACCTTTTTACATAAAGATTTCCAGCATCAATTGATTCAGAAAAGGGTATAAATAGGTGCATACAAATTCACCAGAATGCAGGAAATGAAGAGTTTAATGCTCAAAATTTTCTGGGGGAGGACCCCCATACCCCCCCCACATCATAAGTCAGCATGCAGAAATTGAATAAATACTTTGTATTTGGTTGAATTGTCAGTGCCATGTCAAATCTTTTGTAATAATAACAACAAAAACACTAATAATAATAATATTAATGAAACACTCCTATTCCTTTGCATCCTTATGCATTCTATTATCTCAAACAGCCTGAAAAATAGTGCATTTAGCTGACGTAATTGGGAAAAAGATCTCCACCAGGGGAGCATGCCCCCGGACCCCCCTAGGTTTGGGCTAAGCCCCGAATTTTTGTATCGTCTGGCTCCGCCCCTGCTCACAACCACTTAGGATCCCAAAATTACAGATTTGTTTAGTATTGTATAGTAATTATACTAGAATAGCATATATGTGACACCTACATATTTAATATATGACATGTATTGTAGGCTATGAATTTCTGTAAACTGCTGAGAGAGAGAGAGAGAGTCTGATTACCTCTGCTGTCTGAACGACAGTTGACACATCAACGTACTATGTGAAGGCATTTCATCATCTGCTGTCTCAGTGTGTAATCCCCTGGGTCTTCTTACTAATAACAACTGTTTTCGTCTTCTCTGAGGCGATTTTCGACCGTTTTCGACGCACTTCTTTTCACATTCTGAACTACCGCAGAAATGTCAGAGCACATCACGTGACCATTCAAAGCGAATCACGTTGTCAGAAATTGGCATCAGCCAATGAGATTGCCCTTTTAGAATCAAATCCCCCTTTTACTTTCACGATTGGTTGCTGATGAAAAGGAAATTGCCATATTTGGATCCGACAGCATTGTAGAGGAGAGAGCTTTCCAACGGTATATGCACTGGGTATATGAGATGACAGGGTGCAGGCAGCGATCGCGGAGCAGCGGGATGATTAAGACCGCTGCGAAGTACACACGAAAAACAGAGCGTTGCTATCGCTACACACAGCCTACGACGTAGCTACGGCGGCAGTTCGACGCGAGGCGTTTGTGCAAAACTGCGGAAAAACTGCCGAAAAAGTGTGGGTGTTGAACCCTCTCACCGGGAAAAGTGTGGGTGTTAAAACACCCACATCCCCCACGGGTGCGACGCCCCTGCACGGGCGTTTTTTGTACATACCGCGGAATACATAATTAGGCGCACTTTGCGCTTCCCCTCCCATCTCTTGACCCTCCCATGAATGCATATTAGGGGTGTGACGAGTTTAAAACGTGACGAGATTTCTCGTCGAGGTGAAAAGTTGTCTCGTGAGGCGATGTGATGTCAGCGTGATGGAGCGTGAAATTACTATTGAAGATCCCCCTGCCACTTTTAAATCATTTGTGTGGCAACATTTTGGTTTTCCTGCGGAAATAATAAACGGCGAAAGAGTGACAGACAAGATGAACGCAATATGTAAACATTGTAAGAAAAAAATGCCGTACTACTAACTACTGCACCCGCGAGTGTTTTTGCATAGTGCTCGTGTTAGCCGCGGTATACGGCATTTTTTTCTTACAATGTTTACATATTGCGTTCGTCTTGTCTGTCACTCTTTCGCCATTTATTATTTCCGCAGGAAAACCAAAATGTTGCCACACAAATGATTTAAAAGTGGCAGGGGGATCTTCAATAGTAATTTCACGCTCCATCACGCTGACATCACATCGCCTCACGAGACAACTTTTCACCTCGACGAGAAATCTCGTCTCGTTCTCGTGAACCCAATCTCGTGATGTGTCTCGTCTCGTGGAGTAAGCGTCTCGTCACACCCCTAATGCATATGCATGACACGGAAAAGCGCAATTAGCCATTTTCAGTTCCCACGACAGGCTGTCTGTGCTTTTACCTCAATGCGCCCTGTTTGTACATACCTCGCCACGCTTTTATGCGCACGTTGCGAAACAAATACGCCTGAAGTGGGCACAAAAGCATTAGAACATCTGGCCCTGTGTTTTCAAATAGTAAGCGTTACCTACTATATATTATACCTTTCAGAACCTAATAGGAAGATAATATATCACGCATTGATTGTTTGCCAACATATTATAAAGGTGATGATAAGTGAATGCTGTCAGCTGGTTCTGACATTCCTCTGCTTCCGGGTGAGCAAATTAAAATCAATTAAGGAGCTTTAAAGCTGCATTTTAAAGATAATCTTTTCAGAGATGCTGTGTGCTTAAGAGAACATGGCCGCCGGGAGCATTGTATGTGGGTGGGACAAGACTTTAAATTAAAGCCAAGGTGCTACTGTATGGTTATCTTCAATGACTAACAAAGGAGGACCCACCCACATTTCTTTTGCTTCACACACCCATGAACGTATATCAAACCGTCCTGCCATAGGCCATTGTTGACAACAACAGTCTCCATATCCCACCATGTTTTTGTCCCTCGCCGCTCTGTGTCCTGTCTGTATGTGTCCGTGTCATTTCTTTTTCCTCCATGCTTTATCTCTCCGTGGCTCAGTTTACGGAGGCATGCTGGGGAGGGAGGCAGACCAGCGGAAAAGAGGTGATGATGAATGACACAACACACACTCTCTCCCTCCCTTCTCTTCCTCTCTCTCTGTTTTTTTTTTATTTTTTGACCTCTGTCTTTTCATCTCTCTCCCGGTCTCCCTGTGAGAAAAAAAAAGAGCTTGTCTTCTTCCTGTGGCGTGCAGCGGGTGACGCTGTGTAGCTGCACAAAGAGAGGACACCGTCCGGCAGCGGTACAGCCAGACATAATGCTCCTGGCAGCCAGATAGAAAGAAAGGCCTTACACATCACTTCAAGGGCCTGTCACTCTCTGCATGCGTCTCGAGGACTGTGGGGAGCGAGCCACTTCATGTCCAAGGAGTTGTGGTGTCGGATTTGAATAGAGTTCTCTGAATGACACTCTGTCTGCTGAAGGCAGGCCAGGGATTGGCACCTAACAACCAGTGTGGCAGTCCTAAAATGACTAGGGACTGCATCTTGCCCAAACTGGGGCGTGTGCATGTAAAATGCATGCATCTTTGTACTTATTTCCATTTAAATGTGTGTGTCTGCCTGTGTGCGATTAGGAAACTGGGCTTTTTGTGTCTCAGAGAGATAGATAAACAGAGAGAGAGAGAGAGAGATAGATAGATAAATAGATAGAAAGAGAAATAGAGAACTACAACGGTACAGAGATGGATAGAGATATAGATAGAGATAAATAAAAGACTGATAACTAGATGGATAGATAAATAGATAGATAGATAGAAAGAGAGACACAGAGAGATCAATAGAGCGATATAAATGATAGAGAGATGCAGAGAGAGAAATAAATAGATAGATAGATAGATAAATAGAGAGAGAGAGATAGAGATAGATAAATGGATGGATGGATGGAGATGGATGGAGATAGATAGATAGATCGATGGATTCTAGTCCGTTCCACTGGCACCCCTTGTGCGCAGCATATACATCATATAAGTAACACACACACGTAACTATGTGTGAACTCCCTGGGAGTGTTTTGAACTCCTGTATTAAAGGCTATTCCCAATTTGTTTGGATCAAGCAACCAGGACGGCAGCTGAGTGGAATGTTAATAAAAGAAGAACGCCCTGCAGGAGCACCCTGGCCGCTGTCATTACCTGTGTGGAGTGAATACTGAGTGCAGGTGCTGAGGCTGCAGACGCTGGGGGGCTGGAGGAGAAGGGGGGTGGAGGTGGGGGGGTTATTCCCACAGCCCTAAGAGATTCTCTGTTTGTGTATTCTTAAAGAGGTAAAAAGTTCTGTTTGTCCACCATGGGCTTACACTGTAATTTGTGAAGCTGCGTGGAATAAAACAAGCACAGGAGCGTGTGACAGCAGGCTGATGAAGAAAGAGGAGATGAGCGCTCAGATTTGTGGGACAGGAGCTGGAGGACATTTTGATGGGTGCAGTTTGTAGCTCCCAGTTCTCTGAGGCAGGACGCGTGGCTGCTAACAGATCTGCTGTCCCTCTCCCGCTAGGGGTGCATAATGTATCGACTCAATATCCTTCTCACGTCGCGCAATATTATATCAAAAGTGTTGCAATAAGTGTGCAATATTTAGTTTATTTTGTGGAGCGGTGCGTCCCGTCCATTGTGTTTGATTTAGAGCCCGCTTGAAATGCTATAATGATCATGTTTCATTGGCCAGTTACTGTGCCACTTTATTTTTGTGCACGTTATTGCACGTCAGCGCACAGGTCCACTACATGACATACCCTATGGAGCGTACCATGTGACGTGTGTGCATATTTCGACAGAGTGACAGTGTAAGTGAAGAAATGGATAGAGACAAAAAAAAGGAACGAATCAGAGAAGGTAAAGAAAAGAAAGGACCTAAAGAGAGAGCAAAGGGAGTCAGTGGAGCAAAAGAAAGAACGCAAAAGTAAGAAAATGAGTGTTAGTGGCCTAAAAGTAATCCCATCCCGTATCTATTTCTCACAGGTAGCTATCCCGCAACTTTATAAAATATATAGATGGTTCAGGCAGAGTTTGGAGTAGATAGATTGAATATTTTTCATCCACGACCGACCTGTGGTCCAACCGCACTACGGAGCCGTACATAAGTCTCAGTGTGCACTATGTTGTGAATCTATTTTGATGCGTTTTCCCATAACTTTTGTAATTTTACATGTTTAAAAATATCGAAATTAATATCGATATTGCAGTAGTCATAATCGATATTGTTATATCAAAAACATGTACTAGGTTCTCCAGTCAGTGCCCTTGATCAAGGCACTGGCTCAGATCTGGAGTTGGTCCTCGGGCGCTGTGATTGGCTGCCCACTGCAATGTATGTGTATGTGACAATAAAGTACCTTTACCTTTACCTTACCTATATCACATTTTGTCACTATCGTGCAAACCTATCTCCCACTGCTGTTAAAGCAACACTAAAGCACTTTTCCTCTTCGGTCCCCCTACAGGTTGGAAGCGGAATTGTACATTACCGCTGTCGTAATGTCTCATTACGTCTCATTCTAACTACAGATCCGCTACCCGATCTGGCAAACTTGCATAGTGCGGTTATAGCAGGAACTTTAATTCAGCCTTCTTTTGATTACGCGTGTGGCTCATGGCACAATGGTGTCACCGGGAACCTGAAACATAGGCTTCAGACGTCTCAAAATAAATGATTAAGGCTTATTTTAGACCTCCCCATAAGAACTCATCTGGAATCTTCCCACTTTGAAAGGGGTGGGATGGTTGAAAGTTGAGGATTGAGTATCTCAGTTGCAGCTGGGTGTGGTACATAAAATTGTTTATGGAGATGTTCCCAAATATTTTAGAAATAAGTAAATAAAGTAAATGAAGTTCACAGGTACTCCACTAAGCTAAGACTAATCTGGTCTTTTCTTTATCAGTCCCTCCAGAAAAACGCGATTATGCGATCGCATAATTCAATGCATAATCAGCCAAAGTCCGAATATATATGCGGGGGCCGCATTTTTTAAAATACGCCACACTTTTGCCACATAAATTGCCGATTTCCGCACAAAATATGCGGGGCTTGCATGATTTCATAATCCCCGCATTTTCGTTGCAAAATAGTCACTATATCTTAGCAGAAAGTTGAAAAATATTGCGTTTACATCACACAAGAGCAGTCATTTTCCACTGTTACCTTGGGAACGTTATGAAGTGACATAATTACGTGACGTGAACATCATTGAAAAGCAGGGTGTTGGGGGAAATCACTTTTTTTTCTCTTTTTCATCAAACTGCAGTTTTTGCAAGTTACTGCAATTTGATCGCATAAAATTGATTTTATGTGCTCAAGTGAGATCTGGTGTTTTGCCTTTGACTGTTGAAACAGGACGATATGTTAATGTAGAAGAGGAAAAACTGATCTGTCCCATGTCTTGTTTGAATGATATAGAAAATGAGTTCCATTTTGTTTTCTATTATCCTTTTTATTGTGAACAGCGTGATTTTTTTGTTTTGTAGGATAAAAGCAGAGATTGATTTGGTAAATATGGATGATGCTCAAAGGCTGAGATGGTCCTTCACATATGAAACATATAAATTAGCCAATTATCTAGATAAAGCTTGGGAGAAGAAGAAAAAAGCTCTTTATCGAAATGAATTGTAGATGAGAATTTGTTTGTGTGTAGTATATATGTGTGTATATGAATATATTTGTATTCATGTATTTCTCCGAGTGATTTGTATAGGCGACAGGAAGATGTTTGTTAAATAATTAAATTTGTGGTGTCTTGTAATCCCATGTGGGATGGGCCAAAATGTTAGGCATGACACAGAAATAAAACATAACTAACTAATGTATGATGAATGATTGATGTGTGATCTGCTGCCACTTGTCCTCTCCCCCTGCCCTTATAGGGACCACAATGGAAATAAGTCATTGGGTTTTATTGTGTCATCCCTGACTATTTATGTATTTTAATGTATGACACAGAGTACGGTTTCAGATTTTATATTTAAGTGGTCAAATAAAATCAATCAATCAATAAGCCAATTGAGGGCCGCAAAGCGAATGCAGAAGCGCGGTTCACCCTGTTACGAATTGATGAACCACTGAAACGATTTTGGAAACATTTTAAGGTACATTATTTTGGTGCAAGTTTGCCATATCGGGTAGTAGATCTGTAGTTTGAATGAGACATAAGAATAATGGTAATGGACAATTCCGCTTCCAACCTGTGGACCGAAGTGGAAAAGTGCTTTAGTATTAGTTTAAGATTATGATTTAGGTATAATCTGATCTCTGATAAGTGTGGTAACTTTGGGTTCAGATCGGGGGTTGAGATCGTGTATTAAAAAAGCAACAAAAACCTCCAAAAAATTATCGAAAAAAATTGGGTTTAAGATTAATTAGGAATATAATCCCTATAGTTGTAATAAATCCCTAAACTGTTGAGTGGCTAAAGGAATGTTTAAGCTTAAGCATGTAAAGGTTGGATAAGGTATGTGTTAACTGGGGTTTTATTAACTCAAGCATAATATACTTTTTTGTTTATTAAATTGTCAGAAATAGGTAAATGCATAGATTTCTGTCAAATAAGGGAACAGACTCATTGCCTTTACTATACGAGGCGGATACTGCTTACTGTCATGCGTAGTCCTCTATATATATATATATATATATATATATATATATATATATATATATATATATATATATATATATACACACTTAATTTTTGGCATAGCCCCCCTGAAATAAAGTCCACCAGCTGCCACTGGGTGAGGAAAGATGACGCAGGTGTCACACTCCTTCATTTTACCTTTTCAGGTTTGTCTTCAGTACACAAACACACTGACTCCCTGTACATGCACACACTGAGACAGTCTGGCATTATATCACACTTCATAAATGTATGATCATACATTTATTGGGGCAGCCAGCAGGGTTGAAGAACCTGCGTCACCTGAATCAATGCTGACACCCTCTCCTTATTCAACACTGCAACCTCCAAACGTGAATGAGCTTCTTTTCCGGGCTCTCCACAGTCGAAAACTGAGGCAAGTAGAGACATGTTAGGCATCTTACGTGGAAATAAAACACTAGCTGACACGCCCTTCACTTTGAAATCCTATCCAGCCAAACGTATCTAAGCCATTTATCAAAATCTTCAGCAATTTTATCTGTGCATATTTATCTTTCCCCGTCTTTTAGTTTACAGGATACATTTTCTGCCTGCCTGAGAATTTATCCAGCCTCCAAAATCCTGACACACGCTGATGTTTGTCTATCTCCCCATCTGACTCTATTCTAAACCAATGGGTTGTGTGTGGCGCAAGTCTGCCCCCTAGTGACTAAATACCACCATGGCTGTAGAGCTAACAGCCACTCACACAGTACAACTTCCCACATGTCTAAATGTGATTATAAGTAGATTCATTTACACCTTCATCTAATGAGTGAGTATGTTTTTATGTTCTGCCACATTCATTCACACTGCGAGCATTATATTGGAAAGCTGCCAAGAGACAACAGGGAATAACATACTGGAAGTATATGATTCATACAGAGCATAGTAACACATAATTAGTTGTCTGAATGTTGAACCGTTTCACACATTACATATTCTGCGAGGCTGGAAGTAGGCAAACCGAGGAACTGCCCCAGGGTCTCAAGCCCCTCAGGGGGCCTAAATACTGAGGCCTTAAGGTAAAAGGTAAGACATTCAGCAAACACACAGTATTAAAATGTAGTTTCAGGATCTTTATTCTTTCAGTTATTTTATATTGTGCTCACATGGTACACATTCGTAAATAAATTAGCATTTAATCAAGGTACCACAGAAAACATTTCTAACTACAGCGCTTTAAGACTTGCAATACACGACATTGCTGGCTTCAACTATCTGTTGAAGTGACAGCTTTTTTTTGTTGCTGCTCTTCGTGCCAGATATTTACAGTAAGGGCCACAGTTGTCGGTGATATTTGGCCCCTGATGCATGAGAGGGAGCAGATTATCAGATTATCAGAGTGGTATCAGTTATCACACGTAACCACACGGGGACAATAATATAGTAATATACTGTAGGTCTCATCAGTCATTTAACATGATCAAAAAGTAAATTCTGCAGACAGCACACGCATACAATGACAAGACCTTAAATTGGGACTCATTTAATTCCTGTTTTCTCTCAGGCTATGTACAGTGTTTTGCTGAATATTCATTTATCCATCACCAAGGGGGTGCTGGTCTAAATATTATTGTGGTTTCATTTTTAAAGCCTGATCTAACATGAGAAGAATCTCCCCAACCAATTAGAATGGGCTCATTCCCAGTGTTTCATGGTTTATTGATTTATCTCTCTATGTATTGAACCGTGTGCTGCTGCCGCCTTAATCCTACAGCATTCAGTTCAGACATGTGTTTGAAGGGTTTGGGAGATGTTACTCAGTCTGATGTATAGATTGCCATCTGGACCCCCTAATGTAAACGTGACTAGTGACAAGATGTGTCATGTCTTAAAGGGGCATAATACATCAGAGAGTGGCAGAAACAAGTATATGTCTTTCTCCAGGGCCCCCTTTTGAGTTAATGTGGCCCTGCACAGAAATCCTGCTTTTGATCCATTTTAGATGAGGGCAAACTAGGGGTAGAAAATAAAAATCCTATGTATTGTGATTTTTAAAATCGATTATTTTCCCTAGAATCAATATTGGTTTTATTTTATTTACCAATGATTGAGCTAAATATGTTCTGTTTACACGGTACCGCTGATGGCGGTTACATCATATCTGTTTCCAGCTAAACAGAGCGAAAGCAGAAAACCCATGTTATGTTCTTCTTTACAAATGAACTAAATGTCAGACTGACTGACGTGATGTCATTCTTCTTAGAAAACTATCAGTTTTTAGAAATGTGTCATGATATATTGCCTCTATAAGTGTATTATTCAACTTTTGTTTTTGTTAAAGAAGGAAAAGAAAATCACAAAGTTCAATGCCATCGAATGGCAATACTTCTGGAATCGCAATACAAATCCAATCAGCACCCATGTATCGTGAAAGAATCCAATCGGGACAAGAGCATATCGTCCCGGCCCTTAGGGCAAACGCTCCAGACCGTCCTCACCCAGAAAACGACTGTATAGGTGGATTGTGCAAGCAGCACTGTGTTGCATTGTACCGACCTATATTTACGTTTCTTGTTAGGCACAAGAGCAAACGATGAAGGTGACAAAGTATGGGAGCGCCAGGGAGGGAGGGATGGGTCAATCAAACACAGGACTTTCACTCAGAGGACCGGGGTCCTGCGTGTGTACCAAATTCAATACTTTTTAGGCACTGACCGAGTATCGAAAAATGCCTCGTCATTAAATACCCAATTTCAGTACCTAAGGAGTAAATCTCATCAGCATCATTGAGCCAATCAGCATGCAGCATGCTTCTACCAAGATCTAATGTCTGTGATTGGCTGTCTTACCGGGGATTTCCACTGGATGAGTAAAGGCTGTGGACCGGCTCCGCTGCGTGTCTGCTGCCTGCTCCGCTGTCCGTCAATACCCACCGGGTCCGGATTTGTTGGCCGTGACTGACAGCTGAAGTCACGAGGACCCAACGAGATCTCACAAATTCAGGTAGAATAGAACCACAAAACCAACAACCGTTTCTTTCCATTCAGAGGACAAGAGGGGAAACGACTCTGTGCTGTTTTCAAGGTGTAGTGCAGGGAAATATGATCCGCCGTGAGCATGGTGTATTTTATTTATTATAATTAACCGGGTATTTATTTTGTTTCTGTGCTCCACTTCCTGTCCCGCACTATCTGCCGTGTGCTGAATTGTTGCGGAGTTCTCCGTAGTCCGTCATAAATAGAAGCTCTGCGTATCTACTCCGGAGGTCTGCGGACTGACGGAACTGGGACGGCGTAGGGACGCAGACGTTCCGCAGTCAGTGGAAATACACAGATTGACTTTAATGGAAACCAAATGACTCCGTCCACGTTCCGGAGACATTCCGGAGACGTTCCGCAGACGTTCCGCATCCAGTGGAAATTGCCGGTAACGTTAGAGACACACAGGAAAAACTCTATGTAACACAGAGACGGCTCACGTAGTCGGAACTAAAAAAAACATGAAGAGATTTTTTGCCTTAATGTGTAATGTCGTAATTTCTTTATGGTTTATAAAATTGGTATCGAAAAAAAGTATCCTTTAGGAATTGGTATCGAAGATCTTTGAACAATACGGAGCCCTAACCATAAGTCAACTTTCATTGTTGAAATGAACCGTTTTATGGACCTTAGTCCGTGACTTCAAGTTACGTCCTCATTTAAGTAGTTTACGTGACTTATTTTAAGCCAATCCCTGATGTTTTACCAACCCTACATATTTGTGTTGCCTAAACCTAACTAGTTCCGTTTCACAACATTAAATATGTGTTTAAAACTGCGACCGTTGCGTTAAATAGAACGGTCACATGATTAAAACTTCCTCTGCGGTCCCGTGTTACGTCATGTTTAAAATAACCACGGGGAGACAGTAAATAGAACGGTCATAAATGTCATTTTGGGAGTCACTGACAATCGATCTATTCTGCTGTTTAGGCATGAGGATGTGTTGAACCATCATACTTTCTATTTTGTATGAGCCTATTTTGCCAGTGGAATGACAGAGCTATGGTAGACTGGTGATGGTGCAGCACTTTTGCCCTGTAAAGGGTTAAAATGCCGCCTTTGAAATCCTCTAAGTGCGGTCTTATCACTAAGTGTGCTGTTGCCAAAATGCCACGTTTACATGTTTCTGTGTGCTTCAAACAGAATGTTAAAGTTCTCGACAAACAGACAGTGACATGTGATGTTGTAAAGCCTGGCTTCCCACATTTCTCCATTTCTAAGATGAAACCCTTCTTCCTTTTGAGTTGAGGTCAAACAATGGGAAAAAACGTGGCTATGGATAAGACATTTCAAAGATCCCACTAGCATCCTTGAAGTCTCCTCCACCTCAGAGCAAAGCAGAAAGGATGGGAAGCACAGACCTTTCTAAGATAGAGTGAAGCCGTGTATCTTTCACTGGAATTTCAGAATTCTGTGACCTTAATCCAGGGTATCCAGAGGTAGAGTACTGCTCCTCCTGCATGCAGTGGTGGAATGTAACTAAGTACATTTATTCAAGTACTGTACTTAAGTCCAAATGTTGAGGTACTTGTACTTTACTCAAGTCTTTTCTTTTCATGCTACTTTCTACTTCTACTCCGCTACATTTCAGAGAGAAATATTGTACTTTTTAGTCCATTACATTCATCTGACAGCTTTAGTTATTTTACACATTAAGATTTTTGAACACAAAACAACATGTAATTTATAAAATCTGAGGTTCTATTATAAATGAAACTAGCCGACAACATAACGGCCTCCAAGTCCAGCTGAAATGATCAGACCATTAAAAACATAACTTTTATCTGACTGCTTTTATCCTATAGACCTTCAACAATTAATGGTAAAGGTATCTTCAGCTAAGCCATCTACCTGTCTCTTAGACCCCATCCCAATGAGATTACTCAAAGAAGCGTTACCCGTGGTTAACTACTAGATATGATCAATATGTCTCTATTAACAGGTTATGTACCACATTCATTTAAAGTAACTGTGATAAAACCTCTTCTGAAAAACCCCACCCTGGATCCTGAGGTCTTAGCAAACTATAGACCTATATCTAACTTTCCCTTTCTCTCCAAGATCCTTGAGAAGGTAGTTGCTAATCAGTTATGTGATTTTCTCCATAGCAACAGTTTACTTGAAGACTTTCAATCAGGATTTAGAATGCATCATAGCACAGAGACGGCACTGGTGAAAATTACTAACGACGTTCTAACTGCTGCAGACAAAGGACCTGTCACCATTCTTGTTTTACTAGATCTTAGTGCTACATTTGACACTATTGACCATACCATCCTGTTACAGAGATTGGAACACTTAGTCTGCATTAAAGGAATCGCACTAAGCTGGTTTAAGTCCTATTTCTCTGATCGATCTCAATTTGTAAATGTTAATGAGAAATCCTCCAAGTACGCAAAAGTTAACCATGGCGTTCCACAAGGCTCATTGCTGGGACCAATTCTATTTTCCTTATATATGCTTCCTCTTGGTAATATTATTAGGAAACACTCAATTAACTATCACTGTTATGCGGATGACACCCAATTATACTTGTCAATCAAACCAGACAAAACCAGTCAGTTAGCTAAACTTCAAGCATGCATTAAAGATATAAAATCTTGGATGACCTATAATTTTCTGATGTTAAACTCTAACAAAACTGAAGTTATTGTGCTGGGCCCTAAACACCTCAGAACCTCATTATCTAAAGACATAGCTACTCTGGATGGTATTGCCCTGGCCTCCAGCACTACTGTCAGAAATTTAGGAGTTATTTTTGATCAGGATATATCCTTTAACGCCCATCTAAAACAAACATCGAGAACAGCCTTTTTTCATCTTCGTAACATTGCCAAAATTAGGAATATCCTGTCTCAAAACAATGCTGAAAAACTAATCCATGCATTCGTTACTTCCAGGCTGGACTATTGTAATTCCCTACTGTCAGGTTGCTCTAATAAGTCCCTTAAGACTCTTCAGCTGATCCAAAACGCTGCAGCGCTTGTTCTCACAAGAACTAAGAAAAGAGATCATATTTATCCCGTATTAGCTTCGCTGCATTGGCTTCCTGTAAAATTCAGGATTGACTTTAAAGTCCTTCTCCTGACCTACAAAGCCCTAAATGGTCAAGCACCATCTTATCTAGAACAGCTCTTAGTACCTTATTGTCCCACTAGAGCACTGCGTTCCCAGAATGCAGAGTTACTTGTGGTTCCTAGCGTCTCTAAAAGTAGAATGGGAGCCAGAGCCTTCAGCTACCAGGCTCCTCTCCTGTGGAACCAGCTCCCAGTCTGGGTTCGGGGGGCAGACACCATCACCACAAGAGTAAACTGAAAACTCTCCTCTTTGATAAAGCTTATAGTTAAGGAGTGAGGAGTTGCAGCGTCCGCTTAACCCGGCCCACCTGCTTCTCTTCGTAGTCATCAGATTTATTGATCATATAATCAATAATATAGTGAGAGTAGAGGGAGGCAGGCCAGTACAGCCTCTCATCAATGTTTTCATTTGTCTCCTTTTGTATGCATCCTGTCCCAGAACTGCTTGTTACTAACCTAGCTCTAGGGAGTTTACTCCCCGGAGTCCTTATGTTTCTTCTTCGCAGAGCTATGCCAACGCCCGGCCGCATCCTGCTGCGTCTGCTGCATCCACCTGTGCTCTGCAGCGCCACGTTACATCCCGCAACGCCCTGCTGTGATGTTCCTACGCACAGAGTAGTCAGGATCCGGTATTGGAGACTGCACTACTCAGTATGACATGATGTGCCCTGCTATGACATGAACTTCCAGGACTACCTCGAATTCACTGTTCCATTATCTTTATTGTGACTATTACGCCACTGTTCATCACACCCCCAACCGGCCCCGTCAGACACCGCCTACCAAGAGTCTGGGTCTGTCCGAGGTTTCTTCCGAAAAGGGAGATTTCCTTGCCACTGTCGCAACAGCCACTGCTAATGCTTGATCTTGAGGGAATTACTGTAATTGTTGGGGCTTTGGAAATTATAGTGTGATCTAGACCTACTCTATCTGTAAAGTGTCTCGAGATAACTCTGTTCTGATTTGATACTATAAATAAAATTGAATTACTTTCTAAAATGGGAGGATTTTAGGAGGAAGTAACATTTTCAATGCAGGACGTTTACTTGTTTTTTTCAGTGTGGTATTAGTACTTTTACTGTAGTAAAGGATCTGAATACTTCTTCCACCGCTGCCTGTATGACAACATGGACTAAAAGCTACTGAATCATTATGTAACAATAGTTGTGAAGCAATGATGCCATTTATATTGGACATAGAACTCAACAGCCAACTAATAATCACACACATTAGACACATTATGATCTTGTAAAGTTGATATGGCTAACGTTTAAGCAATCTAACGCCTGCTTACATATCCAGCAGACACGGAGCAACATTAGCATTTAATTAGAGCCGTGCTTCTGCTGCCTAATGAATGCTGTTCCCTCTCATATTAGCTCTGCCGTGGTCTCCTGGGCAGCGTTGCCAGATGGGAAATGTTAAACCATCGTAGCAGAGGCTTAAAATGATCGTATTTTTGAAGAAAACGATTGTGTGCAAGTCATAACCACAGGAACAAATAGGCATAAATGTGTGATTTTAAGATCATTATTTGGGCATTTAAGGCCTCTATTTGATAGAACAGGTAAAGACATGAGAGGAGAGAGAGAGGGGGAATGACATGTAGCAAAAGGCAGCAGGTGGGAATCGAGCCCACGGCTGCTCTGGCAAGGACTGAGCTTCTGTATATGGGGTGCACGCTTTACCAGATGATCTACCCAGGTGACCCTAAATGTAATTTTATATGACCTTTTGGCACGCCTATAAATCTGCAAGTAGACTTAGCTATGATGCGTGGAAGGGGATGCGTGCACACGAGTCCATCAGTCTAAATATTTGAGTAATAGCCTAGAATTAAAACAATTACACACACACACACACATATATATATATATATATATATATATATATATATATATATATATATATATATATATATATATACACACACACACACACACACACACACACTTTTAATCCTTTGTTCGAAATAAAGCTTTCATTCATTCTTAACAGAGGGGGGGTTCAGTGTGGACATTACTCTACACTGTATTTCTCAGTCTGAGTGAGCCTGAGACCTACGTTCTCTATTTCCCAGTTTCTTGCCTTCCTTTCCCTGTCCCCATGGACTGCTGATGTCTCTCTGTATGCAGCACCTGGGGGGAGGCATGTTGCTCATCTCTTAAGCCCATTTAACAGCTCGTTAACCATCCGTCACCTTTCTCCCACTTTCCCCGCTTTTCCAGGCAATCATTACTTCTTGGTCTGGCTCCATGTTTGCAATGTGGTGGAAATGAGCCATGGGCATTGCAGAGCGGAGCAGATTTTTACCACTGCACACCGTAAAAACACAAACAGGGCTAGGCGTAACGAGACTCGACACACACACAGGCAATGAAGACACGGGAGAACCCAACGACACAGAACGCTCAGAGGTTAGCCACGGGTAATTCAATTGGACGGCAGGTAAAAGACAGGAAGGCTGTGGTGTTACACTGCACATTATACATATACATTGCACACTGCCTGTTGCTGATTGGCTGGAATAGTGTTTTGTGGCTCGTGCACTCCTTTCGGTTTGTTTTCCCATTTACAGAGCCAGGGCTGTGTATTAACAGCAGACTTTTTTTACAGCGCACACAAAAAAATTGAGAGCTAGGTGACCGTGTGGAGGTATTCACGGAATTTGACAAAACGTGTATATTAACATCATTTACTATACCTTTAAGACTTTTTAAAAAGACCTTTTTAAGACCATTATGAATGACATTTAAGACCTTTATCACAACACTAACTAAGCCCTAAGTATTGCTAAACTTGCACTTCCACATACCGTACCTAAAGAATAAAATCCGTTTTATGTCTGTGGGACAATCTGAAAGAGACTCGCACCAATAACACAAAAGCTGATTGGCTGCAATATAAGTTGCATGATGGTCTCATTTGTAGTCGTAATACAACAAAATTACAGTATAGAGGAAGCCTCACGGCGGGAGACGACCGCGAGGGGGGTTGCCTCACATGGCGGGAGACGGTCGCAGGGAACGCGCGACAATAACAGGACAGTTAACGGGGGAAACAAAACACCACACGCGGGACACAATTCAGGGTGAAAGTCCTGAATTGTTTGACCCATCCACCACCCCACGCAGATTTTCAGCATTTCATACTACTCGCTACCATAGTCGTGCTGTGACCACGACATATGCTTCCCATTGAAATACATTAGTTTACATTTTTGTGCTGGCCATCATGAAAAAACCCAAGAAAAACGTCCCCGTGAACACGTATCAATAGATTAAATAACGTGACCATTTCATGAACTGCCGTGAGACCAGGTTGTATATTTAGACTAGCGAAAGAAGACCCTGACTTAAAGGTAAAGTCGTGAATTTTTCAGATAGGTCCTAACCCTCATCACTATGCTAGCTATTAGTCATGCTAAGTTTGCACTCGCCATCTCCAAGTGCGTACAGAGTCATTTGAACTATGCCCGTTGATCACGCCTCTAGTCTAATGTTCAATCTTAAAAGATTGAGCTTGGTCTGGTGATAGCCAGACTAGCACTCAGACATGGAGAAGTGCGATGGAACAGTCATTTATGTCATAAACCAGTAAGATCCATCTGGCTAGAGTTCCCCAACATGATCATGCATCAACAAAGCAAAATGTACAAGAATTAAATCCCCCTTCCAATACCACCATGGATATAGAGCCACTCAGCCAGCCGTGCCAAAACACTTATCTATGAACTTCAATATCCAATGGGAAATAATCTCAAAATGAAATAGCACAACGTGGTGCCAACATAAAACACAGCGCTTTGAAGCCGGAGAGTTTAATTTGCAGCAAAAACAAAATACTTTTACCCAGGAACACAGATCTTCGGGAGTGTTTTAATCCAAACCACCATCTTTTTTCCAAAACTTAACTGTCAGTATGAAGCCGGCTCACAGTCACCTATTGGCTGCCGCTGGTAGCCAGCGTCCCGGAGCTCTGTAGCGGCTAAATGCAACCAATAACTGCTGCTCTGATTTGATCGTTCTATCGCACTATAGACCGTTCACGTTACCAGGCTTTACTTAGTTAAAAATACTTCTAAACTTAAAACAAAAAGTAAGGAAATTTGTGTTTGGTAGATTATTTCTCTGTGGTAACAATGCTTTTCCGGAATAATTGTTATACCGTTGGAAAGCCTGTTTAGTTCCCTTTCAAATGGTGCCCAATTTGTAAGGAGCATACATTTGAGGGATGAGCAGCAGCGCATAGTATACGGGTTGCGCTCATGAAAAATTTGCCAAATCTTCTCTGCCAATGCCAATTGACTCGTTTGGTGTTTGGTGGATCGAATGATTGAAGTTTGAAGAAACAAGACATATTGGCAATTTAACAATGTATTCATTTCACAAACAGGAGAGTCAGTAGCGTGTGGAAGAACCATACACAGCCACAACAGCCTGGCACCTCCTCCTCATGCTGGTCACCAGCCTGGTCACACACTGCTGTGAGATGGCATCCCATTCTTCAACCAGCATTTGTCGCAAGTCAGGCAACGTGGTCGTGTTGGTCACTCTGGCACGAACAGCACGCCCAAGCTGATCCCACAAGTGTTCAATGGGGTTGAGGTCAAGATAGCATAAATCCAAACTAAAGTAAAAACAGAACCATCATACTATCCATATAATGTTAGGGAGTGAGTGTGCTAATTAGAGGTTTGTTAAGGTGGTCTTCTAAGGCTACATTTACTACGTTGTGGTTTTTAAGCGGAGTTTAGAGCCAAAATCAAAGTGCCCCAAGTGTTTTTATCTCCAGTTGAAGAACTAATCTCTGTTTAAATTAACACCCCCCGCCACAAATTGTTTTCTAATCTGTGGTAAACACTGTTATGGAAACCATGCAATGTTCTTCACAGATAAATTAATAATTACTTCCATTGAATTTTGGGTGTTTTATTCAATTTCGTGGCATATAAAAAAAATTTAAATGGTTTTAAAACAGTAACTTTAACTGATTCACTCAACATCCACCGATCTTAACTATTAGTCAAAATAATTCATAATTTCACCTTTTTTTTAACTCAAAACTTAGGTATAATGTCATATGAATTATAAGCCCTCTCAAACATGGACTGTAATCAATACTGAATTCTACCTAGTGTAAACACAAACTGCCGCAGTCCAGATCTGAGCGCTCAGACGGTGGAGTCCAGAGTCTGCTGAGGATCACACGAGTTCATCGTGAGGAAGAGGCGTTTGGAAAGCTCTGGGCCGACGCGGCGAGTCGTGGAGGTGACGCCTTCCCCTCTGCGGATCAGAAGGTCAGACAGCAGCGAGATCCTCTCGCCGTCCGTCTTGCACAGACCATAAGCCTGCAAAAAGATTAAGGCTACATTTACATTGCGACGTTCTGGTTTAAAACTAATATCTTTTTCTAACGTTTCCACCTCTCATTCCCCCTGATCTGGCGTTTCAGAGCCCCTCAACCGGAGACATTTGGACATTTTCTTTCTCAACTAGGGCTGCACAATATATCGTTGTTTTTTTTTTTTTAAATCGCCATCGCAATATCAACTTGCGCAATAAACACATTGCGAAAGGCTGCGACATATCGCGAATGCCACTCAAAGTTTTTTTATTATTTGAAAGAAAATATCAGCAGAAAACTACATTATAGAATGTCACTCTCTCTCTTTTTAGTGCTGCCTTTTATATTCAATTTAATAAAAGTTAGCTGGAAATTATTTCCTTTCATTTTTTTAAACTCAACAAGCAGTTTGTTGTGTTTTAGCAGAATACTCAAAGCAGCAGTACTGCAGAACAGAGAACACTTTAATATCTGTTAATTTATCGCATGTACAGGAATATCATTATCGTCATATTCAAAAACATTTTTGTTATTGAAAACAACATTGGCATATACTGTAGTGTTCACTTTCACACTAACATTCTCACTTGGACCCATTTAGCTATGGCTGCAGTAAGTTTGTTCTTAGTTGTGGTATCCAAGTGCTTTTGTCTGAAGTCGTCCATTGTCGCCTGGCTTTGACGAGGGAGGGGGGCAGAGAATTCTCATCAGCTGTGTGCTTGGCCATCAAGTGGTATTTCAGACTGGACGTGCTGCGATGATAGCTCAGTTCACAACCAAAAAGCACACAGATCACTTTGGTCTTGTCAATGGAACCATTTGGCAACTTTTTAAAAGTAAACTTTCCATTCAGAATCTTATTGGCATCCATTTCGGCATCTCACGCTCGCCATCCACTCAAAACGTAACGTTAGCCTGCTACTCTTTGGCCAGCTCGCCAGCCCAAACAAGTATGTGCGGCGTGCCTGTTGTTTTGATTGAATTGGAGATGATTATTCATGCATTTATTTCGTCTCGTTTAGACTATTGCAACAGTCTTTTTATTTGTCTTGATAAGAAATATCTTTGTCGCCTCCAGACGGTCCAAAATTCCGCTGCTAGGCTCTTAACCCACACTAGTAAAAGGGCACACATCACTCAGGTTTTAGCTTCACTTTATTGGTTACCAGTGAAATTTAGAATACACTTCAAAATTTTGGTTCTAACTTTTAGAGCCTTACAAGGTCAGGCCCCCCCATACATCTCTGACCTGATACAGCTGCGTACGTCCTCACGTAGTCTGAGATCCACAGGTCAGAGATTTTTAGTTGCCCCCCCGTACACATTTTAAAACTAGAGGGGACCGTTCGTTTCAAGCTGTGGCACCTAAGCTCCGTACGCTGTTTGGACTCAGTTACAAATTTTAAAACTGAGTTGAAAACTCTTCTTTTCAAAGAGGCGTTTAATTAGACCATAGTGTGGTTATGCCGGTTTTATGGGTTTTTCTTCTTATTTTGTTTATGTACTGTAATGTACAAATGTTGTGTATTCATCCATTTGTTGTGAAGCACTTTGTGATTTTTATCTGTGAAATGTTCTATACAATTAAATTTACTTACTTACTTACTTACTTGATTCCGGTCTAGCTAGATCCGGTGTGGTGTTGTAGTTTTTCTAACGTTACTAGTTGTTGCAACAGCATGTGAAAAAAACTAAAAAGTTTGCTAGGCCAAAAAGAAAGTTAATCTCACAATAAAGAAAATGTACGCCGTTAAAATGGGTTTGCGTTAACGCCGTTAATAACGCGTTTAACTGACAGCACTACTTTTAAGCATTTATTATTTGCCCAAAGAAGGTTCAGTTCATCAGGAGAGTCTGAGAGAATGAACAAAGAGTTTTGGGAGAGCAGCGTCCTTATTTAGTTTCTACAAAGCTGAAAGCAAAGGGGGGTGGTGTACCTGGTGGAGACGCTGTGGCGAGGGATACGCTGCCAGGATGGCTGAGGCCATGTCTGGACTCACTCTGTTCAACTGTTGGATCTGTCTCTTCCACACCTGCAGCAGTCCCTTCCCCGCTCTGTCCACCCGCTGCCCCCCCGCCCACTCACTCTCCAGGTAGAAGGAGAAGCCCGTCTCCTCCCTCTCGCGCCTGAAACACACAGAGGAGCACGGGAAATTAAATAGTTGTTTGATCGGAGGCTACATTTACATTGCTACGCTACGTTTCCCCCTCTCATTCCCCCTGCTGTGGCGGTTCCCCCTCTCATTCCCCCTGCTGTGGCGTTTCCCCCTCTCATTCCCCCTCTCATTCCCCCTGCTGTGGCGGTTCCCCCTCTCATTCCCCCTGCTGTGGCGGTTCCCCCTCTCATTCCCCCTGCTGTGGCGGTTCCCCCTCTCATTCCCCCTGCTCTGGCGAGACATTTGGAAACTCTTCTGACCCGTTTTGGTTTGGAATCTCGGGGGATGTGTTGCAGTCAAAAAGCTCGTAGGGGAAAGAAAATATACATCAGTAGATACAAATCAAAAGTTGTCAATGTATAAGAAAAGAATCACCCAAGCAAATAAATCAATATTTAGGAGTAGCACACAATGGGAGATTAATCAAAACAATAATTTCCTAGATGTCACTACACATTTTTCATGCAGTTTTACTAGATTTGATCTTTATTTGAATATGATATGACCTCATAAGGAGTGAGATTCCAGATCGGCCCATCTGAGCTTTCATTATTTCAAAGGCAGAGCAGGATACCCAGGGCTCGGTTTACACCTATCACCATTTCTAGCCACTGGGGGACCATAGGCAGGCTGGGGGAACTCATATTAATGTTAAAAAACCTCATAAAGTGACATTTTCATACCATGGGACCTTTAAAGCATTTAAACAGAGTTTTGTGTTGGAGTTTGTAACATTCCAAAATCTTAATTTGGAATTAAAGATTTTCATTTTCACTGTAAATGCATATCGATTCCAAATATCGGTTATCGGTTTCATATTTACCAATAATCTGTATCGGTATCGGCCTTAAACAACCAGTATGGGTCGACCCTTTAGATGCAGCCTGAGAGAAGAGAAGGAGCTAGGCGGGATTGTAAAACTGAAGAACTGAGAGAGAGATCACTCACTTGAAAGGGGCTTCTGCAACCGCTTTGGTTGTCATGGTGATGTGATCTGTGAAGTCCTTCCAGGTAGTCAGGAAGCGAACCGAGACACCAGTGTGCAGCTGGAGATGCACCACTGCCTGATGGGATATTGGGAGGACAGAACAATGTGGACGAAGATGAAACAATGAATGCGATATGGATCAGATGCTCGGTATGGTAGATCCTTCCATTTAAAAAGGCAAACACCTCTTCTAATTTAAAAGTCCTTAACTTAACAAAAAAAGTGGATTTCAAGGGGAACATAATCCACTAATTAGTACCTCAAGGTGTTGGGATTGTCAGGTTAATGAGTGGTACTTGTTAGGTTTTCTTAATTAGTATTTAGAGATTTAACAGGTTGAATTGGATTACAGGGTTTTTAAGATTCCTTAAAACATTTATTAACATTACAGGTACCACTTAATTACCACCTTCAGTTAAGATGCGAAATTAAGGGGTTCACCTCAAATTTGGGAATATATTAATTAGATTTATAGATAAATTAATGGATTGTATAATGTTTTCTTTAATTAGGCCCCTTATAAATTAAGAGTTGGCTTTCTTTTTAGGTAAATGTTTTTTATCAAAGACTGTTAATATTAATGGACAAAGCATCCGTTTTGGTGAAGTGCTGCAAATGCGGAAGTACGTTAAACCTGAACTCTGTCTGAATTAGGCAGGGGGCGACGCGTGCGGTTGCAAAAAGAGGTTGGTTTCTAGATAGTGACCCACTTCTCACTTGATTTATTACCTCAGTAAACATTTTCATAATGAGTTTATGGTCTCAATTGCTAGTTTTAAGTCTTCTGCAACACAGAATGAGGTTCACTTTTTGAATTATGGTTCTCGTTGATTTTAAAATCTGCGATAAAGCAGGGGGTGATTTAGGACGTGGCTAAGATGTGATTTCCAGTGAAAGTTTGTAATTTAATGTAGAGTGTAAGCAGCGTTGATGGCTCCTCCCTCACTCCTCCCTCTTGTCTTAAATCGTCACATCCGCAACCAGGATGGCTGCGCTCGTAATGGCAAACTCGACGACTCATAGCAGATCTCCACCAACCAACGTGTGACGTCATACATGCTCTGTCCATTAATATTATACAGTCCATGGTTTTTATCCCTTCAAAACCTGTCAAACTATGCAAACAAATCACATTGATATATTATAAATCCATTTAATTCAGCAACTTTAATAATCCCATGAGGGGCAATTAAGATCAGCTCCAGACAACATACACATACATAACAGCACACAAATCTACATATTAGGGCTGTTGAAATGAATCACTGCATCGATGCATCACGATGCGGATGGATTATTCTGCGTGGATACCATGACAGACCATAATCCATTAGTACCTGCTGACGTTGCTTGTTGATTTCCCGCTAGCCGTTTTATTTTTTTGTCTGCTGTGTTCAGACTCCGCTACATTCAAAGTGTGTCTTTTTTAAGAGCAGATACAATAAAAAGGGGAGTTCATATATATCTGACTGCTTGAATATGTTGAGTAATAATGAGTGGGTAAAAATATTGAGGAGGTGACTAGGGCTGGACCCGAATATTCGAATATTTTGGTTTATTTATTTTCTGCATTTATCTCTCGTTCACACTCCAGTCCAGTAGGTGGCGGTAATGCACATTTAAGTTGGTTTGCCAACCGCCAATAAACTACAAAGAAGAACAAGAAGAAGAAGATACTGTCGGTACACGATGACGCCCACTTTGAGCATTTAGCAAGCTGGACAGAGAAGCTAGCGGCGATAACAAGTGTGGAAATGGAAAACTGTTTTGCGTTTTTCCGTTGTGATTCGGCCAGAAACTTCAACATTGTGAGGCAAAGAGATCGTTTTGGAATATAAAGCTTGGATATTACATTACCTCGGACTCTTGGGGATTTATGAAAATCAAGTTTTGGTCAAAATACCACTTTGTTGCTGAAAGGACAACGAAAACAGGTATGCATGCACTCTAAGCTGCGCAGATTACAGCTGAATTGTTTTATTTTCTGTTACTTTGTAACCGTTGTGTACATGGCTGTATATTTTAAAGATTTAATGCTTTAAAGTTATAAAAACGCTCATGAGTGGAAGTTTTATCGAGGTTACAGCGACGCCCCCAGTCACAAAGTGTCCCGTTGACGGGACGGTGATCCTGGAGAGGTTCAAAGTTTATTAATTCTGAACGCGTCTGGCCTGTCTATTTATATTGCACCAAATAAGACACTGCACTCCCTTGTGAAGTCGTTTGGATGAAAGGTTCTCAAAATAATCAAAATGCAAACAAACAGACAGACACATAGAGATTCCTGCCTTTATTAGAGATAATAATATGTTCAGCCCCCTCTCTCCGAAGCTTCGAATATTCGATGCTCATTACTACTGAAGCTTCGAAGCTCAAAAAAATGGTATTCGGACCAGCCCTAGAGGTGACGCATCATGATGCATCGATATATAGAAACGATTTGAATCGTTGACAGGATAATTGTAATCAAATATAATCGTGAGACCAGTGAAGATTCACACCACTAGATATAGGCCTACACCCTAGAGAGAGATAAATAATAATTTAAAAAAATAAGATTTGATCCATTTAAAAGTCAAATTTCAGAAGGGATGAAACAATTAGAGTGGTGATTAGTTTTAAAATATAAAACTATATATATATATATATATATACACATACATACACACACACACACACACACACACACACACAGTATATCAAATATAACGACGTCTTGATAGCAAAAGAGAAAATTCCCTCTGAATAACATGATCTGAAGAAGACAACATGCTCGTTGCCTATTATTTGACAGCAGGTTTAGACTACATTGTTCAGGCTGTTTCTGTCTTTCACTGTGAGGCTGTGAAACCAGCAGATAAAAGAAAAAGAACCATTCATTTAAAAGATGACATCTTTAGTGACTATTACATTAACGGGATTCGGTTTTTATTGAATAATTAAACACAGTCTGTTTGAGATGATGAAACATGCGTATGTACTTCCTCTGCTAACCCCCGTACCTCCTCTACTTCCACTCGGGACACATCCGGTCGCGGCTCCGCTCCACCGCTCCTCCTTTTCCTCTTCACGTTTCCTCCCCCCCGCTGCTCGCCCGCGACTGCCTCCCGAAACCGCTTCTGGCCCTGGGACTTCTGGGATCTGAGGACGAAAAGTGAACAACTTGAAACCGTTCTCTAAAACGGAAATAGTTCCCCATGTAGCGTGTTCGCCATTTTGTAGCGGTGTTCCAATGCTCCGCGGTTATATAGTCGGAGGCGGTTTAGAACCGAGGCGTTTCCTGTATCTGTGTATCGTGGGTTTTTCCACGGTTCTTTCGCCCCGTAGTCACCAAAGTAAATACTGGATCCATTTTTCACAAGCCGCACATCTCCAGAACATTCTGACACTAAAATGGCATTTTTCAGACGGACACATCACCCGTTTCTGTCTCAGGACCAAACTCTCGCGAGATCTGGCAACACAGAGAAGCTAACGTTCGGGAACACGCAAACATAACTAACCTCCGTGATGCTAAATATGTCTTTTAGCTGTGTGAATATGTAAACGTTAGCAAAACAGAATATTAATCAATTATACAAATATAACTTCTCATCCATCCACACGATGTGTGTACTGTCTCCTACCATTGGCGCTGTTTGAAATGCACTCTCTTTAGTAAAACGTGGTCATGTTTTCCCAGAGGAGAAGAAGAAGCAGAAGTTACTGCGAAAACTGAAAAGGAAAAATAGAACGGGCTTTGGTTTCTAAACAGTGGAAATGTAATGTGCAACATACAGTATATACATCCTTATTATTATATTCCTGAGTGCTCGGTTTTTTTTCCAGGGACGTATTAGAAGTCATTTTATTTGGGTTTGTTCACATGATGCTGGCCGCGCCCGCCTCCGTCACACAAATAACCGGAGCATCTCCTGACGCAACGTTCAGTGTTGGAAATCTGGTTTGGTTGTTCCCTATATAGTTCACTTTTTAATAAAAACTATTCAGGGAATAGGGAATGAATAACGTTTTTGACCCACAGACCCCCGGCTCAGGCCAATTCTGAGCCAGGAAAACCCTGGTATTATGAACTCACTTACTTAGGCCTTTAAATTCCCATAGGAACATAGGCCTTCCTCTCCGATCTTGGGCTCTCCGCTGCAGATGTTGCCACATCAGCCCTTCTTTCTTCATCTCCTGTTCTGTGGTTCTCGGTCTGCCTCTCTTCCTCCTGCCCTGTGGGTTCCACGTCAGCGCCCGTTTAGGGATTGTGTGCCCTTTCCACTTCCATTTCCTCCTCCGGATTTGCATTTCTATTGGGTCTTGTTTGGGAAGTTCCCACAGGTTGGCATAAGTGATGGTGTTGGGCCAGTATATTCCCAGGAGGCGTCTGAGGCACCGGTTGTTGAAGATGCAGCTTATAGAGTATGATGGTGGTAATTCTCCAGGTTTCTGAGCCATAAAATAGAGTTTGAGTTGAAGATTTTCAGTTTGGTCTTCAGCGACTAGATATTGTTTAGCATGTTGAATGTTGTCCTTGCTTTTCCGATCCTGGCTTGGACATCGTCCTCCGTGCCGCCTTCCACTGAAATGATGCTACCGAGGTATGTGAAGCAGTTTACATCCTCTAGTGCGTTTTGGTCCATGATTATGGGTGTGTTGTTCTTGCTCTTGATACGCAATACTTTAGTTTTTGATGAGTTTATTTTGAGTCCGAGCAGAGCAGCAGTTTCCTCCAGCTTTCCTGATTTTTCCTGCATCTGTTGGTGTGTGTAGGCCAGTAGTGCCAGATCATCAGCGATTATTCAGCAGTATTATGAACACCTCAGAACAATTTCTCCAACACGGATGCATTCAAGTTAAGGTTATTGTATTATGTTCTTAAAACGCTTTTAATCTCGTAGAAATTCAAAGAAGTTATTAGCATGTTATTTGCATTATAAGAGACGCCTAACGTTAGCTAGTAAGGATATAACATTTAGCACAGCTGGGTTGTCGAGGTTACCATGCTGGAACGTTAACAATACCTGGTAGTCAATATCAACTTATGTGTAAGAGACACCAAACAATCCCCACTAGGTTAATTGGGTAAGTTGTAAACATTTTGTTTTCAATTTTGTTCATGTTTAAATGTTCAACAAGTTAACAACATACAGTATACAGCAACATTTAAGTTTATTTTTTTTGTCTTGCATGCAGAAGGTCACAAAGAGGCGAAGAGCATCTGGCTGTTAAACAGAATTACAACGTGTGGTATCTTTTCCTTGTCAAAGAAAAAGATACCACCAAGAGTTTGTTGAAAGATGACATTGTGTGCTGTAACTGCCCCTGCACCCTTATAGCCTTGAGGATGGGACTGTCGGCAGATTGTCTATTTAAGCTGTTATACAAAGTTGCCAAAAATATTTGCAGGACAATTAATATAAGAATTCTGCACGACCCCTCATCCCCGGGTCAGCTACCACCGCAAATATAATCTAATTCTGTGGGAAACATTGAACGTGTCTGGCATTTAAGGGAATGGGAGATGATCTCTGATTGGTTTATTGCATGTTACGCCCAAAACACACCTGTGAATTAATGAAGACACCAAGTACAACCCTTTTGAACCATGCGTCCGGCACACGGACCCTTTATTCTGCCGTTAAACTAGCAAAAGTGGATTCGTACACGCCTTAAACGCACCTGGGCTCTGTGTGTGTGCGTGTGTGGTTCTCTGTGTGTGTGCCTGATCTCAGCCGGTGTGGCCGGACAGATTGGATAACGTGGGCGCCGACATGAAAATAGCGGCGTTTAGCGTGCAGTGGGTTTCTGCCATAATACATCATTGAGCTGTTTTTGTGGCCTCACATTCCCTGTTTTGTTTTTGTCTCTCACGTTAAGGTTGCCATACCAAGCCGTTTTATTAAACTGAGTTGATGGCCATATTACAATATTTTATAAACTAAACAATGAATTGAAACCCACGCTGTCCTTCCTTACCTGAAGTATTTCTCTAGGTCGATTACCGCCAGGCTGAGGATGTTACCGGGGCGACGCCTCTGCTGCTCCTGCACCCAGGATGTCAGAGTTGGACCGCAGCTGGACCGGCCATGCCTCTCTTCCTGCATCACACATATACACAAACACCGCCCTGCTGCTGTAAGTAATCACTGGAACACTCCTCTAGAACATTAATCCGCCTCGGAAAACATTTCCTTTAAAACCACACTCAGCAGCTGTTATAGGAAACCACTGAGCCTTTTTAAAAAAGGAAATGCACCGATTACAACTTTCTAGGCGGATTCTGATTTCCGATTTTCTTTGAGTTAGGCCAGCAGATACCAATTTTAGCAGATTCCGCTTTCATTTTTTCTAACCACTTCACAGCACACGCAAAATATTTATTTTCTATCTTTTCTTTAATAGAACATTTTTTGAACAGATAATGGATCACGATAAAATAGAATTATATAAATTACTCCTGGTGTGGGAAATTCACACACATCTAAAAGTGCAATGTTAGAACCATTTCCTTCTTTACACATCCAATATCCAACTAAAAAAAATTAGATTTTGGTTTTTGGCGTCGTCCCTCCACGCCCTACTTTCTCCTTGCAGGTGTTGCATATTGCAAACTTGTTATCTTCTGCACACACGCTGAAGAATTTCCAAACAGCTGACATGTTGCAGGTTAATTCACGAGGTTCCCTACATGTGCGTGAATAGTGCCGACACGCGCTTCACACCGCGAGCGGGTACGCGCGACACACGGCGGGAAAGTCGCGTCCATGTGTGCGTGCGTCCTTGAGAACTGTAACTTGTATAACTTCTGTTGTCAGTTAATTGTAGCGTTGACCGGCATGAAATCGGCATATCATGTCAGACTGACCTGCCGGTCGCCGGTCATGGCCGAGCACGTGAAAACCGGCCAATTCCGGTCACCGGCAGGTCTATCGGTGCATCTCTAATATATATATATATATCTATGAGATGTTTTTCAGATTTACGTCTTCAGTAGGAACCAATGGCCTTGGGGCTGAGTGTCACAGAAGTCAGAAAGTATTGCTGGTTTTGGACTTTTCATGGGATTAGCTGCAGTGTTTCCCCCTGTGTATTGCAAGCCTAGTGGCCCACCAGGCCTAAATTGTCCCCACCAGGCCTAAACCACTAGGAATAATTTTTGTGTGTATGTTTAAGATATTTATTAAACTACAGTTACACTGGGGCGGCTCGGTTGGAAACTTAGACCTAGTCATATTTTCAAATCTCCAGTCAGCTTTCAGCACTGGCTTAATGTGTAGGGCCCTGTGCAATCGGTCTTATAGCTTTGTTTAAGTTCTCAATTTCGCTTACACTGCCCTCTGAGCCAACTGCACTCTACCATTTTATGGCCATATGTTTATAGCCATTATTATTGTATGATAATGTTGACAGAACCATGCCGTTTCATTCTTTACCTTCTGCTAAGCTATATGGTCATTAAAGTTAATGGAACTCTATTTATTCGTACACTCATATTTGTTGGAGTCCATATTTTCTAATTAACGTACTTTGACTTATTACTCTAATACTATATATTCTGATGTCATTTTCTGTTGTGGTGCATTTTATGTTCCTCCATCTGTTCTGCTCTTAGCTCAGCTTTATTATCATGGCTCTATCCTGTTGTTGTTGTTGTTATTAGAATGACCACATTTTCCCATTATAGGCACATTAAACTTTCATCTGGTCTCACTGTAAAGCAGTGGGGTCAGTAGGGTAACAGTGTGACAAGCAGCAGCAGCCAACCTGAATGAGGCCGTGGATCAGAGTGATGAAGTCATCAACTGTCATCTGCAGCACAACCTGGGCCTCTGGGACACACACTGCATCCTCTGGCTGAGGAAACAGACAGGAGATCAGTACTCCATCACTCACACTCAATACTTCTTTATTATTGTCTCGTGATACTGCACAATATACACAACAATACTAAATGAGTACTCGTAAAACTTCTCATTTTCAACAATGGTCTTATTTGTTTAAAGCAATAAAAGCAATGCCTTCCATGCTTCTTCTAGAATGTCTCTGTATGTGTGTAGAAGTGGCCTCTACCAACAAAATCTGCTACTAAAATGAGTTCCATCTACCACTCAGGCCTCTGATCATGAATGGGTTTATAATGAGTGCAACAGAGACGTGAATTAGCACTAAACCACAGAAATGATATTCGCTCTATCACAGATGTAGCTCTTTTCAGGTCTTAACTTAAAACGTATCTGTTTCGTCTGGCCTTTAATACATAGCAGTGGTGGGACAATTTCATTCTTTGGTTTCTGTGTAACCTTTTCTGATTTTACGGTTTTCTGTGTTCATTCTTTCTATTGTATGACATGTGTTTCTGATGTTAAGCACTTTGGATACCTGCTGGTTTTTGTAAAGTGCTATAGAAATAAATTTTGATTGATTGATTGATTGAGAAATTATCTTTTCCACAGAGAAACAAAAGGAGAACGTATTGATGTCAAATCAAGCTCAGTGGAGTGCCGGAGGTAAAAGGCACCCAGCTTCCTAAAAGATGAAAGGTGAAGAATGGTTCACATTTATCGCTTATATGAAATATACTGCAGTTCTAGTGTGTGTGTGTGTGTGTGTGTGTGTGTGTGTGTGAGATCACCCCTGCACAGGGAGCCCTCCTCATCCAGCTGACGCTGCGTGGGAGGGGCTGTTTCTCTATGGCGCAGCTACAACCCAGAGCCTGCACCGACGCCAGCAGAGTCCCGCCTCCTTCTAGCTGTAGGAGGGCTGCAAACACACAACACAAACTGGCAGTGTCATGACACAGCGCAAATAACGCCTTCTAAGCATAAGGCAGCAAGTGCATGGGCTTTATTTGCTTGTGTAAAAATAATCTTCGGTAAACCTACAATAAAAATAAAAAATATTTGATACCGATACCAATTTAATAAAACAAAAAGAAATTACAACATTACGGCACAAATCTCTGCGTCTGTGTTTTTTCCTGCGTGTCTCTACGACGTGTAACGTTAGACAGACAATCACAGACATTATTGGATCTTGGTAGAAGCATGCTGCGTGCTGATTGGCTCACAGACGCTGATGAGATTTCCCCCCTTCGGGATTGAAATTGGGTATTGAATGACCAGGCATTTTTTCGATACTCGACGTTAAGGAAAAACTCAGGAGCAGCGCAACTCATTTACCGTACTTGAAGAATGTTCGGGAGATTTTGATGACTTACACAGGATAATTTAATGAACACTCAATTGGGGAGCAGGCAGTACAGTTTAATCACGATAGGTTATTGTGTGGTGTCGTCCCAACTCTCTGAAGTTCCTGTCCTCCTGAAGGAGTATTTAAACTCATGCTGGACGCGTTATGGTGAGCGGACCCTTTAATGCCGGCTACGCAATGCCTGCGTGGCGTGAGTGTGGCGTTTCTGTTTCGTGTCAGCTGCGTGGATTTTTCTACGTCTTTACACACCAGAAAACGTGTCTGACGTGGCGCTGATGCTGCTAGCCTTGTCTAGACACGTGTTTCCCATTGATAAAATGAAATACCATGTTAAACAGAAATATATACTGATTTAATTACACGTGGGCTGTATTGACGGCAAAATGTATTGACAGGTGCAATATTAGAAAATCGATTTTATTTATTTTTTATCAACATGTCATTCATTAGGGGTGGGGGGAATCAATACAGCATAGAATCGCAATATTTTCTGTGGCAATACTGTATCAATACACAGACGCCAAGTATCGATCTTTTATGATATATGTGTTGGTCAGTTTGTCTGCTTGACAATCTGATTTTGCAGCAATACAATTGAAGTGAGATGAACAAACCGAGAAATGTGTCTTTTTAGATAAAAACAGATGTTGACAACGTTTCCTTTTGGGGACATCGTTTGAAATTGGGAAAAAGTTGAAGTTGGAAAAAAGTTAATGAATTGCAATATATCGCAGAATATTGCAATATGTTTAAAATCGCAATAATATTGTATCGTGACATAAGTATCGTGATGATATCGTATCTTAAGGCCTCTGGTGATTCCCACCCCTATCATTTATGTACATATATTTGTGTCAAAATAACATATAAACATCTTTTTGTATTCTATTTTGCCTGCTCTCTCTCTCTCTCTCTCTCTCTCTCTCTCTCTCTCTCTCTCTCTCTCTCTCTCTCTCTCTCTCTCTCTCTCTCTCTCAAGTATGAAAAAGTGTTGCAGGCCCACGACCACCAAAAGGAGACAGCCCTGACACAAAACGTCCCCTTATCATACAGCTGTCTACACTCCCTGAATCTGTAGAGAGACAAACATAATTATAAATGAAGGGGTTTGGTTATTACAGACTGGCCAAATATTCTCATCCCCTGACCTGTGACTAAATGACCTGATGTTGTCTAACCTTTCCCTTTGTCTCATCATACCACAACATGGTGTTTCTGGAAATTCCACCACACTCTGTACTTTAGAGGCAATTCGGTCAGTGCCTAAAAAGTACTGAATTCGGTACCGAGCCCTATTTGTTTTGCACTTATGCGCAGTATCACTGAATGTTTTCACTGTACCTGGGTCCACAACCACCACCATGTGCTTGATACACTCCTCCGGCCTCAAGGCCTTGGCAGCCTCTGCCAGAGCTCTTCTCTCTGCTCTCTGTCTCTCTTGTTCCTGCTTCAGCACCTCCTTGCCGCTCTGCTGTCCCGTCTTGGCCTGCCTCCCCCCCAGAGCCTCCTCCCTGGAGCCCTGGGTCTCCTCCGCCGCGCGCTTGGCAGGTTTCCTCTTGGCAGGAGAGGGGCGGGTGGGAGGCAGCCGTCGCCGAGGGAAAGCTGCCATCTCATCTGGGCCATCCGAGATCCCCTGGTGGAAGCCAAGGGGCCGCTCCAACTCTGACAAGCCATTCTGGCAAGAGAGCTGCGCGCTGGCCAGATTGGATGGCGAAGAGTGCTCAGCATCTTTCCCATTAGCGACAGCGGAGGAGGCACTAATCGCATTGTCTTGTCTCTGTTTGAGTCTCTGTGCCAAAGGGACATAAGGCGCATCGTCATCAGAATCGCTGCTTATCATCATTACATCAGGCGCTTCTGTACGTGCGTCCGCATTGCCCTTCGCTGGGGAAAAGACGGCCAAGTCTGGTTTCTCCGCGTGGCTCTGGGAGGCTTGGCTGAGGCGTCGACCCGGCTGGAGGAAGTCAAACACAGGCAACTCCTCATCTAGGTCACTGGTGGAGTCACTGGAGCTGCACATGTTCTTTCATATGAGACATGAAACAAGTTATTACAGGATCAAGGACCAGGCTATTCTTAGCTCCCAGAAGGGCCTTCTTTCTGTTGAGACACCCAACTAAACTTCATTCACCAACCTTCTAAATTTGGGTTTCTTAGTGTTTTAGCAAGTGATATGTCATCGGTCAGATCATAACCTAAAGTACACAGGAAGTATAGGTATTCTACTAAATTCGGCGTACAGATAAGCCACCAAGCAGATCTTATTTCAGTAAAAGAGGAATTGGTGCAGACTGCTTGGACCCGCCCACCCCTGTGTGTTTTGGTGTCAGAGAACAGGGAGGACCAATTACAGAAGTCGCCTAATGTGACGTTATTGATTACTGCTTGGTGAATTGAATATAACGTTATTATTTCTAGTTTTGCCGACATGAGCGGAACATATACCGATAAGAAATACATTGCTTTTTAAATTGAGTTTTGTACAGGAATAATGTTGTCATAAAAAGAAAAAGGAGCACCAAGGACAAGCTAAACCCAGTTTACTGACGTTCCAGACATCCAAAAAATGAACTAACACTGAACAGCTAGCGTTAAAACCATAGACTGTAGGGTTAAAACCATGGATGTATTATAATAAAATAGAAAGAGACGTAACTTTAGTTAGTTGGAAGTTACTTTAACGTTACTTAATACGCTTTGCATAACGTGACTCACTTTCTAGGAAACGCTGCATACAGACGAAGAACTACGATACTAAGGTACTTACACTCACTAACGTTAGCTGTAGCACGTGTGTCTTCTTTTTGCATTAAATCAAAGAATTTCTAATAATAAATCTTCTTCTTTATGGCGGCTTGCTTGCAACCGTTCTCATGAGAACTCATTTAATTTCCCCGCCCGGTTAGCAGTAGCAGGGTAATGTTGCATTCATGTTCATGGGACGACCCTAAATTTCCGTTTCCCAAAGCCAAACCATAGACAGTAAGGTGAATATTTATAAACATAATACTACAAATACCCAAGCATTTAAAATAGTGGTTGTAGTATTGCCTTAATTAAGCAGACGTCGTCGTTACTTTTGGTGGCATTTAGCTACAACTTGGTCACTTATAAAAGGTAAACAGTGTTTTCCAGTAAGCCGTCACGATCTACCATCTTTCTTGGGGAACTTGAAGGCAGCGAAAGTATCCGGATGTGACGCAAATACGCAAATGATGTGAATGACATCATTCAAGATGGCATCGCTGGTGTCCTTGATACTCAAGTCTAGAGCAGGTAACAAATATCTAAATTAGTATTTCATACATTTTCCGCAAATGTACAAAAAAAGAGAGACACGTGTGTATTTATTATCATCAGCTCCGCGCTTTCTGTAAACATTTGATAACGTTTTAAATGTTACATGCTAAGTTAGCTATCTAGCCGAGTTAACGTTGGCTTTTCAATGTGTGAGTTAACATTAGCACTGAATGGCATGTCAAGATTCTCGATGACAAACATGTAAATAACAGACGTTAACTAGAGAGAATGCCATTTCTGAAGAAATTGCGGTGTGAATGCTGTATGTTAAAAGGCTGACGCTAAACTGCATTGCTGGCTTGAATGTGTAAGAAGAAGGTGAATTAGTGAGAATAGTTGAAAAAGTGGGAATGCGTTTAATTAGTATGAATGTCACTGAAAAGTTGAATAACACACATAATGTTTGAAACGACTTCAGGCGTTCATAGAGAATTACTGGCGAATGACACGTGTGTAAATGTATTTATGGATATGGACAGTGGTGTAGTCTAATGTATTGTAGTGGGTATACTGTACTGTATGGCCAGAATCTGCCTTTGGTGTAGAGCTGGGCAATATATCGATGTTATATAGATATCGTGACATGAGACTAGATATCGTCTTAGATTTTGGATATCGGAATATCGTGATATGACATAAGTTTTGTCTTTTCCTGGTTTTAAAGGCTGCATTACGGTAAAGTGATGTCATTTTCTGAGCTTACTAGACTGTTGTAACTGTTCTATTATTTGACTCACTTAATCATTATATACACATTACTGATGATTATTTATCAAAAATCTCATTGTGTAAATATTTTGTGAAAGCACCAATAGTCAACACTACAATATCGTTGCGGTATCGATATCGAGGTATTTGGTCAAAAATATGGTGATATTAGATTTTCTCCATATATCGCCCAGCCATACTTTGGGGGACATATCATAGTGGGGGGGGTGGGGGTCTGGGTGTCCTCCCCCAGGGAAGTTTTGAGCATCAACGACTTCATATCCTGTATTCAGATTAACTTTAATGCACCATTTTATGGTGGAAATACCTTTTTATTTTAGCCAATGTGAAGAAGAAAAACACAGATGACAATTCAAAATTATAATGGAAAGTATGTTGTAGCGTGTGGGCATTTTTAAGTGGGTATCTGGAAATCCTGGAGCTTTCTTAGTGTCTATACTGCGTATTCCTGCGTATCATGTAGACTACACCACTGGATATGGAAACTGGGGTGTTTGTGACGTCACATTTCTTTGTGCTGCTGCTTGCAGGTGTGTTGGTGCCTGGCCAGACCTCTCTCATAGACTCTGTGAGGTTTGCGTCCAAGAAAGCTGGCGGCAGCAGTAAGAACGTCGGTGGAAAGAGCCCTGGTCGCAGATATGGCTTCAAGAAACAGGATGGTAATAACACATTATTCTAAAACCATTTCCCATATGTGCTGTAGCTGTTCTTCCCCAGCCTCAGAATCAGATAAATGTTATCTTAGTTTTTTCAAAAATAGTTGTTGATATCTCAGTATCTCAATTGGTGTCAAAAATTGATTGGGGGTGCAACATTTGTCAAAAAGCAAAATATGTGTCAAACCATTCAGAATGAAGTATTGTGGTGCTGCAGAGACTAATCCTATCCTACAGACTAAAGAAAATTAACTTTGTTTGGTACAGATCCTCGCAGAAATCACGCTATAGTCATTTGAATTTTGAGAATAATTGTACAAAAACGATCATTCCCTCCAATATCCTGAATCATATCGCAATGGCAATATCAGTCAAAAATAATCCCAATTAGACATCTTCCTGCATATCGTGCTGTATTGTATAATTCAGAGAGTTGTTTTTTTGTGATTTTAGCCTGTCCTCATAGATGTAAATAGGGTGGACAAAAAAATAAAAACCCCCACTACCTGATAACGTATGATCTACCATCTCTTTTCATTTGGTCACAAGGAAACTTTGTCCATGCGGGGAACATCCTGGCAACACAGAGGCTGATGAGGTATCAGCCAGGAGCACATGTAAGTTTCACTCCCTGTGTCAAAGACTGATGATGATGATGATGATGATGATGAGGATTAATCATTTCATTTCGGTTGACGTACAGAAAAATAAACAATTCTTACCCACAATTTGCCACTGTAGCTAACCGAAAAAGGAACAGGCTGAAGCCAAGGCTTATTTTTGCCTATCCTATCCCATAATCCCCATAGAATCACCCAACAGAGACTCAACAGAGACGTACACTTTTTCAACTCATCATTTAGTTCATTGACCGTTGATCTGACGGAGTGAAAATGTTCACATTCTCACATTGTCTCGTGTCCCCTGTCCCGCAGGTGGGGATGGGAACCAACAAGACGCTCTTTGCTCTGGAGGACGGCTACGTCAGGTTCACCAAGGAGGTCTACGTCCCCCACCCACGCAGCCCCGAGGCCACCCAGGTAATCACCAAGCTGCCAAAGGGAGCGGTGCTTTACAAGACCTTCATCAGCGTCCTGCCAGTCAAACAGGAGGGCAAGTTTAAACTGGTGGACATGGTCTGAGACTGCCTGGACTGGACTGGGACATTATCGTTTCCCAGGTCTTCTTGTGTTTGGCCGGAATCAAGGAGGATTTGCGTTGACTGACACTTTGACTGATTTTTGGAGGTGTAAGTGAACAGCAGCCAGAGAGCAGAGGTGAGTCGGTGGAAACCTGCAGACTCTGGGCCTCTTCCTCAGCTCCCTGTCCCCATCATTATGTGACAAACTCTATTGCACCTATAAAACAGAAGTTCAGCTTTCAGTTTATGTACACAAGACATAACAATAAAATGTTTCCACTGAAGTTTTGACAGATTTTGTGTTAACGGGGTCAGTAAGGGGTTAAGCTCGCATTGCCTGCTCTATCTCTGAGGTCTGGCTACACCACAGATGCATTCTGGGATAGGAGAAAAAAACCCGCTCTGGGTTGGTTGCATTTCTTTAAACCAATCACAATCATCTTGGGCAGAGCTAAGCTCCAGACGCAGCGAGGCTGGCTCTGCTAAATAGTCTCAGGAAGGAACTTACAATATTAAATGAAGTTAACTGTTGACACAATACAGTAAAGTGAGCTATTTAAATTAGTTGGATACATAGTTAAACCTCATTGGCTCTTACCAGTGTATCTCCATGTGTACTTCGTCCACAGCAATCCCACCAATCGCTTCCAAAACGTCCCAGTTAGAGAGGAAATGCCCTAAACATAATCTTAGTAAATCTTTACAATCATTCCCCTGGAAGAAGTTTGTTGTTGTTTCCCGAAGAGAACGACAACACACAGAGTGAGGGAGGTAAGGGGATGTACTTCCGTCGATTCAGACTAGCAAGGGGCCTACAAAATGGCAGCAGTCAACAATGTGCTGATTCTTTTATTCAATGACATTATCTTCCCAGTATAGTCCATGGTACATTACATTACGTGTCATTTAGCTGACACTTTTATCCAAAGCAACTTCCAATTAAGTGATTTCAAACTTGAAGGTACAGCAATAAGTAAGTGCAAATACATTAGCTTTAAATAAGGCAAACTACAAAGAACCACATTAAAGTGCAACTGTAAAATTTTTTTTTTTTTTTTTTTTTTTATTCTCCAAGGTGCAGTCGGAAGAGATGTGTTTTTATCCTGCGGCGGAAGATGTGTAGGCATGTGTATGGTATTGGTGCATAACCACGGGCTGAAGTCATCGATGACAGTTATCCACTGGGAACTTACCACTTTGATTAACTGCGGTGCCATTGCCGTGATACTGAATATAATACTGTATTGAAGTTTTATATGTTAAAGTCTACTTTTAATGACTTGGGTTTTTTGTCAAGGGTATTATCATGGTTTATATTAGTACGTTAATATGTTGGTAGTCTCTTTCCACCACAGCGCTGAAGGTCTGGCTAGTCCACACAGCATTCCTGGATGGGAGAAAAACGTGCTCTGGTTTATTGGCATTTCATTAAACCAATCACAATCGTCATTGGGCGGTGCTAAGCACCGGAGAAAAAAACGCGGTGCCTCTGCAAAATACACTCGGGAAGGAACTTGTTTTGGTGGAACATGTGTACGTTCAAAAGTAGGGCTGCCACCTCTTAGTCGATTAGTCGACTAATTGGTCGTTTTGGTCTTAGTCGACTAAGATTTCTTTAGTCGATTAGTCATTTTTTATGCTTATTCACGCTTAATTACTTATTTCCAAGGAACTTATGAGCACATTTATGGTAAACACAAGATTTAAAGTGGTGCTTTTGCAGGATTAATTGTGGAGAAACTCAGTTTTAGAGATGGTTAATTAACTACATTTATATTGTGCTTTTCTAGTCTTAACCACCTCAAAGCGCACAACTCTGTCAATTAAATCAACTAATCGATTAGTCGACAAAATTGTATAAGTGTTAGTCGACTAAGAATTTCTTTAGTCGAGGACAGCCCTATTCAAAAGTAGTTTTAGTTGTGCAACAGAAAACTCAGATTGGACAGATAGTCTAGCTGGCTGTCTGGATTTACCCTGCAGAGATCTGAGGAGCAGTTAACCCTAGTCCTCAGAAAGAGTTTAGAACGCCAACACAAAGGAAGCCCGAGGCAACAGATATCCGGCCTAAATGGGTGAAATCGAGCTATCCCGGAAGTGTAGCGTCAAGGATATAGACTAGTATGTTGGTAAGTGCTTTAAGGGCCAGCTGTAATAGTTGGAAAGGTGCAATACCAAAACAAACCACAAGATGTCCTACAATCCCATTTGACTCTGATTAATCTTGTTTATGTGCTCTCAGTTTGATTTACTATATCAGGGTCTGCATTGCATATTGACAAAGCAGGTCTTTTTTCGTCATATATTGGGTGGCAGTAGCTCAGTCTGTAGGGAGTTGTGTTGGGAACCGGAGGGTCGCTGGTTCAAGTCTCCATCGGACCAAAGTATAGTGGTGGACTGGTAGCTGGAGAGGTGCCAGTTCACCTTCTGGGCACTGCCAAGGTGCCCTTGAGCAAGGCACCGAACCCCCAACTGCTCGGAGCGCCTTTCCATGACATCTCTCCATTAGTGCATGTATAAGTTCTGAGCATGTGTGTAATTCAGACCTGTGTGTAATAACAACAGAGTGAAAACATTGGAATTTCCCCTTGCGGGATTAATAAAGTATAAATTATAATTATTAGAAGTTACAGAATATAACTAATATTTCATTAATAAAATAATAATTAACCATAAGCAGGGTTTTCCCTGCCATTATAAGGTTTAGGTGCAGCACGTAAGCCAAGTGAAGGAAACTAAAAGACTTTTCTCAGATCTAATGATTGTAGTTGGACTTCCTCAGCAAGTTGGGTCTTTGAGCTCTTTGAGTGCAGTTTCTTAATTATCTGTTCCAATGTTTTAGACAGATGTGATTATAATAATGCTACAAAACGTGTGGGAAAAGAGACGCAAAACTAACACAAAGAGACACAAACCGACTACAAAGAGACGCCACATGACCACAGACCCAAAACAACCCCAAAGAAAACAAAAATGGCCAAAAAGAGCCACAACACAACTACAAAGAGACACAAAATGTATGGGGAAATTGCATTTTTACATTAGGATGCCTACCCCTCACTCAGAAATATTTCCATAAACCACAAGTGTAAGCAGTTGGATTCTTTAAAATCTAATACACTGTTTTTCATCTTCAAAAAAAAGAAATGAGTCATGAAGTTACTGAATAGCCACCACATGAATTGGCTCTCAGTCCAGGTCAGTATCAGTGGAGGCACAAACACCAAAGTGCAGTCTGGTTGTCCCAGATGCTTCCTGGTTGGGGTTGGTTTGTGTTTTCTGTGGTTAGTGTTTGATCCGTTTAAAGAGAAACTGTGCTGTCGTACTTTACCTCTCAAACTCAGAGTACCAGTAATTGGTGAAGAACGCAATCCAAACACAGTTACTGTTTAAACGATGCTTGGTCTTGCCAAAAAGACAGTCAATGTTTTTACTTTTGTTGTTTGGAAATGTGTGTAGGAACTCAGTGTGAAAGACGATGTTTGCTTTTAAAGTAAGCGTTTCAACCAGCTGTGGAATGTAACTAAGTACATTTACTCCAGTACTGTACTTAAGTCCAAATGTTGAGGTACTTGTACTTTACTTGAGTCTTTTCTTTTCATGCCACTTTCTACTTCTACTCCACTACATCTCAGAGAGAAATATTGTACTTTTTACTCCTTTACATTCATCTGTTTCAGCTTTAGTTACTAGTTACTTTACACATGGAGATTCCTGCACACAAAACACATGTAGTTTATAAAATCTGATGTTTTATTATAAATGAAATTAGCCAACAATATAACGACCTCCAAGTCCAGCAGAGATGATTAGACCATTAAACACACAACTGTTGCGATCCTTTACACTTTCTAAAATGGGAAGATTTGTCTCTACTTTCAATACTTTAACTACATTTTCCTGATTATACTTACACACTTTTACTAAAGTAACATTTTCACAATCGACTCATAAAAAATAACTCTCGAAAAACTTTTAGACTTGCAGTTGTCTTAAATGAATGATTCAGCATACTGCATAGCCTAAATGAAATTTCAAACGAAAATAAAATACTACTACTTTCATGAAATAAGAGACGGTTTTCAAACAAGCCTCAATTATTTGTGTCATTTTCTTTAGTCTGTGGCCCAGCTAACGTTAGTCAAAGTGTTGACATATGAAAGCATCAAACACACATTTTAGATGAAGGAGATGAGAGTATATCTAGTTGTTTCTCGTTAAATTGTTTGTACAGGACGTAAGAGTTTAATACCTGGAAGTTATTAAATTAAATATGTCTATAGAGGTTCTTTTTGTAACTACATGGAAAACATACCATCAGTTGTTTTCGTGCATTTTACGAATGCAGTCCCAAAAGAATGTAATTATTCAGGGTGTCTGTCAGTGGACAGCGTTAGCATCCTATGATGGTCTAAATGTTGTTTCAGAGGTTTCTAGACTCTTATAAGAGTAAAAGGCTCAGGGAAACACTGAACAGTCAGGATTTAATTGGTATAAAATCTGTTCAATACAAAGACGTGAATGAGACGCTTTAGTCCAAAAATATCCTGATCTTTAAAGAATCATATTTGCCAAACCTTTGAATCCATCCCCCATTATACCATTCTTGGAAAAACAAAATGTAAAACCTGCCATCAATAGAACTGGACAATGCAGAGATGTGTCATTGTCACCGTTTGGGGAGTGTACAGTCATAGTCATTATTATACAGAGATCTAGCAACAGCTCCCCCTCAAAGCACAATGATTCCCTTCCTGGTACTCTTCTCTTGTCCCTGATGGCGCCACCCGCTTGGCTCTAACCCCTGTAGCCTCCTCCCTCATGCTGCAGCTTGGAAGCAAACTCTAGGCCCATCAGACAGACAGAAACCTGGAGCTATGTGCTGGGCAGCAGGAGGGAGGCGGTCCCTGGAGCGCTGTCGGGGGGTTGACCGGGGTTGTGTGCGTCTTCACTGAGATTTGATGAGTCATCCTGGGGGTCGATTGACAGATAAACATCCAGAGAGTGCAGATCTGCCGGGGATATGTCAAAGGACTGGCAAAGGGTTTCTTCATACGTTGGTGGAGGCTAGAATGCAATGGGACAAAGGAAATAATATAACGGTAAAGTTATGAGCCAATTTGGCGGGTGATGAATGAAGGGAAGCGTCTGTTTTTAATTGGCCGGCTGCAGAAACGATTTCCGGCAAGAAATTTGGACAGTTTGGTGTGGGTTTGGCTCGGAAACGAATGGAACTGCGCAAAACAAACCAGAGGAGCTGAAATAAAGTAGTAAAGTTAGTTAGGAGAAAAAAAACATGGAGATATTATTCGAGAGTAAAGTGAATGTCAATGTAAATGTTTATATTTGATCTACCATCCATCAACCCGAAACATCAGCTCTACAGAACTCTCTCTGGATTTCTCAGCATGGCTATGTTCAGAAGATTGTGGCGTCCGGTGACTTTCACGCGCAGAAACTCGAGTGAAGCTAATGACCTCTTCTGTAGAGTCCATCATGTTTTTTTTAATCCTCCATGTCCTCCTTGGCTACTAGCAACTGTGTGGAGGAGGGGTGGGGGGGTGCGCGATCCCAGAAGGCTTGTATCATGTGGACGCGCCGACAGTTTTGTTGTCATTACTTAGAATTCCTCCTGGAGGAGACAGAAACTATGCACTAGCACCCAAGACGATTGCGATTGGTTTAAAGAAATACCAATAAACCAGAGCATGTTTTTCTCCCATCCCAGAATGCTGTGTGTACTAGCCAGACCTTCCTTTGCAGTGCTGTGGAGGAGGTTCTTGCAATGCGGGACTAAGGCTGTTGTAACTCAACTTACAGAAATAACTCTTAATTTGACATTTTCCTTCAGTTGTCCGTGATAAGCCTAGCATAGGCTAGCAAGGCTGGACGCAGTGGGAAACAGCTAGCCTGCCTCTGGCCCCTCTAAAACTCGCTAACACTTTGTGTAATGTTTGTTTAATCTGTACTCAAACAGAGATCTAAGAATGACGATTTGTGTTTATGTTGAAGCTACGTGCAACTACCCCTGAGAACTATTTATTGGTGTGCAATACTTCCCAAAGTCTTGTTGTCACAGTGAGGTTGCCAGGTTTGGTAGCATCTTTCTTGTACAGAGATCTCCAACCTGTGTTGACTAGCCATGACTGGAGACCCATGCTGCAGCTGGAGGTATCTCACAGAGGTGCTGGGTGGATGGATAAACTGTTTTTCAAGCTAATAGTTATAGCATGTACCTCCCTGGAAAACTACAAAGTCTCATTTTAACTTTATGTGTTGATACAGGAAAACAAATGAGATATGTGTTAATTAGTGAGCTTTAGAGATGTCAGCAGGCATATTTATTTGACCTGTGGAGAGAGCTAGGCTAACTGTTACCACTGCTTGTAGTCTTTATGCTAAGCTAGGCTAATTACCGCCTGACTCCAGTGCCATAGTTCCACATTGCTGCGGAGGAAGGTCTGGCTAGTCCACACAGCATTCCAGGATGGGAGAAAAACGTGTTCTGGTTTATTGGCATTTCTTTAAACCACATACAATTGTCTTGTGCAGCGCTATCGGTGTCTTCTGCTAAATAGCCTCGGGAAGGAACTTGTTTTGGTGGAACATGTGTCCATTCAAAGGTTGTTTTAGTCGTGCAACAGAAAAGTCAGATTGGACAGATAGTCTAGCTAGCTGTCTGGATTTACCCTGCAGAGATCGGAGGAGCAGTTAACCATAGTCCTCACAAATCCACCGCAGTTTAGAACGCCAACACAAAGGAAGAGGAAGGTAACAGGACAGCCGGACAAAAATAAGGGACATCCGGCGGAATTTCCGGTAACACCGGAGCAACCCCGGAAATGAAACGTTGTTGATATACACTACCAGTTCCATACCTATCCCACAGACATGAGAGCGGTATCGATCTTCACATATCACTCTTAGGAAGAAAGTTAATGAGTGTATTTTCCAAAGTATAGAACTATTATTTTTAAATCATTGTCAAGTCAATTAAAAGTGTGCAGGGAAAACTACATGTTTGTGGAACCTCCCCCAGGATTGAACAGAATCTGTAGCTGTGCGTCGGCTCACCTGGTTGCGGCCGTCGCTGAGGCTGAATCGCTGTGAGATCATACTGTGGATCTGTCTCTGCCGGTCCTTCCTGCGAACGCTCTCATAGGACGGCAGCCTGGGCAGAACCCCGTTCAGGTAGTAGTCATCGGGCTTCCCTATTACAAACAGCCTTCCAGAAAGCTGGATTACATACCACACACATGCACAAAAAAGATATGAAATTTCTGGCAGATGCATTGGATCAGAGATCTTCAACAGGGGGTCCGGGACCCCTTGGGGGTCCTCAGTGATGTGGTAACATGAATTCAACATATTAAAATATGAATATTAAAAATATAAATCAGCCTATTTGTGAAAAAACCCATTGATGATAAGCTTAAGGTACATCCACAGATACAGTGCCACATGTATGTGTAACATTAAAACATGCTTTATAAAATCATGCCAGCAATTCTTATGTTAAAGGTGCTCTAAGCGATGTTGCACGTTTTTTAGGCTACAACATTTTTTGTCACATACAGCAAACATCTCCTCATTATAGCTGCCTGTCCTGTAAAAAAAAAACGTGGTTTCTGTAGACAGCCCACGCTCCACGAACAGCAACAAAAACAAACTGCGCCAACCTGCACCACCAAACAACAAATAGTGTTCCAGCCAATAACCGACAAGATTCAGAAGGAGTTGGTTGAGCCATCACCGCAGCAGCGTTAGCACGTAGGCTACTTCCATATGACTCTTTCAGGAAACACTGAAGGGAGGGGGAGGGGCAAGCTAGCCTCTGTTTTGTTTGATATTAGTTCGAGATGAGCCAGGTCTGCGCAGAATCGATCACCGGCGATCGCCGCCCAATGCATGCCGGTTAGATTTGTGTCCGACTTGATCCCGACTTGCTCTGACGTCATGCACACGTGGGCAACGATAACCTCACGAGATCAAGGCGGCCGCAATTCTGAGACGCAGGCAGCGCAGTTGCTTTTCACCGACTGCAAGACCCAGGCGGACCGAGGGCATGCTGGGAAACGCCGGCCTCTGAGCTGATCTAACAGCTGATTGGTTCGGAATCGACTCAACATGATGACGTTTTATATAAACTTTTTATTGATTTTGAATTGGAGGGATTTTAGTTGCTATTTGTCTGATTTAAAGGCTTATTCTGTACAGAACACATGTTGTGTGGCTGATAGTGATATTTAGAAGTTCAGATTACGGATCAGCTACAGTGTGTTGTAAATTAAAATCAGCAACAGATCACATGTAGAGCATTTTGAGAGCTACTCTGTCATAATTAAAACAACTGCTGATATATGGTCTGATTACATTTAATTAAATCGGAATGGGACCACAGTGTTTCTGTGACTTCCTGTTCAGCCTGAAGGCTGCTGGAATCGGCTGGAAACTGTCCGACTTGACAGCGGACTTTTGTCACCGCCCCCCTGCCCCCCAGTGCTCCCGCCTGCTCTCGTCCACTTTACAGGCGAGGCGCAGTTCATCTTGAACGAGCCTAATACTTTGAACGTCAGCAAGAAGTGCCGTCACCCAACATTGCTTAGAGCACCTTTAATAGCTCAGCATTCTATGCAAACAAAGGTATCTATAAAGGCTTCAGGCCTCCCTACACGTTACTGTAGGCCCAATTTAATATTCAACTTAATATTGTACAATTTACTAAAATGTTTGCGATGTAGTAGGGGGTCCCTGCTCCCTCTCTCTTTCAGTTAAGGGGTCCTTGGCTTAAAAAACGTTAGACCTCTGAATTAGATACATTTTAAATCTCTGCAACGATCCGTTCTCATCAGCTGTAAAGTCCCACTTTTTACCTGTGGTCCAGTGGCTCCCTGGCTCATGGAGGCACTGTGCTCTTTCTGGCCGATGCCAGTCAAAGAGTGCCTGCTATGGAAATGGGGAGGATCATCCTGGGAAATGACATCATGAGGGATTAATTATTATCTCCCAGAGTTGGTAGTTTCTGTTAAGCTACTCAAGCTTGTATTCTTGCTGATAGTGTAGTAGCGATTTGTCCTCAGATTGAACAAAAACAAACTCAAAATCAAATAGCCACTGAGGCACCAAAGGAGTGAATTCTATGCAGGTCAGAAACTTGATTTTTATTGTCCAGGTTTTGATATGAACAAACATTACAACAAAGAACAAGGCCATGTCTCTCTCTGTGTGTCTGTTAAAAAACCATCAGCCCTCCCCGGTGTCTACCTGCTACATCCCTGATTACCCAGATATGTAGACTTCACCTGGTGGCTCGGACTCAATGGTACTTTCAAAACAAAAGCAGTGACAGACACCTATAGTAACCAAAATAAAGATATTAATGATTTAATCAAACTAAAGGATTATTAGGAACACCTTAATAATAACGTTAAATTTCACGTTAATGAAATTATCTAATCAACCAATCACATGGCAGCTGCTTCAATGCATTTAGGGGTGTGATCCAGGTGTAGACAATCTCCTGAACCCCAAACTGAATGTCAGAATGGGAAAGAAATGTGATCTAAGCAACTTTGAGCGTGGCATGGTTGTTGGTGCCAGACGGGCCGGTCTGAGTATTTCCCAATCTGCTCAGTTACTGGGATTTTCGCGCACAACCATTTCTAGGATTTACAAAGAATGGTCTGAAAAAGGAAAAACATCCAGTATGTGGCAGACCTGGGGGGGGTGGGGGCGAAAATGCCTTGTTAATGCTAGAGGTCAGAGGAGAATGGGCCGACTGATTCAAGCTGATAGAAGATCAACCTTAACTCAAATAACCACTCGTTAGAACCGAGGTGTGCAGTAAAGCATTTGTGAAGCCACAACACAAACAACCTTGAGGCGGATGGGCTACACCAGCAGAAGACCCCACCGGGTACCATTCATCTCCACTGAAAATAGGAAAATGAGGCTACAATTTGCACAAGCTCACCAAATTTGGACAGTTGATGACTGGAAAAATGTTGCCTGGTCTGATGAGTCTCAATTTCTGTTGAGACATTCAGATGGTGGAGTCAGAATTTGGCGTAAACAGAATGAGAACATGGATCTGCCATTGATTCAACAAGGTGCTGGAAGCATTCTTTAGAAATGTTGAAATATTGATAGGATAGGGTCAAACACGGTATTAGTATGGTGTTCCTCATAATCCTTTAGGTGAGTGTAGCTGTATAATTCAAACAAAAGAGAAACAAAATAAATACGTAAATATTTTACTATTAAATATTAAAAATGAAAAAACAATTAATAGTGCCGACAGATAAGGACAGAGTCCATGGAAATGTGTCTCATTTCAACATACACAGCATCGATGGCCATTATATTTCCCTCAGAGTAAACCTGTTCAGTTCACTCCGATAATGGTGCTGTAGGTAGGATTTTGAAGATCCAGGACTTAGCAAAAACATCAACAACTTCTCAGTCCCTCCCCCCATTCCGCTACAGGCCAAAAGCCCAAAGTCCACCCTAAAGGGAGTTACCCTCTCCAACAGAAAACACTGTTCTCTATCGTATCGAGGCTATCTCTCCAGCGTTTCATATTCCATATGTACGGGGATGATCCCCCTGAGGTCAGGTACATGGATACTTCTTTAAGACACACCGGCCTGCCCGGCCACGCCCTATGCTGTTGTATGTATGCTGGTGTGGAATCGCTGATAGTTTGATCGGAACCGTCTCCAAGTGGCCTACAGCTGGGAAGATAGTCTCTTCACTCAGGGAACCAAGGTTACAACGTAACCGAGCATTCACCAACTGCTCCAAACAGCTCCGTTGTAGTCCAGCCTTTACTTTACCCCCCCCCAAATGGTTCAGCCATAGTAGATAGTTGTTCTTACTGTGTTTTCCGCCCTGTAGGTACTGAATCTGCAGCACAGAGGATCTTTTCGGAGCAGGGCCACCACCAGCATCAGGACCATTAAACAAAACACTACACAGGACACTGAGGGGGGAGAGAAACAGACAGCACACTGTCCATGTTAGTGTATGCAGACAGCGGAGGGGGGGGGCTCACACACCAAATGAAAGCAGCATTGGAAGAATTATTCACATCCTTTACTTCAATAAAAGTGCTAAGGCCATTATACAGTATTGTTGGCTAGTTCCATTTATAATAAAACATCAGATTTCATAAACATGTGTTTTGTGTGCAGAAATCTTAATGTGTATAGTAACTAGTAACTAAAGCTGTCAGATGAATGTAGTGGAATAAAAAGTACAATATTTCTCTCTGAAATGTAGCGGAGTAGAAGTAGAAAGTGGCATGAAAAGAAAAGACTCAAGTAAAGTACAAGTACCTCAACATTTGGACTTTAGTACAGTACTGGAGTAAATGTACTTAGTTACATTCCACCGCTGAAGGTCAGTAAAGTCGATGTGGTGCCTGAACTGTACACACAGTATGGGTTCCGTTTGGTAATGACCTTACTAGAATTCTGCACAAAACACATTTTTCCTCATTGGTGTTTAAGAATCAGTGTGTTTTGACGAAAAAGTTATTTTAACCGGTCATTCAAGTATTCTTTAACATGGAACAAAACGATAAATGAATTTGATATAATATCAATTGGTCTGAGCATCTCCCCCCACAGTTACAGCATAGTTTTCAATGTAGTTTTGTTGATGTGTAAAAATTTGTTAAAACATAAACTATAATATCATATCTAAAAACAATTATTTATTTTTTTAAAAGACACTGAATGATTAAAAAAGTTCTGTTAACAGAAACGTCCAGTCACATACACATGCATGTTGTGTCAGGTTACTTTCATGTTGCTATATTTACGCATCATCATACTGCACATACTACATACTACACATACGGACATAGACTATATGTTGTTTTTAGTGTATTATCTTTAGGTTAATACAGGCCACATGTCCAATCCAGCCTGTATTACTACTGATGTAGAAACATATATACAGTTTGTAATGTACCAAATATGCAGAGCAACACAATGCCTTTCCTCACCTGACACCACTTTAGTATAACATGTGATGTATGAATGCGCTGACTCACCTGAGGCCACGATGGCAGTCAGCAGCTCTGGTGACATGGCGGAGAGTTGCTAGACACAAAGCTTTAAACTCTCACAGCTTCCAAACCAACCGCTCGTTTGCACTTTAGGTGGAGGAAAAAAACACCCTCACGCTGCTCCAAACCCCTGCACACGGTACAGGACACCGGTCGCCAGGGGTAACCGGCAGTACATATTACCACCATGAAGGGAGGAGAGTTACCAGGGGAGTTTCCAGCAGGAATAAGTCACCTCAGGCTGCTCTCACTCAGGGAAGAAAGCAAAGCTCTTGTGCAAACTCTAGTGGAAGTTATTAATGCAGGCATCCACTGGGCTACACATCACTCTGTGTGTGTGTGTGTGTGTGTGTGTGTGTGTGTGTGTGTGTGTGTGTGTGTGTGTGTGTGTGTGTGTGTGTGTGTGTGTGTGTTTTGTGTCATAAAACAGTGTTTTGAAAGAAATGTTGAATTCTTAATATTTTTGGTGATTTACAACACACTTACATCGACTTTCAATGACCTAAAAACGAGTCGAGATGAATCACTTCACATGTAAACAGACTACATTACATGTGTCCACTGTATCTGTGTGTGCTGTTTGAACTGTTCTATAGGCATGTAGTCTCGCATTGGCAGACCAGGGTCTGGCTAGTCCACACAGCATTCCTGGATGGGAGAAAACCGTGCTCTGGTTTATTGGCATTTCTTTAAACCAATTACAATTGTCATGGGCGGGGCTAAGCTCCAGCTGGAGCAATGGTGCCGCTGAAAAATAGCCTCGGGAAGGAACTTGTTTTGGTGGAACGTGTGTAGTTCAAAAGTTGTTTTAGTCGTGCAACAGAAAACTCAGATTGGACAGAGAGTCTAGCTAGCTGTCTGGATTTACCCTGCAGAGATCTGAGGAGCAGTTAACCATAGTCCTCATGAATATAAATATTAAAAAGATAACATGCTGTGTGATGAGGACAGTTGAAAAGATTAAGAGGTTAAGAGGCTAAACAAAGATAAATTTAAAAAAAATGCAATAATATTAACAAGCTCTTTAAGTATAATGTTTGCATCTGAAATGTGAAAGTATCAAGATAAATACTCAAGGCAAAAACATGTCAGTACTTAAATGCATCTTCCTCCTCCTCCTCCTCCTTCCTCATGTCCTCTCATCCACTCATCCTCCCATTCTACAAACTTCGCATGGTCTCTCACACTCTCTCCATCCTCCCCTGGCTCCCATCTTCCTAACCTCCCCCACCTTTGGCGTGATGTGGGTGCGCGATCACGACATGCCTTTAAAATGCGAAGTGATGGAGGGGGAAGCGCGCAGACTGTGATTCACTGACTCCACAGGAGGAGCTTAGAGGGGAGCGCGAGGGAGGAGAAGGTTGGTGGAGAGAGGGAGGGACGGGAGAGAGAGCGAGAGACAGACAGAGAGAGAGAGAGAGTGAGAGAGAGCTGCGTGGTTTGTCAGCTGTTATTTCCCTCAGCAGGCTTGCTCTCTCTGTGTTGTAAGAGCGCGCATGGAGGACGGTAGGATGGAGCGGATGGAGTCGATGGAGCCGATCTCCGCGCACTACACCACGGCTTACCCGGAGATCCATCCCGATAGCGGGTACGAATCCAGAGAGACCGCCGACAGCCAGGCAAAGACTCCCCCAGCTCCGACATATGACGAGGAATTAGTGCACAAGGTATGGCGACATGGTTACAGTAACGCAACAGCTGTTTAATGCGCCATACACTGACAGTTTAAACTTTGCACGACTGCAGTGCTTGGTTTTTTTTTCTATTATGTATGCATTTATGTAGGCCGACTGCCATCTATGAAATATCCTTAAACCCTAAAGTAGCCCGGTCGTCCAGCCGGGTACGCCTCCGCGCTGGACCGGGTGTGCGCTCTCCGTGGTGCTGATCTTCACTTGGCCGTTGTTGTCAGTTGGTCGGTTTCCAGGCTTGTTGCGTGTCAATCTGCCCAAAACACATCGTTATTTCTGTAATGAAGAGTCAGTGGTGCTCTCACTCCTGATTCAGATTGGAATGAGGCTTCAAAGTGGTCACTTTGTACCGAAATGCTCTTGAGCAAGACATTGATTCCCTCCGCCCCCTCTAAACCTGTTATCATTACTACAGGATACATTTTTAAATGTTTGGATTGTGTTATTTAAAAAGGCTGGGAGATTATGTCTCTGCTGTTTTTAAATCAGCAGTTGTATGGAGTATAGTCTCGCTTTGCCAGACCTTCCACCACAGCGCTGCGGAGGAGGGTCTGGCTAGTCCATACAGCATTCCGGGATGGGAGAAAAAACGTGCTCTGGTTTGATGGCATTTCTTTAAACCAATCAGAATCGTCTTGGGCGGTGCTAAGTGCTGGACTGATCCACTGAGCCGCTTTGCATTGTTTTGGCGGAACATGTGTAGTTCAAAAGTAGTTTTAGTCGTGCAACAGAAAAATCTGATTGGACAGATAGTCTAGCTAGCTGTCTGGATTTACCCTGCAGAGATCTGAGGAGCAGTTAACCATAGTCCTCAGAAATGTATCGCAGTTTATAACGCCAACACAAAGACAGAGGAAGGTGACAGACATCCGGCCGAAAATGAGGGACATCCGGCAGAATTTCTGTTGGCCCCAAAGCAATCTCGAAAGTGGTACGCCGTGGACATAGACTAGATGGAGGAAGACTGGTACATTAGAGGGATGACAGGTAGGATCACCAAGGGCTAATGAATGTCTCAGCATTGCTCTCCAAAGTGGCAACCATCTTCAGTCATATGGATAATAATTACATTTTTATTGCACTTTTCCAGCCAGGAGCATAAGGAATTTCCAGTGCGGGGAAATGTCATAACAACGCAATCACATAAAAACAATAACAGTTACATACGAAATGAAATCCTTCATAAGGTAAAAAATAAACGTGAAATCTGGCGGTGACACAACAGAGCGGTATTATGTAAACAAATAAGAGGGTGAGGCTATAAAAATGTGTTTTAAGACAGGATTTAAAAGCTGAGACAGTGTCGGTGAAACACATGCTACAGTAACTGGAAGACGAAAAGCAAAAGATCCATCAGCCCTGACCTTAACCTGGACATTGGGACACAGCAGATCACCTCTTAATGATGCCTTGGCCATGTAAAGCCTTGTGAGGCTTTTAAAAGATATTTTAAAAGAAATAGGTAACGAGTGCAAAGAGGCTGAAAGTCCCTTATGTGGCTGGGTGGAGGCCATTCATATCCCAAACCATCTTTCGACCATCTGCCCGCACATAAGGCCACCTGTTGTCACGTGACTTACTTAGGTCACATGACAACAACCTGTGAGATGCAGTTGAAGCTCAGAAAAGCTTTATTTGGACCCCAGAATCCAGAAACATTACGATTGGATATCACCGAGGAGAATACAGACCATTTCTGATGCATTTTCTTTGCAGTTTTGTTGATGTGCGCCATATCAAAATACATTGCGAGGACATATATTATACAAGGATATCAGATCAATCTTTTTTTGTCATGTACCGTATGTGTTCCAAATTTCACCTTCTGTTATGTATGGAAATATTCAAGGTAAATATTTATCTATGGCATATCTGCATGTCATTAAGCTTAGATTATTTTGTTACATATTCAACTGCAGTAATACGAGGGATTGTGGACTTCTGTGGTGGAGGAAGTGTTCAGATAGGTAGCAAGAAGAAGCCAGCTTGTGACCGGGAGGTTGTCGGTTCAATCCCCAGACCGACAGGATAAAATCTGGGTGGGGAAAGTGAAAGAGCAGCGCTTGTCCCTCCCTCATTACCACCACTGAGGTGCCCTTGAGCAAGGCCCTTAACCCCAACTGCTCCAGTGGAGCTGCTCAGTGGTCAGCAGATCAGACTGTGGTTGTACTGGGCAGCTTCCAGGTATGAATGTGGAACTGTGTGAATGTGATCAGGGCGTTCCTGCAAAAGAGAGGTTGCCTCTCAGTGAACCTTCCCTGAATAAATAAAGGTTAAAAAAATTTCTGTGATAAAATACTCCATTACCAGTAAAAGCCCACCTTTCAGAATGTTACTTAAAGCCGCACTAATCCATTTTTTTCTATTAACTATGGATACAATTACTATTGCTGTGTCTCAATTTGTGCACTTCTGTGCTCACACTTGCTATTTTAAGTGCATTGTGCGTTCACTAGGGCTGAGTACCGGATTCAACACTTTTTAGGCACCGACCGAATTGCCTCAAAAGTATCGAGTATCGAAAAATGCCTCGTCATTCAATACCCAATTTCAATACCTAAGGAGTAAATAGCATCAGCGTCAGTGAACCAATCAGCATGCAGCATGCTTCTACCAAGATCTAATAATGCCTGTGATTGGCTGTCTAACGTTACACGTCGTAGAGACACGCAGGAAAAATTGCACAGAGACAGGGCTCACCTAGTAGGAGCTGGATCATATATAAAAAGATTTGTGCCGTAATTTGAAATACAAATATAGAATTGGTATCGAAAGAAGTATCGTTTGGGAACCACTATCGAAGTCATGGTATTGGTACCGGTAATGACAATTTTTGAACGATACCCAGTCCAAGCGTTCACACTGACGTAGTATGGCCAAATGCAGCACTACAAGTACCCAGATGGTGCACTGAAAACGGTCAAAAAATTGAGTGTGGAACGCTGGACACTACTCGCCCTCAACAGTCGGCAATTTATACGTGTGTTTTTTTCAATAAGTACAACTATACTGTAGTCAGATAGTAAGAAAACAAGCCGGTGTATTTTGGCGGGTGACAATAAGGGGCGGTTACGCTCTGCCAGGCTACAATTTACCTTTAAAAAGAATTTCCGGTCAGAAATTTAGAATATTAATCTGAGCCTGTCAGTGGCAAAACGAGCACTTTTGTGAAGGTAAATACAAGCTGGACAATTGCCCTATTAACTTAGATTGTAGCTTGTTGCGCCGCTGCCGACTGCAACGTTCTTGCTTAAAGGAGAATTCCGATTGATTTTAACACGTAGCTCTGTTGTTTGTAAATTTGGAGTGCTGTCAGTAGCGAGAAAAACGAAAACAATCGGTGTTGCCTACACTGTGTTATCATCCTGCTAGCGTTAGCAACCAGGAGGCTAAAACAGGGCAAGTTTTAAACGTGCCTTTAGCCTCTTAACATGTTCGAAATGTCATGAAACGTGCCTACCCATGTGAAGTGATTCCTTCCGAGTGAACACAGTGAATCTGACTGCAGTAGATGTGAAAGAAATGCATACAATTTATTTCTGCTAATTTAGCTCTGTTTAGTTCCTGTGTTGAGACGGCGAGTGCTTAGGGACTGAAAATAGAGCATTTCTGTTAACAATCTGTGATATGTAACATTATTCCAGCATTTAACAGTAAATATAATAATATAAAGAGGAACAAAAAATGTTAAACCAAATGTTACACCAAACGTTCAACTAAATATTCACATTCAGTTAATTGCGGTCTTCACGATTATCTAATCGCATTCTTTTAAATCGAGATTTCAATTTGAAAATGATTCATCGTTCAGCCCTACTTCTTGGCAAGAACACTTAGGTTCTAACAGAAATAAAGGAAATTGGCCATTAACAATCTGCTAATGAGCCCTGGAGATGTCAGTCTATTTCTGTCAACACCACACATGTATGCACAGTATAAATATAAATATATATACTGTATATATATATATATATATATATATATATATATATATATATATCCATTATCCATTATATCCATTATCCATGTCTTATTCCCAAACATCTGCGGTGTATCACCCAATTGCCTCCAGTCTCCAGTGGGGGTTTATGAGACAGGCCCACTTCCCAGCTAACCTCTGTTACCACGGAAACAGAGTCTTACCCCCTTCCCAACACAAACACACTTATCATGATCACATATGCATGTGGAATTCTACAAGTATGGCGGTGTTTCTGGCATCATGTTACATGCTTTCTGTGAAACAGGAAACAGATTCCATTAGTTAGTAAATCACTGGAGCATCAGATGAAATAAGAATATTGCTGCTGGTTTGTATTATTCACTACTGTACATGTTAGCCCCTCTGTGTTTACCTTTCTGAACATTTATTTTCTCCATTGTTAAGAGATGTGAAATTAGGAATGAGTCTCTTTACCCTGTGACAATCAATCGTTTGCTAAACCTAAGATTTGACTTGATTGACGCACACGTGAGGCTGTAGTAAGAGTGATACTTGGCATTGAAAGAGTCTGGGGATGGTGTCTTTTGTTTTTTGCCTTTCCATAAAACCAAAGACAGAAGTGTAAGGAATGGATTAAACAGTGTGTTTATCTGTTCAAACCTAGGCTGCAAACGTTAGCATGTCAGGCTATAGTAACTGAGAGTAACTAAGCGTTATTTCCAACACCGAGGACCATTTTAGTAACTAACTGCATAATTTTGTGCAGTTACAAAAAAGAAAGAAGAGCCCCCGTTCACAATGAGCCCTGCTCTGTGTAGTAGCCTATATCCCCACCATGTGCCAGTCGAGAAGGCTATTCAAGTTTAGGCTAGCAGTAGTCTATATCAACGTCAATTCATTTCCGGGATTGTTCAGCTGCCGCTGGAAATTCCGCCGGATGTCCCTCATTATCGGCCAGATGTCCGTCCTCTTTCTTTGTGTTGGCGTTGTAACCTCTGGTGGATTTCTGAGGACTATGGTTAACTGCTCCTCAGATCTCTGCAGGATAAATCCAGACAGCTAGCTAGACTATCTGTCCAATCTGACTTTTCTGTTGCACGACTAAAACAACTTTTCAATGTACACATGTTCCACCAAAACAAGTTCCTTCCCGAGGCTATTTAGCAGAAGACACCGATAGCGCTGCACAAGACAATTGTATGTGGTTTAAATAAATGCCAATAAACCAGAGCACGTTTTTTTCTCCCATCTCAGGAATGCTGTGTTGACTTGTCAGACCTTCCTCCGCAGCTCTGTGGAGGAAGGTCTGGCAAAGCGAGACTAGTTAGCAGGTAAAGTCCTTGTTAACAGTTTTATCACCAGCAAGATATGCATTAACTACCGGTTCCCTTTCAATCACATTGCCTGTGCTTGCTCTTTACCTTTCAACATTTAAATGTGCACATACACTTAGGAAACACAACACTTCTTTCAATTGCTGCAGTGACTTTTCTCTCAACAAAGAGAATAACTAACTTAAGTTATGCCTGAATAAAGTTGATATGAAAATTCAGAGGATGCATGATTGCTGATGCAGTGTCCATATTTAATCCACAGCTGACATATGACACACTTCTGAGAGTTTCTAAAATCCTTTAAAATGCTGAGATCAAAGGGAGGCTATAAAACCTCTAACTGTTGAGAACAGCTGCTCCAGCTTCTCAACTCTAATCTTTTTAGCCTTTATCATTCATAAAGCCTTAAGACAAAACTGAGTTTCCGTTCAACCACAGCCTGGTTTATAAGAGGATAACATTACCCTGACTTCACTTCTGAACTGTACATACGTTTCCATTCCAGTATGGGCAGAAAAGGATGTGGACATCCATCCAAACCACGGCCACTTCTGACATTCTATGGATGTTTAGGGTTAACTCAGGACTACACTTCACATTCTTATTTCTTTGTTATTGTTTTACAGGGGTATTGTGTGCCTTTATAGATTAAGGTAGGACATTAAGGTAGTGCTAAGGGCTAATGGGGGCTAAGGGGAATGACTTGCTCCAGAGGTTGGTAACTGGTAATACTGGCACTGAAATTGAACATATAAGTATATATAAGTACCTCAGCATGACTTTTTTTAAGTGGGCTACAAATGAAAGACAGGCCTATAGAAGATGAAGTATTGACTGCTGGCCCTGTTGAATGTCTCTGAATGCTGCCTTTCATTCATTTCATTGTCTTAAAGGTTATCTCCCCCAGGCTTGTGAGTCACACTGTAAAAAGCGCTACGCTGCCAAGCTCTTGTAAAATATATTGCTTGTGTTGCTTGGAAGCAGAACTGTCCACCGTGACGCAGATGCTGACTCACAACCCAAAATCATAAAATGATTGTGGGGGTTCAGTCAGAAAGAAATGTTCAGTGCTCATTCTGATACCAATATAATCGTTATTGACTGTTTCTCTGCAGACAATCCTGGTCGGGGACAGTGGAGTGGGAAAGACGTCGCTGCTGGTGCAGTTCGATCAGGGAAAGTTCATCCCCGGCTCCTTCTCCGCTACAGTGGGCATTGGATTCACGGTGTGTGTGTGTGTGTGTGTGTGTGTGTGTGTGTGTGTGTGTCAAATCAGCTGTCAGAAAAACACCCCAAAACACATTGTCACACTTACCTCTAGTGATACCTAGCCATGCAGATAGATGTTGGTTCAGAAGGCCCAGTGTTTGAGATATCTGTGAGATTTCTGCTTCCACTCCTACCAAATGAAATTAAATGGAATTGTGTTAGTCACAAAATTGCAAAATTGTAAAAAAACAGCAACAGGTCTTCCAGACACGGTTTCCCTGTTACCAAAGCACACACATTTTTTTATTCCCATGGGAAACAGAAGCACTCCACCTCAATTACGTGAAAGTCCCTCAAACAAAATGTAGGACAGGCTGACCGTCACTGTCAACAGCCAATGGAAATCAACTGCTTTGTTGGGAACAAATTGGACTTACCCATAGCCCTGTAACACGGTGTCCAATACAAGTCTGGTGGTGACATAGCTGTCCACGGCTCCTAATACTTGGGATGGGTTAAAACGTAGTAATAGAATTTCACCCCATTGTTCTGTGTGTGTATGTGACGATTAAGAAATAAAGTTTGTTTGCTTTGTTTTATTTAAGATGCAAATGGTGGCAGCAAAGTTCCAGTTTGTTCTACAGTCAAAAACAAATCTTTTCCATCTCAAATTGTTCCACGTTTAAAAATAAATACAAATGATGTTCATGTTGCGTAATTACGTCACTTCAAAACGTTCCCAACTTACATTTTTCAACTTTCTGCTAAGATATGTGACTTTTTTGCAGATTATGAAATCATGCAAGCATATTTTGCGCGGAAATCAGCAATTTATGCGGCGAAAGTGCGCCGTATTTGAAAGAATGCGGCCCCCGCATAAATATGCGGACTTTGGCTGATTATGCATTGAATTATGCGATCGCCTAATCACGTTTTTCGGGAGAGACTGAATTATCCTAAAATGGCATCTGATAAGTTGATTCACCTGTGTCCCAGCACAAAGCACTCTAGCACAAACTGTGAAGAACACGGAGATGGCTTAAAGATTAAAAGTAGCAGGTTGTTGCAGAACAGCATGGAATCGGTGATGGTAACTGACCGCAAAACAAAGGATGTACCAAACAAGACCTTTGTTCCATCGGATTTTCAATGTTTATGCACGTTAGAAAAATGAGCCTGTATTCTAGTTGTTAAAACGGAAACATGAATAAAAATAACAAACGAAAAACAAGCCATTTTCCAGTTCCAACAGGCATTTTTATTTGGGGGGAAAAATGGTAAAATAAGCCTGTTTTTAATCGTTTTTTCACTTTTTGTTCAAAACGAAAAAAATGAAACATGAGCCCATTTTTTGTTTTTGGATTAAAACGAAAAACGGATACAACTTTTTATACCCTGACCCTGAATCCTTTCGGTCTCATATTGTGAATTCATGCAACAAATATAGAATAGAATAATAAAATGCATCAGAATCGGTGTGCAAGGTTTCTGTGCGTAGCGATTTTTATCCGATCACAGATTAAAAAAAAACGCAAAGGAAAATTACAGACTTGGCGTCTAAAGCCCTTAAAGCTATAGTGCGTAGTTTCTGTCTCCTCCATGAGGAATTCTAAGTAATGACAACAAAACTGTCAGCGCGTCCACATGAAACAAGCCTTCCGTGATCGCGCACCCCCACACCCCTCCTCCACACAGTTGCTAGTAGCCAAGGAGGATTAAAAAAAAACATGATGGACTCTTCAGAAGAGGTCATTATCTTCACTCGAGTTTCTGCGCGGGAAAGTCACCGGACACCACAATCTTCTGAACATAGTCATGCTGAGAAATCCAGAGAGAGTTGTGTGAAGCTGATAGTCTTAATTAGCTTTGTGATTATATAGTAATGAATTGATTTTGCAATTTAAATGTGCAGACTCATCGCACAGTGACAGTATTTTTTCAGTGTCGTGGAGGCAGACATCTCAGAAGCTATAGGAAAATCAAGGGCAATCTATCTGAAAGTTGTTGGGTATTTTTTTGTAATTTGAACAAATTGTCTCAAATCTGTGTGGCCAGTGCCGATTCTTACATCAATTAAAATCTCTTTCTGCTTCTCCCAGAACAAAGTGGTGACTGTTGACGATATAAAAGTCAAACTACAGGTCAGTAAGTAAATCAGTTCCAGTGAAAACTTGATGTGCTTACACAATAGCTATACCTATTTTAAGAGCACAGGCTGGTTTCCTCTCAGGCATCGGTGTTGTAACTGAAAGTGGAATCAGGCCAAGCTCTGTGTTTCCTTTTCTGTTTCAGATTTGGGACACAGCAGGACAGGAGAGGTTCAGAAGTGTGACACATGCATATTACAGAGATGCACACGGTGAGAAAACCATGCACCATCATCTACAGCTGACTCTCAGCTCTACCTTTACCCACACACACCGTCGTAGACATGTGCGGAAATGTAACCATGTGTTTATTCTTCTTTTCCCTAAAGCTTTGCTCCTCCTGTACGACATCACCAGCAAAACCTCCTTTGACAACATAAGGGTAAGTCTGGGATATGTCTACCGCCTGGAAAGATATGGGAATGACTCAGACAGGAAGAGGAAACAGCCTGTATCAACAACTAATAAACTCTGTGGATCATTTAGTGTGTGTGTGTGTCTGTGTGCGTGCGTGCGTGCGTGCGTGCATGCGTGCGTACTTGCATCCGTGCGTGTGTGCATGCAACAGAGGTGAGTGCAACAGAGATAGTGAAGAATTGTTCTCATTTAACGCTTTTATTTAATTAATTTACTGCAGTCCTAATTTTGGCTACTTAAAGTGACTATATGTAACTTTTTAATGTTTCTGAAACGGTGTAATGTTCCATCTGATGATCATAAATGACCTCTACGCTATTTTTCCATAGTTTTTATTAATGCTTTTGCCCAGGGTCAGATTTTTCCCGCTAAGTCACAAAATGGCGGCGCTACAGTCCCACATTCTGACGGGTCACAGGTTTCCACTAAACACCTGAAAAGCCTGTGTTAGTGTGTCCAGTAAAGGGTAACAGGAGATTTCTTTATTCAGGCCTAATTGTATTTGAATGTTATTTTAGAAGCTATCCGATGTATAGTTATGGCTGATGATGGGGCAGTGCCATCACGGAAAAGAAGGAAATGAAACAAAGAACAACTAAAAGCTAAAAAGGGAAAGTGAAAGACAACGGGCGAAATACGAGTCAATCTTTGTTGGGCTTTTGAACAAATGGAGACAATTGTCTAGGATTGTAAATGATTTCAAAAACGTCCCCGAATTGGCCCTCAGGTATGTAATAAGTTTTGCGCCATGAGGTTGTAGTCAGTAGCAGACATTAAATTACTTCCCTCTTACATTTAGCGCGGACATTTTATTCCTTTTAGTCCGTGTTTGTGTTGGCCTACTATTTTCTTTTCCCTTGTCCCCCTGTACCTTTGTAAAGCGTCCGTGGGTTTTGGGTAAATGAATGATTTTCTGTCTGAGCAAAATATTCATTGCGACTATATGACCTCCCCATAATGCTAACTCCTAGAAATTTACGACAGCAGGTGTGGTAACAACACTACCGCTTTTGTCCAAAGCGGCCGCTAGAATCAACACAAACTGAAAGTTACATACAGCCACTTTAAAGGAGGTTTTCCAGGTCTCAGCCTAATGCAAACACACATTTTTTCTCTCTCGTTTCAGGCATGGTTGACAGAGATCCATGAGTATGCACAGAGCGATGTAGTCATCATGTTGCTGGGCAACAAGGTGAGAGGGAATTGTCCGAGAAGCTCAGCAAGTAAGGCCGGTTACACACTGGATGCGTTGCACGAGCGTGTCAGCTGCGTGGAGTGTCCGTTTATATTTCGGCTCCCATGTTAACAGGTTAGAGCTTACACACCGGCTGCGTGACACGCACGTCTCAGGCGCCGAAAACGCGTGCCTGTTAGAAATAGAACCAACGGCTATTTTTCACGCGACACGCAAGCATGTTGGAAGCGTTTCCAGGCAAAATAGAATAGGAAAAGATGTTTATATGTCATTTAGACACAAATAAATATTAATAAATGACATGTTGATGTTTGAAAGTCTCTAGGTTTTGATATAAATGCAGATATAAATGAAATAAAAAAAAAAACCTGTCAATACAGAACAACATATTCTGTAGCCTATTTTTTTTTTTTAATACTGCCGACGTTGTCTTTGCTGTAATCAAATCAGTATATATTTTTGTTTAACATGGTATTTTATTTTATCAATGGGAAACATACATGTGTCCAGACAAGGCTAGCACCAGCAGCACCGCGTCAGACACGTTTCTGGTGTGTGAAGACATAGAAAAATCCCCGCTCACGCCATGCAGCCAGTGTGTAACCGGCCTAAAGGAAAAAGTCTTGAGAAAATAGAAAGGGATGTGATTTTTACTGAAAACTGACTGTAAACTTTGACTTCTTATGATAGAAGGTACAATCCATGTTTGTACAGCTAACTAAAGACACAGATAATTCTCTATTTCTCTAAAGTTGATAGAGATCTAGTCTATATCGGCAACGTTCCACTTCCCGGGAATGTTCAGGTGCCGCCGGAAATTTGCCGGATGTCCGTCCCCTTCCTCTTCCTTTGTGTTGGTAATCTAAACTCTGGTGGATTTGTGAGGACTATGGTTAACTGCTCCTCAGATCTCTGCAGGGTAAATCCAGACAGCTAGCTAGACTATCTGTCCAAGCTGAGTTTTCTGTTGCATGACTAAAACTACTTTTGAATGTACACATGTTCCACCAACATGTAATCCAACACACTATGAGTACCCAGGACCCTCATGTAAGGAGGGCCCGAAAAGATGCTAGAATGAATAGAAAAAGAAAAAGAAGCCTATTAAAAGAGGTACAATACAGTGCTGCATTAGCAGTATCTGATTTACTAAACAACCTTGTAACGGAAAAACACTTCCATGCAACATTTCAAATGTTTAAAATCCACTACATTCATTCATTATTATAGTAAAATTACTTCAGGAATAATGCATGACTGATGTTTCATAAATCAACTTTTTTTTTTTTTAAATCTCACATACCCCCTGCAGTACTCCAAAGTACCCCTAGGGGTACACGTACCCCCATTTGAGAAACACTACCATAGAGAATGCCTTTCTACAGGGCCCAGAATTTTGTGCTACGCCCCTGCATTCACTAGCTATTTGGCTGGTAGACCAAAAAGTTCATTTAGAACCCTGGGGCCAGGTAAACTCTATTACTATATGACTTTATGCATTTGTTTTATTGACGTCGTACTCTAACCATCCTGCTTTGTCTCTGTGTGCCAGGCTGACATGAGCAGCGACAGAGCCATCCGGAGAGAGGAAGGAGAGCGGCTGGCCAGAGTGAGTTTTTCCCTCCGCTGTGCAAGCAGAACTGATGCTGCTGACTCTGCTGTTCACTGCTGTTTGTTCCTCTCCTTGTCTCCAGGAGCATTCAGTTCCCTTCATGGAGACAAGTGCCAAGACAGGAGTCAACGTAGAGCTGGCCTTCACTGCTGTGTCCAAGTAAGAAACACTCTCACTTGATGGCTTTTTAACACTGTGCACCCAGCTGGCCCCAATCAATCCTTTCAACCGGTGATTCATACAGAAACATAACACAAATACCTCTGAAGGGGTTACAATGTAATAACACATATCAATCTACTAAATAAAAGAGATGTTCTGATACCAATACCAGTATCAGAAAAGCCTCCGATACTGCCTAAAATACCGGTATCAGTATCGTTGAGTACTGGCGTTTATGCACCGATCTGACACCACGTAATATAGCAGAAGAAAATCTACTTAAAGTAGTTTATTTATGTTCTTTTTCCGTTATGATTGACAGTCAAACTGGATAATAAAAGAAAGTTCTATGGCGTTCAGTGTTTGTGTTTCTTCATGTTTCACAAAAAGTTTAACCTGGGCCAGGCCGAACAACAATGATAGCAATCCTATCACATCCATACAGGGATAGGAGTACACAGCTGTTAAAATATAGTAAAATATATGTAGGTATCAGTACTCGGTATCAGCCAATACGCAAGTTCAGGTATCCAAATGAGTACCGGGAAGGAAGAAATGGTATCGGAACATCTCTACTAAATACATCATAGTAGACACTTAACTGACATTAGCTGTAATATATTTTTACTGATGATGAAATATTGCCATTATTGATAAATGTAAAAACTCATTCTGCTGCATCCAGAAAAATCAATAATATAATATAATATTAAGCTAATTTTACAAGCATTTCATTAAATCAAAGAATGTTAAAATAAAAGTATTTCTTAAGCTATTTATTGATCCAAAAAGACTAAGGGATATATATATATATATATATATATATATATATATATATATATATATATATATATATATATTGTGTCACGTTTGCCTCCGCTCTTATTGTGTTTTCTGTTTGTTTTCATGAACTTCCTGTTTTATTTTGTAATCCACTGTTTGTCTTCATTCACTTCACTTGTCTTCCTGCCTTTGTTTGTTTCCCCGCTGTTTTTGATTACCTGTCTCCGCCCTAATGTTATTCACCTGTGTCTAGTTGTCTTCCCCTCCCCCGTGTATATATACTCACCTGTGTTCACTTGTTCCCTGCCAGATTGTTGTAGCTCCATGTGTGACTCACTTTCCAGTGTTCTCTTGTTAGTTTCCCCGTGTATCCAGACCTTTTGCCTGTATTATCGACCACGTTTTCCTGCCTGTTGGACTTGTACCGTTGCCTGCATTGTTCTTGGAGCAATAAACCACTTACCTTTATCCTTGATTCCTGAGTCGTGCCTTTGGGTCTGCCATTGTATCCTGACATTGAGAGGATATGAAGAATATTATACAAAAAAAGTTACAATTTATTAATAATGATATATTTTTCATATGAGTAATACAATTATTTAATTTACATAAGAGTACATTGAGTAAATAGGATGACACCAGTTGACATCACACCTCACAATTTACATTGACTGCCCAATAATAGTGACGCACCACTGTTGTCAGGGTTCAAAGTTAGCACCATCCATCAGCCAAATGCTGGTAAAATATGTAGGTGGCTGGTAGATTTGCTTCAGCCAAAAAAAACATGGTAATCTATTGAGTGGTTAGTAAAGTGTGAACATTCACTAGCCATTTGGCCAATGGACGAAAAAGTTAATTTTGAACCCTGACTGTTGTGGGTTCATTTAAAGTGTGTGACGTCTGTTTCTGTTCTTCAAGGGAACTGAAGCACCGGGCCGTACAACATCCCAATCAACCCAAGTTCCACATTCACGAATACATTGAAGCACAGAAGGAGAAATCCGGCTGCTGCAGCTACTTCTGAATCTCCTATCCACTCTGGTACTGTGTGGGAGAAATCCCTATAAACTCACTGCTGCTCCCAAAATCCCATACTCCCATGATGCTGCCATTCACTCTGGACTAAAAGCTAGAAAGATAAACCGAGCTATAGACTCACAAAACACACAGTTCTTTTTACCGTGGACCTGAACATTTGTAATAGAAATGCAAGCAAATAGTATTAAAAGTATTTTAATTTGATTAAATAACCTTATGCTATTTGCTTTCTTTGTGAAAGATCATAACCAGCCTTGTGTATGTGTGTTAGGTACGATTGAAACAGCTCGCCTGGTTCGGTCCAAAGTTTGAAAATACTCCTCACCTCCAAAGCTCTTAAATGCCAATGCCAATACCAACCGAGCAACCGACCGAGCGACCGATCAACCGACCGAGCGACCGATCAACCGACCGAGCGACCGACCAACCGGTCCGACCGGTTCATCCGAACGACCGACCAAGTCATAATTTATTTAATGCAGATTAAGCCATATTTTAAAATCACATTGCTTGTAAACTTGTCTGAACAATAAAAACACACAAACATATATTTTTGCCATTTATAGATTTTTTTTTTTACATAGATGTAAAAACATTTTTTTTTTTGAAATTCATTCATACATTTCATATTTATACTGTACTATCTTAGGCTACTGTAACTTCTCATGATGTAATCATTCTCGTGATTACTGTTCTTCTAATGCCTACCTTACACCAAAAGACTTTGAATAGACTACAGTCTGACACCATCACACATCTAAAGACAATCATCTTACATCTAACATTAAAGACTGTCATAATATGTAAAGAATGGGGATCTTGCAGGGTCACACATTGCAAGACCATAATTAGATTTGGTTTGAAAAATTTAACCGAGCTAGCTAGCTACAGCTAGCGTTAGCTGGTAAGAGAAAGTCTGCAGATTTTCTGTTTTGCCGTACATGCAGATGAATGTCTCCAGACCTGGAGGTACTGGAGGTCTGTGTTTATCTGCCGGTAAAACTCCCGTTGGATGACAGAAGGGTTGAAAATCGTCTTTAGCGTTTAGCCATAGCAACTATAAACAACACTGGCTCTAGCTGTTTGCTGCTTCCTGTTTGGTGCTGTATGGAGCGCACTCATTGGTTGTTGACAGTGTTCACATGATTTAACTTTACTACCAAGACTTTAAACTTAATAATAATATCAAACACGTTTGATTTTGTCTTTACGGGAAAAGACTGGAAAAAGACTGACAGAGTTTTTAAACCAAACAATTAAGACGATGGGAGCACGCCGATTCTAGCAAGACTCTTAGGATTCCATTCCAATATTGGAAATTTGTCTGCAACAGTGGAATGGCTTGAAAAGTCGTTTGGTGTGAGGTCGGCATAACTGTAAGTACACACCGCCGCCGACTTGAGCTTCTAAAGATACCGGAAGTCATTAATTTTCAATGGAAGCTGGCTTCTCTCAGCTGCACGGAGCATTAAGTCTGTCGGCGTCGCGTTTTGGGCATTTTGGGCGTTTTGAGCGCGTCAATGAGAAAGTTGAACTTTGGTCAACTTTATGGTAATGAGCTATGACTCGGTTCAGGGGCAAGCAGCGGCAAACGGCAGCAACCAATCGGAATATAGACGTCCTTCTCGCTGGCTGATTCTGGAGAAACATATGATGTAAACTTTTGTTCCTACCAAGACATTAGTTCCATGAAAATGGAGGGAAATCTCATAATCGCCATTGCTGGGTTCCCCTATCATTTATGATATGACGTTGTTTGCGTATAGGGACCAGTTAACGTTACCTGCCGTCACATGGTCTCTAAACAGTCTAAACAATTCCTGCACGGATCAACAGCTGGCGCCTGCTCGCTCCGCCTGCATTCTGCTGCGGTTCAGCGGCTAACGAGCGAGCTAACTGCTAACAGACACCGCTGCGACCAACAAACAATACAAATTCTGTCATTATATATGTAATTTATAAAAGGTTTCTAGTGTCAGTGTATTGGCCGTGCAGTGGCTGCTTGTGCTTTGTCTTCAATCATGTGTTGAACATGATCGAACATTGAATGCTGCCACGTCAGAGCAGCCAAAGCGTCAAACTGCTTCCCCGTACTTTTTGACAAGCATCCTTGACAGAGCCAGAGCTTCTTTGCAGCTCAAGTCGGCGGCGGTGTGTACGTACAGTGAGGGAACCATGAATGTCTGGCAATCCATCTAATAGTTGTCAAGACATTTCACTAAAAATCAGAAATGTCATCCTCATGGTGGCACTAGAGCGAAAATAAAGGAATCACCTAAATCTGTAGGCTTTGCAGACGGTGAATGTCCGAACACATTTTCGTTGAAATCCATGCAATAACTGTTGAGCCATTTCACTTTGGACCAATCTGATGGACTGACCAATCGTTAGCGGGAGTTACATGCTCCGACAATTGCTTATAGCTTAGCGTGCTCGGCTAGTCTAACCACATCTCACTGAAGCTCCTTACTTAACGCACAGACATGAGATTGATATTGATCTTTTCATCTAACGAATTATACAATTCATGCTTCTTTAAACAATGTTTTGTTTTTTTTGCCTTTTATAGATGTTAGATTAAAAATAGTTTGTCTACCTGCTAATTTACCAATAAATCAATGCTGATGGAAGTACAAGAACATTACAGACACACCAGTTAGCCAAAGAGGAAGAAACTAAAAACAACATCCACCCACACACCACTGGCATAAACCAGCAGAGCACACAGTCTTAAGGCACACTTAGTTTGAATCCGCTTTGAAAAACCTTATGTGTCATGCAATCTACCAGGAGATCCAGACATAGACCAAACACTGTGTCATGGATGCAATTCAAAGCCAAGTACATGAACAAAAGCCCTGTCTGTTTATGACACAGTCAGGCCGGGACATTCTTGACAAACTGTTTTCGCGATTGCGACAGTTGGCTGCTGGCACTCAAGAAAAGCTCAGGGACACAGCTGAAGGAACGCTGATGTGCTCTGACGACTGCAACACAACTCTATTTGTGAACGTGCAGGGGAACGCATATGTTTTGGTCACCAGAAATGTGTCTCTAAAGGAGGATTGCTGCATAAGACCGAACACAACATGATCTACTTGACAATGATCTGGTGTCGGATTTCTAATTTGGTCCTTCATGTAGGAAACATCTCTGTACATAATGTATTCGTGAGAGTGAACATTTTTTTTCTGTCATGTTGGCTGCATTATTTCCCTCCCAGTATATACAATATATATTTTGCTTTTATGGATAGATTATGTACTTTAAAGCTTTGTTGCATGTTTGCTGGACTGCATGTACCAACTCTTTGGCTGTACCTCCAGAACACATTAAACTGTTTATATTTTAAGGAGACCAACATAGTATAAACAAATAATCAGTATTTCTCTTCAGATTTTAACTCAACACTCAGGGTTACATTTTTTTTTTTAAATACAACATCTGGTATGTAAGTCCACATCAACACATTAAAGCTGCATTAATGGATTAAAATGTTTTGGGCCACTTGGGGGCAGCAGAACAAGCTGTAAACACAACATATCATCGCCTCCCAAAACTACCCATTTACACATCAAACATACACAGATGCATTAGCATTTATTTAGAGTCCAGTTTCTGACCACCCAAAAAATGTAAGTCTACTCTCCTTTAACTCTGTTTTGGTCTCCACCAATTCCTGAGAAAAAGATCTATCTCTTTAGCTGCTAAATGCTACGCTTTGTTCAGCAGCCCTGACGGTGGTCTTAGCAGAATTTTCAGAGTTTCACACCATTCAACTAAAACAATACTTAAAGGATGCTCAAACGCTACGTGAGCTGAGGGGAACTGCAGAGTTGGGGGGTAATTCTCGGTGGGTTTGACCCTCGTGCCATAACTTTTATATAAGGCATAGTCATTTGACCTATTGGTAAAATACAAATATTCATTAGTGCAGCTTTGAGAAACTCATGATGTCGGAACAACGGTCAATTACTGTGTTTATTATGTAAAATGGTTGCCTTTAGACCTTATACACATTGAACAGTTTGTTGTCCGAGCACGCTGCCAAAAGATGTCTTTGCTGTGTTGTATGCTGCATAAGAAATAAACTATTTTTAGTTTATATAAACAGTCGGCTCCCCTGCAGTCACCTGCCATATGTTTGTTCATTGTGTGTGTGTGCGTGTGTGTGTGTGTGCGTGTGTGTGTGTGTGTATGTGTTCTTGTTTAACTACATTCGTGGGGGCCAAAAACCGGGAATACTTGTGGGGTCCGGACAGCTTTGTGGGGCCAAAATGCTGGTCCCCACAAGTTTAAAGGGCTGTTTGAGGGTTAAGACTTGGTTGTAGGATTAGGGATATAATTTGGTTATGGTTAGGGTAAGGGTAAGGGTTAAGGTTAGGCATTTAGTTGTGATGGTTAAGGTTAGGGTAAGGGGCTAGGGAATGCATTATGTCAATGACAGGTCCTCACAAAGATAGTGAGACGCACTTTGACAATATTGTTTTTCTGACATTAATGCCAATAGAGCAATTTGAATGAGAGAGAGAGAGAGAGAGAGAGAGAGAGAGATATTACAATCTATGAAATTGTAGTGAAGCTGTATAGGTATAAAACCTATAGGAATAAATATAAACAAAACTTCCTATTTGCCGATGGAACCTTCAAAATAAAAGCGTAATCATTGCAAGAGTGAGAGCCGCACCATTGTGACGAAAAGAGAGCTGAGCCGGAAGTGCTGCTGCAACCTAATTTACCAACAGGGACATAAACAAACTACTGTTACTACTACAACTACTACATAACAACATCATAAAATATCTACATACAGGTCAAGTTTTCCTGTTACTGTCAACAAGAACACAAAGAGTGCAAACATGAATCGATGATATCCATACGTACAGTACATAAATGTATGGATGCCTATACTATATAATCTATAAACTTAGAGTGACGCTGTAACGTGAAGCTGTAACCATGTCATTCATGATGAAAGCCTGCAGAAGTATTGGGCTTCTTTCTGTGCGTCTGTGTGTCTGTGTCAAAGTGTCCAATCTGCACATCAGCTGCATGACAAGTGTCGCCAGGTGAAGAGTGCGGGCGGGTAACCTTGGCGAAGATTTCCGGGGGGATGCAGGCGATATGTCCACCTCAATATTTTGAAAAGGTAGGTTTGTCCCCCCTCAAAAAATATGAAAGATAACCCACTTTGCAACAGAGGTGAAAAGTAACTGTCCAGGGGGCTCAAACCAAGACTACTTGTGCTAAATTGGGGCTGAAGAACACAACAGGAGCGTGAAAAATAAAGATGTGATTTCTTGGGATTACATGTATTTTATGTAGAATTAAACTTTGGAGCTTCTGGATTTAACAAGGTATCATTCTCTTACAGCGTTGTTGAGATGAACATAAATCCTAAGAGAATCATCCCGAAACACCATGATGATGTTTTGAGTATGCAGAAAGAACAACACAAGAGAACAATCATTTCCTTTACATAAATAAAGACATTTGCAGCATAAATTGATGCAGAAAATTAAGTGTTTGACGCTCAATATTTCATAATGTTGAAACTAAACCTAGGCCCTTGCAGGGAACAACACACTGGAACCTGCTCCATCAACATACATTGTAACAATCATATTCAAGTATAAACTGCGTTGTACCCGACTGTACAATAAGGTCTCAGAGTGGAAATCCTCTTCACTTGTTGTCTGTCTGTTCTATAATGTTGTTGATCTGTGTGAAGGCCGCAGAATTATCAACAGTGATCATTACCGAAAATCATAAAACATCTGGTTTATATCTTCATGCGTTTATCCAGTCTGATCGCACAGACACAGTCGGGTCAGAAGAGCCATGCATGTTGAATTTAGAAATAATTTGATAATGTCAAATTACATTGATGATAATGTCGTTGTGTGTCAAGTGAATATATTGATAGCGCAACATGAAAAAAGTTGTATTAATGTATTATATCACATCTATTATTCAATATATATAGATAGATAGATAGATAGATAGATACAGATATAACTAAGCCATATATATATAATTTGACTATATATTTATACAAAGTTATTTATAGTCTGTAGAATGATGTGTCAGCACGCCTGTCTGTAGTGGACCCATGGATGTACAGACAACTATCAATGGATTACTTTGATACTGAACAAAAGTAATTTATTTTTTAAATGTCTCTGGGATTATCATGCTCATGTGGTGCATATTCCTAAATAAAGTTATATTTCAGGACCCTCCAAGAAACCCGGGGCCATGTAGTGTTCCAGTCAGGGGCGATTCTAGGATCAGACCTTTATGGGGGTCCTTCCCCTGCTAAATCAGTAATTTTATTTGCCGACAATCTCTAAACTAGCTACTGAACAATGTCAGCTAATGTTTTTTGACACTATGATGGAACGAAACCTGACACTTTATAAGTCACAGTGATAACGACCAATTTGACACAATGTTCTCACATTCAGCAATTTTAGTTGCTTACGTTTCAATTTGGGTTCTAATCTGCGCCATGAAATGGCCAACTTCTTCTCTGGGAATACCAACGTTAAACTTCACAACCGCACTCCTGCTCTCCCTCTGACAGATTAGATAGAGACTCAGCCAAAGGCGGAAGTCTGGCACAACCTCCTCCGATTGGCCAACACTACATTTCTGTTAACCCTTTCCTTTACGGGGTTACAAGTGCATAGCATCGGTGAAAGACACATGGGATATTAAATCTGTTTCAAGCCCTTTGAACCTGTGTGTTTGTCCTCTGTCACTAACAGACAAGTTCGCAAACCCTAACTTGAAGCACCAAAAAAAAAAAAGTTTTTTGATATTATAATTTTTGGGGGTGCTGAGATGAAATTTAAGGGGGCTTGAGCCCCCCTAAAAAGGGTCTAAAATCGCCCATGCTTCCAGTGCAGGAGCGCTGGCTGGTTTCTGGAAACGTGGAGGCATCAGGGGCAGCAACAACACACAGGGCACATATTTATCAAGCTTCTCAAAATTGCCATATTAGTCTTAAGTGCTGAGAATTCATGAAATGTACTCCTACTTTCAAACTTAAGTATAAAAGCTCTTACCGTCCCAGTTATTTCAGACAGCTCCAGAGGTCTCTCCAGTGGTGAGGAGTTGCCAGTCGGGGCTTGTGATGGCGCTGAGGAGACAGAGACATGCGCCAAGAGAGGAGTTTTTGAATGTTTTTGAAATGATTGTCAAATGTATGTTGAATGTAAACTCCTCTTAGGAATTTCACCATTCGATGTGAATTTATCTGAGAATATTCTTAAATAAGGAAAACTATTCAGTGATTGGTCCATGAATGTGTCGTCATCCCAAATCCTGTTTGTGGCACAGCAAAGTGTAATAAATCATCTCCTATGACTGATGCTTAAGATATAGTCCTACACTTCACTTATATTACAACTGACATGCCTGATAACTTACTTTTAAGCGCAGCTTTGAGCCAAGGTTTTTACTCTTAAGTTGATTCTTAGCAGTGTTCTTGTGAGTAATTATCAGATGCTTGATAAATACCAGCCCAGAGCTGTGAAGAAAAGGTGCAGACTAAGTCCGAAGTGTATGACTCCATCTTGTGGCCATTCTGCATCTTCACAGACATTATATACTGTTTACTGTATATACTATTTGATCTCCTATGTTGAGAAGCTGTGAAGTTGTTACCTTCCATTGGCCGAATTGTGCTGCCCATTTTGACTGTTGAAAGTTGCTGGAAAAAGTTCAAATTGCTTAAAGATCTTTCAAAGTAAACCTTGACAGCCCTCAGAGGTTTAAAGATTGTCATTCTTCAACAGAGGCGTCTGCCTCCCGGACTGTAACACCGGTGCTCCGATCCAACTGAATACTTTCTATGTCAGGTGTTATTACCCTGTCCAGTTCCATTCCATTGTCAAGCCCATGCTTCCTCAGACAGGAGGCTGACGAACACATTCAGGAGACCAAGGAAACACAGTAAGGCCCTAGGTCCTGACTGCATGCCCACCTATTCTACTGAACTTGTATTGAATATTTTTAGTAACACCTGTGCTTTTCCCCTTATCGTGACGCTGAGAGTTATTATTGACTTCCCAACACAGCCTCATATTTAGTAGTCTTGCTTTGCCAGACCTTTCTCCACAGCGCTGCAAAGGAAGGTCTGGCTAGACCACCCAGCATTCTGGGATGGGAGAAAAACGTGCTCTGGTTTATTGGCATTTCTTTAAACTGATCACAATCGTCTTGGGTGGTGCTAAACGCCGGACGGAGCAATGGTGCCTCTGTAAAATAGCCTCGGGAAGGAACTTGTTTTGGTGGAACATGTGTACGTTCAAAAGTTGTTTTAGTCGTGCGCGAGAAAACTCGGATCGGACAGATAGTCTAGCTAGCTGTCTGGATTTACCCTGCAGAGATCTGAGGAGCAGTTAACCATATTACTCAGAAATCCACCGGAGTTTAGAACGCCAACACAAAGAAAGCCCAAGGCAACGGATATCTGGCCTAAATTAGTGAAATCCGGCAGAATTTTGTGGAACATCGAGGATATAGACTAACTACTATTCAAATGCATTGAAACAGCACTGTAACAAATCATGTAGGATAGTCTATGAAAAACAATATAAGGTTTACAACAGGAATTAGAACCCCAAACATACAGAAACCAAAAACTCTAAATGCAATATTGCTAGTCAGGGTCGTAGCCAGGATTTAGAGATGCTGAGGTCATAAATCCAACAAAGATTTTTTTTTTTTGTCATTTAAAATCAGTTCTGTGTTTTTCTACAAGATCCTTTAGTCGGTTTCCAATAGTGTTCTCTTCTCTGATGGGGAAATGTGTTTGAAATTGTTGAATTTAGTCATTTGGCTTAAATAATCTTTAATTTTCTCGCCCTGGAAATTGAAACTTAAAGACACTAAGTCTAAATGACATGGTATCCAGCTTATAACGTTAAATAGTACACTGTAGTTTAGATATCCTAATTATCGGACAAAAGAGGCAGAGGACGTTAAACCCGTTACAGTACTGCAGTCTGAACAGTACGAGCTTTTATTTTGAAAAACCGATGGCAGCATTATTTTGTTTGTCCCTACCTCCGCTGAGCAGTGAGCACGGGACGCAAAATTACGAATCCCACTATGGCCACGCCAAGACCCGCCCTACGAAGCAGCTCGATTGGTTGGGGTTAGGCATTTCACCTTGAGTTAGGGTTAGGGGATTGGTCAGGGGATAGGACCTGTACATGTGGACGCCTGGCCAATAGTAGTGTGTGAACGCTATTGAAGGGCGGGTCTTGGCGTGGCCATAGTGGGATTCGTAATATCACGCACGGGACTTGTTCGGATTGGAGGTGGAAGAGAAGATTGCAACATAGCAGCCTTTAATAAGGGGAGGATCTGGGCACCGAGCGGCACAGTGAAAGCGCAACAACATTAGCAGCGGAAAGTTCACTAGGACTCAGTTCAGCGGAAGTGGAGCTCGAGCAAAGTCAGTTTTCGCAACAGGTGTGAGTAGTTGTGCGGCTCCCCGTTTCCAGCATCCGAAGTGGTTCGGAAAAGTGAGTAGAACAAGTTTTCGTCGGTCAGAAGGGTAAACAACATGTCAAACCTCCGACCCAGACTTTGTGTGCTGGAGAAAGGATCCAGCGGCTACGGGTTCCACCTGCACGGGGAGAAGGGCAAGACCGGGCAGTTTGTCAGGCTCGTTGAGCCCGACACTCCCGCCTCCGCGGCCGGGCTTCTGGCAGGCGACCGCCTAGTGTTCGTGAATGGAGAGAGCGTGGAGGGCGAGAGCCATCAGCAAGTGGTCGCCAGGATACGGTCCACAACCGGGGCTCTGGAGATTATCGTGGTGGACGACGAGACGGCTGAGCTGCTGAAGAAACACAACCTGCAGTGCCGGAAAGAGTTCGTCACGGAAGGGATTCCCCTGCCCGGGGGGGACAGCGACTCTGACCGCGGGGACTCGCAGAGCAACGGCACCCCGAGGGGGTCCAGCCCTGCCCCGCCTGAGAACGGGGATGCTTCCTCGGAGAGCTCGGACAGGTCGGGGAGGCTGAGTGTCAGCTCCAACACCAAGGTACAGCAAAGCACAGCTACTTACTGCACACTTCACTTAGTGAATCATGGACATATGATTCGATTCAGTTCAATTCTATTATTACTTTGCTGATCAAACATACAAAGCAGCAGTCATTATGAGGTATCCTAAGGGTGTCATCCTGAGGGTGTCATCCTAAATATGTTTCTGCTTTTAGACTTTGATGAATCGTTTCTAAGACATTTAGAACCGTCAGTTGAAAGGTTGTCTGTTAACCAGCTGCTAACCTCTTGACCTGTGAATAGTAGCGGGCCTTATGGATAAAATCTTCTATCATGTAATCTTGTATAAGCACATCACTATGCAGTAGCCATGCAGTATCATAATGGTGTAACATTTCTGGAAATCAGATGAGTAACCGTGGATATTTCTTCTTGGCCTTTTGGATTACAGTACAAAACACCCTCGGCCTCAACTCAAGGTCCACTTACTTTTTATGTTTCATAACTTTCAAATTTGATCAGTTTCTTAGTTGAGGAACAGTTTGACAAACCATCCAGACAGAAATGTCCATTTTTGGCTAATTCATCAAGTGACACACTTCATAAATAAATATAATTTCTCACATTCATGCTAAAATCCCCAAAAAAAAAAAAGAAAAACATTGCCAAATCATCAGCCAAACTGCACTGCCCCTGATTTATATCTTCTGATCTGAGGCCAGCCCTGCCTCTGAGCTGCAAAGGTTATGTGAAATCAATCCCCTATTAAGTTTTTTTCCGATTCCAATACAGCCCTTCTTCGCCGCTCTAAAGTAGTAGTTGCGCTGTGCTGCCACTGGCAACTACTGTTTTAGAGCGGCGAAGAATAATTGATTTCCGGTAATTTATCATGTGATAATACACGGGCGATAAGTGTCAGAAGATGATAAGTGTCAGAAATCAGAAAAGTGTTTATTGCCACAGTAAGATACACCTATGTGGAATCTGCCTGAATGGTACATACACACACAAACAAACATAGCACATTAATATAACATAAACAATTTATACAGAAATAGAAACCGTTCAAAATGTGTGTATGTGAGGTGCTAGTAGAGATTTTTTTTTTTTTTCGGTTATGTCCATCTTTCAAAGTAGCTAATGAAAGAAAGTTGTATTGCATTCGTTCTTCTGTATGTATTTGTATGTTTTACAAAGGGTTTAACCTGAGCCAGGCCATACAGCAATGATGGCAATCATGTCACATCCAGCGTTAGTAGTATACAGCTATATATTTTTTAACACATTGGTATCAGATCGGTACTTGCTATCGGGCTGATTCGCAAATTCAAGTATAGGAAAGGAAAAAATAGAAAACATCTCTTCTATTAAGTAGCCACTCACTGTGCAAGTGAGTGCTATAAGCTAAGACGGAGAGGTGACAGAGCGCGGTGAAACTACTCATTCCTGTTGAACAGAGTCTTTGTCCTATTAATGTTCCGTTTCAGGTTTGGCTTGTCGGACCAGAGGCTTAGTCACATTGACGTTGTCAGCCAGATGGGGCATACTTTTTTACGCTCTTGTTATTAGACAGGCTGCTGGGAGATAAGAATTGACATAATAGGATAAAAGTAGTGCTTTTACTGCACACACCCAAAACATCTAGACTTAGTGTTGGATGAAGGTGCACCTAGAGTTGTAACCATTCCAAATTTTTCTGTACAATTAATCGTCTCAGAAATGATTGCGATTAACAATATAATCTTCACTTGTCAAATTTAAAAAAATATTTATTTTCGTATTACTTTTTTCAACAATTTAAAGTTTTGAATGAATCCCAGGATACATTTTTTTCGTTATGTCATGTGACCCAGATAATGTAGTAACACAGGTACACAGCCTATGAAGAAAAACCATGCCTCTTTATTATCATAAAACATTGTCTTTAACTGTATCTCCCCCCTTGTCATTTGTTTTGCTATGAACGTGTATATGGAGGGTCAAGTGCCAACAACTAGCATAGCTTTAGCTCAACAGTCCGACCAATAATCCCGTTTTTTTATCTAAACAAATATCATATCTAAACAAAATCAACAGTTACCATCAACAGTCATACAGTCATAGCAATGAATTGTGGTTAAACAAAAAAACATGATTACGTAAAAATATTGACAATTAGACAATTCAATTTTATTTATAGTATCAAATCATAACGAGTTATCTCGAGACACTTTACAAATAGAGTAGGTCTAGACCACACTCTATAATTTACAAAGCCCCAACAATTCCAGTAATTCCCTCAAGAGCAAGCAGTGCGACAGTGGCGAGGAAAAACTCCCTCTTGGGAAGAAACCTCGGACAGACCCAGGCTCTTGGTAGGCGGTGTCTGACGGGCCGGTTGGGGTTAGGGACAATTATCTAATTGTTACAGGTCTAGGTGCACCACAATTTTTCAGATTTTCTGAATGAGCTTTGTCCATGGTACTCACACAAAGAGCTCAATTAGCAACAATAGCAGTGATCTGATGCCCCTGTCTGGGAGACCTTCCACTACATCAACATTTAAATTACTTGGACATGTGTTTCTGTCCTTGGATTACCATAATCCTACCCCGTTGAAAGAACAGGCTCTTGTCTGTTATAAAAAATACTTTTGTAAGGGTGTTCATGGCAAAATCATGGCAAGATTTTGTAGGCTATGTAACTGTTTTAGCCAGTGCAAAGTCTGTGCCCTGATTTAAAATCGCCTAATTGTGGAGGTGTTTATGTGTGTGGAGCTCTGAGAATAGAAAGTGTTTTTTATTCGGGGCTTACAAAAATAATAGGATACTTGGTTATTTTTAGACTTGGGCCCCCTCAGTAAGTAAGAAACAAGGGTCAACAACAAAACAACATGACTGGTAGTGATTTTGTGTTTTTCATGGATAAGTCATACTTAAATATATCTAGGTTATCCCTAGGGCTGGGACTAATGGTTATTTATTTTCATTATTGATTTATTCTATCACTCTTTTGGTTAATTGATACATCACTAAAGGTTTAAAAGGACAGTGTGTTCTTCTGTTACTACTTTACAATGCAAAATTAGAAACGGGCAGATGTGTTCATACTCAGTGTGTTGTACAGGTGTGAAGATTATGTTGTTGTGTAGTGACCGACACACTAACGTGCTGACGGATATTGTGTTTTTAGCTGACCAGATAATATTCAGTTAAAACAGATTGGATGACGCTGTTTTGCCCTTATTGTTCTATGCCAAGTTTGCTGGAAGTGATGTGATGATGTGGTGTGAGCACTGCACCTTTTTTAAATGGTACCTTGCTTGTAAGGAAATAACGTGTTTAACAGGCGAACCGGCTTTAACACAGTCAACCTAGGGGATTCCCTGAGACTTGCGCATTTGGCTTGTACAGTCTCTCATGGTGATAAATGCAGACCCTCACAAAAATGGGCAGATGACCAAATGTACGTCCCACTACGTGGGAAGATTGTGAAGCAGCTCAACTAGTTTAAAAACAGAAATTGAATGAATAGAAATTATGATTTGATTAAATGAATATATCAGCTGTAACACCTGAAGACTACATGTTGCAATATGTAAGAGTGTGTACGAACTAGTTAGCAAGAGCACATAGAAGTCTAAACGGGTAGCTAAAAGGAACAAGTAAATGGTAGAAATAAATAAATGGGAAGGAAGGAATGACTAATGACAAAGCGGATGGTAACCACTTCCTTAAGTTACCAGCTAACACTAGCGCTACTACTGTACTGTACTCAGAGGTGTAATGGTAAAAAAAAGAGGTGGGTAAACTATAACTTCTGTGATCAGGTGGACCACGACGTGGTCACCCGGTAAGGTGGGCCACTGCCTACCGGTGTGTATGTGTATCCTGAGGCTATCATTTGACGGTACTACCAAGGGTATCACTGGTTGTTCCCTCATAGGTCACACAATCACTACTCAATTCATACATTAATCTAAGTTCTTGTTAAAGAGACTCAAGAAGGAATAATATGGTTGAAATCTATAAAGTTTACTAAATGACAAAACAGAGAGAACAAACATATTTAAGAGAGATATAGAGGGAGGCTCATACAGTATCCAGGGCTTCCAATGCATAATACGTAATGATTATGGGTTTAGGGATTTGGGATTATTTTCATAGTTGATAAATCTGTTATTTTCTCAATTAATCGATTAGTTGTTTGGTCTATATGTCAGAAAAATGTGGAAAATATGGATCAGTGTTTCCCAAAAGTCCAGGATGACGTCCCTAAAATGTCTCGTTTTGTCCACAACTCAAAGCTATTCAGTCACAGAGAGAAGACACTAGAACATATTCACGTTTAACAAGCTGACATCAGAGAATTTTTTACTTTTGTCTTAAAAATGTCTCAGAATAATTGATTATCAAAATAGTTGTTGATTACAGTTTTTAACAATTGCTAATGTAGCAGGTGCAGATTGACGACAGAAGGATGAATCTGGTGCCACAAATTTTAATTTAAATATAACTCAGTTTCTGTAATTAACAGAAGAAAGACAATTTAAGTAGCACTGTACTTGTTCATTCATCATTACATGAGACATGTAGGCTAGTTTGGGCTAGTGACCATAGACTTAGCTAGTGACTGACGAATCTGGATGCAGTCTGCTGCTTCCTGCTGGATACGCTGGAGATGCTCGATGGTGGTATAAGCCCCCAACGTTGACTTGAAGGCAGTGCTGCGACCATTGACTTCATGACTTCAAGGCACCTAACATTGCCTAATCCTAGTGACTTCCAGGCATAGCTGCCTGGAAGTCAACGTTGGGGGCTTAAATCACAAAACACAGCAAGAGATTGGTCAACACAGACGGTAATGCAGCGCAATATGAAAGACTTCGTCTTAGGTTCAACAACCTATGAAACTAATAACGAACAGTATGAAACTAAAACAACATAATACTAATATTTAAGCTTAATTTAAAATGGCTTAGGAACTATAGGCAATTTGGAGGTGGATGAACTCAATTTAGAGGTGGATAAACACTATTTCCAAATTTTGGGAGGTGCGTAAACGGCGTTTACGTGCGTTTAGCCTCCACTACATCCCTGACTGTACTGACTAATGACTAAAGATAGGGATATATGAAGCAACATCATTATACAGAAACCTACGTCAGGTCACGTGGGAAAAAGTTTTAAGAAGGGCTTGGGAACCTGCATTTTGATGCTAAAATATACTTTGACCAAAATGTGAATATTTAGATTTCAATACATAAGGAACCCTATTGGGAAGCTACAGAATGATATAAAAACCTCCAGTATTAAAAAAAATAATAAATGAGGCCAGCTCTGAGTTAACATTAGGCTAAGATCTAGATAATGCTGCCTCAAATGTCGATCTTACTCTGCCTGTTTTTAGCACTGACTTAATGTAGGGCCCTATGGAATCTGTCTCATAGTTTTTTTAATTTTTTTATTCTCTATTTCAATTCAATTTTATTTATAGTATCAAATCATAACAAGAGTTATCTCGAGACACTTTACAGATAGAGTAGGTCTAGACCACACTCTATAATTTACAAAGCCCCAACAATTCCAACCATTACAGTAATTCGTTCAAGAGAAAGCAGTGCGACAGTGGCGAGGAAAAACTCCCTCTTGGGAAGAAACCTCAGACAGACCCAGGCTCTTGGTAGGCGGTGTCTCACGGGCCGGTTGGGGATATGATGAACAGTGGCAGTAATAGTCACATTAATAATGGAACAGTGACTTCAAATGGTAGTCGTAGTAGTTCATGTCATATCAAGGCGCTGAAGGGCATTACAGGATGTAGCGTGGCCCAGCAGAGCATGGATGGACGTAGCAGGAAGCAGCAGGGTTCAGCAGGAAGCAGCATGACATTGCAGGGCACCGCAGAGCTTAGCAGGGAGTGCAGCAGGACCACGGCGACAGCTGCAACCAGGATCTTGGTGCCAACGTTCTCCAAGGAAATACGCTGGGTGAAAAAACATAAGGACTCCGTGGAGTAAACTCCCCAGAAGCTAGGATTAGTAACAAGCATTTCTGGGACGGGATGCACACAAATGGTAATAGAAAGGGAGAGGAGAGAGCAGCTCAGTGTGTCAAAGGAAGGAAGGAAGGAAGGAAGGAAGGAAGTCCCCCGGCAGTCTAAAACTATAACAGCGTAACTAAGAGAGACAGGACATAATATAATATTTCAGTCCATGATTCTGTGATCACAGAAACTGTTGGGCTCTACATTAATGTTGCAATCAGTCTGTGACTAGCTCCAGCCTGGCCCTCGTTTAAAATAAATAAATAAATAAAAAACTTGCCACCGAACAAAATAACTTTTTTGTCCTACCTTATGACCCTGTTCCAATGTCTAGATCTCTGTCTGGTTCAGTGTAGGTGTCTCATGCCCCGTCACTAATACTCTGACCTCCAGTAAGTGAAAGAGCCAGGCTGGCTGACTGGGATGCTGCAGCCCTCCAGCTACATTCCTCCCTGATGGGAAACTTGGCAGAGCCTGACTGATGGTCTTGTACTGGCCTGATAGCAGCCTCTCAGTGGGATACATTTGTGGGCTGGCCAACGATGACATGAAAGTAGCCCTGCTGAGCACAACCATGGTTACGCTTCAAACTATTAGGACTGGGTATCGTGTTTTTTTGATACGATTTTTATAAGACAAAAATCAATTACAGCCTTGCACATTATGGCACAAATCTTTTTATTTATGTTCCAGCTCCGGCTACGTGAGCCCTGTCTCTGTGTAACGTAGAGTTTTTCCTGCATGTCTCTACGACGTGCAACGTTAGACAGCCAATCACAGACATTATTAGATATTGGTAGAAGCATGCTGATTGGCTCCCTGACGCTGATGCGATTTGCTCCTTAGGTATTGAAATGGAGTATCGAATGACCAGGCATTTTTCGATACTTTTGAGGCAATTCGGTCGGTGCCTAAAAAGTGTTGAATTCTGTATATAACCCTACAAACAATAGCTCATTTTCAAGTGATTGTCTTTGGTTAGACTTGGTATTGCTCTCCAGGACTCAGTCACCAAAATTGTTCACACTAAATTAAACAAAATCCTTGTGGTGATAGTCTTGGCAAAGGCTTGGATATCTGATACTTTAGAGATCGCTTTTTCCTGGAAGATGAAAGCATGAAATGAATGAACAGGTCATCATATTATGGTAACATCCTGGCCTCCGGCAACTCAGCGCTCCACCAAACCGAGGGCCTTCTTTTGGTCACCATAGAGATCCCCAGCAGCAGAAAGAGGCTTTGTCCACAGTGTTTGCATGAGGAGAAAGGCTTGTGGGCCAGGGAGGAAAGGAGAGAGGACTCTCACGCCTCAACAAGGAGGCCATGCTGACCCTGAAATACCTACACCCTCACTTAACACACTGTCAGTAGGGCTGGGGGAGAGTGTGTGGGGGTGGGCCAGAGGGGGCTGGCCACATGATGAAACAGCAATTTGTTCTGTACAAAATGTCAAACACGTGATAAAATAATAGGAGCCTAAATGAATGTGTGTTAAATAGCGCTGGGTACCAAATTCAATACTTTTTAGGCACCGACCGAATTGCCTTGAGTATCGTCATTCAATACACAATTTCAATACCTGTTTTTTTAGGAGTAAATCTCATCAGTGTCAGTGAGCCATGCAGCATGCTTCTACCAAGATCTAATAATGTCTCTGATTGGCTGTCTAACGTTACACGTCGTAGAGACACGCAAGAAAAACTCTACGTTACACCGAGACGGCTCACCTAGTAGGAGCTGAAAAATATATAAAAAGATTTGTGCCATAATGTGAAATGTTGTATAAAATTAGTATCTTAAAAAGTTTAATTCAGGAACCGGTATCAAAGTCACTGTATTGGTACCGGTATCGAAAGTTTTTGAGTGATACCCAGCCCTAGTGTTAAAAGGGTTGACGCAAGGTTTTAAGGAGGTTCTTGACCAAAATAAAAAGGTTGATGCTAGGGCTGCACGATATTTTATTTCATCGTCTACATCGCGATGTGGGCATGAGCGATAGTCACATCGCAGGGCGTGCAATGTTAACGCTACAACTTTTTTGCTGCTTGATAGAGAAGTATCAGGGCTGTGCTCGATTGAACGAATTCTTAGTCAACTAACACTCATTCAATTGTATCGACTAATCGATTAGTTGATTGAATCGACAAATCTGTAAGTCTGCGTTTCTCCGCAAAGAGTCATGCAAAAGCACCACTTTAATTCTTGTGTTTAGCAGAGATGTGCTCGTACGTTTCTTGGAAATAAGTCATTCAGCATGAAAAAAAGCATAAAATATGACTAATCGACTAAAGAAATCTAAATCCGATTAGTTGACTAATCCACTAAGAGGGAGCAGCCCTAAAATGTATACTGTCACCGCTCTCCTTTTTACGTGATTGTTACCGGCTGAGCCTTCCCCTTTAAGACAGATGGCCATGTGGGCAACGTGTGGATGTGACTTAACGTTAGTGCGACGGGGTTTGTTATGGGAAGTAAGAAAGTAAGTGAGGCCCTCCCGTGTGTAGAAAAGCGCCGTAAGCGGCAGCCGGCCATTTTTCACCGCAGAGTTGCCAGAAAGCTACTTCCAGCGAGGTTAAAGCTAATATAGTTAGCCTTAAAAATCAAGGCGTCTGTCCCAACTAACGTTACAGTTCGGAGCTGTGAAGCTGGAAACATAACACTAATCTACAACAGCAGTCTGTTTCTGATATAACGTCATTTACACTGATTTAAGTCTTCTTGGATACACAGTTTGTTGCTAGTGCGTGACATGCAGGCTCTGCATGCACAGCCAACCACCAATCACAATCAATGATGATCAATTTATCAAACAAACAAAGCTAGGCCCCGCTAGTCGACCACAACCTGAAATTTAGAGGAAGCAACGTGCATACATTATTAATATCATTGACTTTATCCTGGATTAATATAATTAGATAATAATTAGTATAATTATAATTAGATAGTATTGTATGAATACAATGGTGTCATGTCAGTCAACCAGTGTATTTAAATTTAAATTCATTTGGCGAGGATGCGGACTCTTTAGGTTTGCCCTGTTGTCTTCCAGGGCCTTTTTCCACCCTGCGTGCTTCGTGCTTCCACTCCCTGTGTGCATGTACAGAATATCCCAAAGACTTTGAACCCACCGACTCAAAATGAAGGCCGTCAGGCAGCTCCCTTCTTCAGTGTTTTACAGCATCTCTTATCGCTCAGCTCACATAAGCATGGGAAAGAACAATTATTCTGGCACTTTATTGATATAAGAGAAGTGAACGCTATAAATCAAGATTACAGTCATGTTACTCAATATACCCGCAGTTACTAACATTTATTCCATTGTCACAATGTCTGTAGGTTTAATATAACAGCAACAGATTCAAGACAGGTTTGGTTCTGCACCTGCATGACTTGTTCAATTCAGTACAGAAGTTGCAACCAATCAGTATAATATTTTGTCTCTGTGTAATATTGAAGCATTTTGCAGTTTTTATAGTGCTGAAACAGCGTATGTACATACAATACCCGATACAGATTTATGTGCAATAGCTAATATCAGCCTATATCGGCCCAATCCACAGTGAATTGCCTATTTTGATAGTTGATTAACCGTTTAAGTCACGTTTCAAGCCAAAATGCCAAACGTATGCTGGTTCCAGCCTTTCGAATGCATCTTTGCTGCTTTTTTAATATTATGGTAAATTGAAGATCTTGTTTTGGACTGTAAGTTGGACAACTCAAGACTAATGCCTTTTTTAGGGTTAATGAAACCTTTACTATGCAATTATTAACATTTGTTAGATATTTAAAGAGAGAGGGGCAGACATGCAGTAAATCGCCCAACTCCTATAGTGCGCACACTCTAACAGGTGAGCAAGTGGAATAAGGACTGCATGTGGTCAATGTGGATAAAATGGAGATGAAAAATGACGGATAAATACAGTATTTTAGTGGTGAAGCACGCAACACGTTTAAGACCGCGCTTGTTTTTTCATTTTTAACTTGCATCACTTGCACATCAATGCCGGTAAAAATCGTTTAACGCTAGACAGCCAATCACAAACATTATTAGATCTTGGTAGGAGCATGCTGATTGGATCTCTGACGCTGATGAGATTTCCTCCTTAGGCATTGGAATTGGATATTGAATGGCGAGGCATTTTTCAATACTCAATACAATTCGGTCAGTGCCTAAAAAGTATTGAATTTGGTACCCAGCCCTAAGGTGGCCACTGAGTGGCTTCTTCCACCCATAAAAAATTCTTCTAGTCCATAACTGACTGACAGCTATGGACTTATTAGCCACGGTTTTAGAGCTTTTATTTATTCATTTATATATTTAAGTATCTTTTGGTTTTTAAGTGTCATGCCTCTGGGTGTTTCCTCACTTATGATGGCATTTCCTAAGCTTGGTTCCTGTTTTTAATAAATCTTTTTTTTTTTTTTTTTTTTTTTTAAAGACATTTTTGTCAATTTAGGGGTGGGACGGTGAATGGGGCTGGGGGGGAGGGGTAATTTGTGTGTATGAAAAGTGCTTTAAAAATTCTGTCTGATTGAGCTAGCTAGCGTTTGGCATAGCAACCCCATCAGTTGAAGAATTGACAGACCTGTCAGCCAATAAGACACAAACACGTAATGTCCTTTTTAAACCCTCTCTGATTGGTCTCTTCTTGCTTGCGGTCCATTCACCGAAGATACAAAAGTACAACACTGCTGTCTTCTTAAGTGACAAAAAAATTGGAGAATAATTGTGTTGTTAATTCCCAACATCAGAAACATTAACATTTAACTTACAGTAACTAAAATTTACAGTGTGTGTAATATGGTTGCCTCCAAAAATAGTATATGCTCATGTTTAAGAGTTTTTAACCGTGGAGAATTACTTATGAACAATAGTGAGAAAAACAATCAGTTTTTTTTTCAGACCAAATCTTGATGCCATTGCCTGCGGGAGCAACTTTCCATCAGATGGTTGTGTATTTGGGCTGCCGTCCAAAACAAACTCCATAAAAGAGCTGTTGGCGTCATGTGACTGAAATCCTCACTGCTCCATTGTTTTCTTCACACACACAAATACAAAATAGCCTGTTGGTTGCATAAACTTCCCTTTATTTTTTTATTTATTTTTTTTTTTTTCTTTCTTTTATTTAGAATCTAATACGTAGAACAAATTAAGAATTACAAAGACAAAAACAAACTTCAAAACCCCCACCCACCCCTACCACTCCCCCATGCATTCATACCACAATCATCACCACAATCAACTCCACATTCATAGTTAAAAAAAAAAAAAAAGAAGCACCAAGCAAACAAAATAATAATAACAAAGAAAATAAAAACTTAACATAAATCAATCCTCTAATTCAAGTAAACAAACATTCCATTTCTTTTCATGCTTAATTATTCTGTTATTTGTTGCTATAATTGTTTCCAGCATATGCTGATGATAAACTCTATTCTTAGTGTTTTATACATAAATTTGATATAGTTTTAGCTTTAAAAATAAACATTTTACCTATCAAAATAATCATTCAAAAAGTGTTTGCATTTACCCTCATATACACATAACAAAATATTCTGAGGTGTGATTCGCAAAACAATATCCATAGACTTTAACCATATCTGTATATTGGCCCAAAGTTTAACAACATGCGGGCAAAAATAAAACCAATGCATCAGGTCTTCCTCCTCATCCCCACAGAACCTGCAACAAGGGTCTGAAAAACTTCCCTTTTGGCTGAGTAATAGAGAACATGTATTAATTTATTCAGTTTTAAGCATTTTCCACTTCCAGTTAACCAAGGACAGGCTTGTGACACTGAGATGACCGGAGACTTTGACACCACTGCTGTGATCATGTTGACCGTGAAGTTAAGCTGTCCAATGACAGCCTGCCGATCCGTCAAGATTCAACGGGGATTATAATTACATTTGGTGCAAGCAAAGTCTCTCCTCCCCTCAAACTCCGAATGCATTTATGCTAAGTTACATATACGTCAAGCTTTGGGCTCAGCCTGCTTTCAGCCAGCAGTTGCTAAATTAAGAATACAGATTGAGGTGAGTATGTGCATAGAGATGAGGGGGAGGTGTGTGGGGAAATAAATATACAATATGTTTTGACAGTTAATACAGATAATCTTTGTCAAACATCTTGGCAAATTTCATTAGTTTGGTGTCTGATTAAACCTTGGAAAGCTAAATAAATAAAAATACTGTAAGTTAAAACCATCCATTTACCGCTGTGCTTACCCAGGTCGGGTTTGTGGTTGCAGGAAGCTAAGCAAAGTAACCCAGAAGAATGTGTCTGGAAAACTTGCAGAAAAACCGCAGTATATTTCATAAAAACGTTTAAATGTGAACAATTCTTCACTATCTTTTAGGAAGCTCGGTGCCTTTTACCTCCGGCACTCCGCTGAGCTTGATTTGACATAAATACGTTCTCCTTTTGGTTTCTCTGTGGAAAAGATCATTTCTGTGGTTTAGTGCTAATTCACATCTCTGTTGCTCTCATTATAAACCCATCCATGATCAGAGGCCTGAGTGGTAGATGGAACTCATTTTACAGATTTTGTTGGTAGAGGCCACTTCTGCACACACGCACACGCACACGCACACGCAGCAGCAGCTCCTCTGTCAGCAGACGAGTTGTTAGCTGTTGGGATGGAACCAATGAGAAAACCACTTCCTGTCCTTGTAGCGAGTTGCTATAGTGCTGAAGCGACATTGTTTGTTTTTCTCTCAGCCAGTTAATGATAAGCATAATGCTACATGTGGTGGCAGTTCTGTGTAACTTGTGTTTGATTATGTAAGCTAATAACTTACTCCAGCAGTAAACACAAAGCTAGATGTTACCATGTTTATGAGGCGTCGGTGTATGGCTCAACAGTTTGAGCGTCACACACCAAAATACAACGGACTGCTTTACTCAGCAGGATTTATTTACTGCAGCAACTTCTAGCTGCAACACACAGGTAAATACTATATACAAAATACTGTTATACAGTGTACTATACACAGGTTTTCCCCCAGTGAAAGCCCGGTGGCCCACTGGGAATTAGTTTTAAATGTTTTTATGTTTTAAGACGTTTTTTTTAAACTACAGTGACAGTGGGAAGGCTAGATTGGAAAGTTAGATGTAGTCATATTTTCAAATCTTCGGTTAGCTTTTCCCCCAGCACTGACTTATTGTGTAGGGCCCTGTGGAATCTGTCTTATAGCTTTTTTTTTTTTTTTTTCATTCTCAATTTCGCGATTTTGTCCATGATTCTGTTATCGCAGAAACTATTGGGCTCTACATGAATGCTGCCATCAGTCTGGGACTGGCCCCAGCCGGCCCCTCATCGAAAATACAGACACTTGCCACGGGGCTAAACAACTTTTCTGGGGGAAACACTGATACTTAATAAAAAAGTTTATAAAGTAACCAATGATTTGGCTGCTCCTCCATAAAATGAGTTCATATCACTGCAGCACAGCACAGATCTGCTGATTTTTCGCAGATCAGTCTTCTCTGTTAGAGCCACAAAGTATTAGAACTCCATACCAAGCGAGATCAGAGAATGGAACAGCTTTGCAGGTTTTTATATTCAAGATGAAACAGAATTAATGTGACTTGTGTTAGTGTTGTGTTTTATTTAATTCAGAAGACTATAATTCTTTGTAAAATCATACAAAAAAAATATGAAAAGATACAAATACTATTTCAATTCAAATCCTATAATAGCATACTGTAGAGTGAAGAAAGCCCAAGAAGCACTTATTTTGCACAAACATCTGCAGTCAAATGTGTTCTCTTGAGTGTGCGTACATTCTGTTCTTACCAAAGAACAAATCCTACATAACAAAATTGAGGAATGTGAAAACTGCACAAGTGGCCAATTTAGATGATAAATGTGGTACAAGATTTTTCTTTTAACAAATTATGATCAGAGAAAATGTAATGCCAACTTTCAGCACCTGACAGCAGTCAGTGCTACGAGCACACATCGCTCAGTACCCAAAAAACAAACTAGGCTTCAATAACCAGCACCAACTCTAAGTACTGTTAAACTCGGTGACGAACCGTTCATTGCGTGCAAGTTCATTGCATAACTTCTTGCCATTTGAGGTGGACTGTAGCAATCCCCGGACTCTTTTTGACTTGATGGTTTCAGGAGGCTGGTGTGAGAGGTGCCGCGAGGTTCAGGGGTGTCGCAGCACATGGCTCAATTTCATCCTCCCACACTATAAATTTACAACATGTTTGAGATATAGCTGTTTTCTCTCTGTAGAATTATGCTCAGAGATAGTCATAAAGGTTTCACATCACACACACTGTTCGGTGTTCCACCCTCGGTTCAAGGTCCTCTCAACAAGCCAGCTCTGGTTATGTGACACCAGGTTAGAGCACAGGATCTGATGTTTAACTACAGCATGCTGTAAAACCATTAACCTCTGATATTCAACAGGCTTAGGGAATGTTTACAATGGCTGCCTGCTGCCTCTTGTACCATCGCTCTTAAACTGGGCTAATCCTGCATTCACACTGTGGCACATCCTAAACAGATGTTATTTCTATGCTGGCCCAAAGTGTGGTCCACTGTGCCTGCAGCCACATCGCTGCAACCAAAATGGCACTTTCTGGTTTGGTTGTGCTGAATCCCCACCAGGCTGCAGGTGCTACACTGTGGTTGACCTTTAACCTCTCTGCAGAGCAAGTCTTGAAAATTGCACATTATAAGGGAAAATGGCTCGATTGGTATGGCATAAGGATGATAATAATTAACCGTTAACCGACAATACGAATTCTAAACGATTAATGCTATAAGTTAAATAGTTAAAAATATATTATTATAACAAAAATAAAAAGGTAATTAAAAGAGTTTTGCATCGTAAAAAAAAAATGGACTATACAATATCTATTTCTTAACTGCTAGATAAGTTAAGTTTTCACCAGCAAGTGTGTTTTAAGCTCTTTTTCCTGCTAAGTTCATGGCTCTCTGTTGCATGGTGTTCGCAGTGGAGAGCTACGTGACACATGCCACTAAATGGATGAGGACTGGAGGGTTAAATCGTTTGTCCTACACAACAGAGTGTGCCAAGCAGACACACAGCTGACAGCCTTGCAGGTGGATGCGCTGGAGACCGGCTCGGACAGCTGTGGACTTGTGTCAGTCGCAAGAACACGCCAGGAAAGTGGCTGCATGTGTGCACCGCAATGCACGCAACTGATCTTTGTGGTAGTGAGGCTAGCTGGGCTAACTACAGTTAGGTATCAGCCCTGTACAGCTAGCGGAGTGAGCAGAGCCTGTTAGACCCGGGCAAAGGTTAAAGGGAAAGGCTGGTGTTGTTCTATAGTTTTCTTATTAACAAATGCCACAAAAGACCCAAACCAACAATTTGATTCTCCACCTCTCAATACCTTTAGACTTCCCTGCCCTGTTTGTGGCACTCAGACCCAAGCTCATTGGTTCCTACTGAATACTTAAATCTTTGGATAGGATTCACAAATATATAGTTTATTTCTTCCAAAAAGGCTGATCCCTGTTGCTTTTAGCAACTGTTGCTCAAACAGGATGAAAGAGTGCACTTGCTGGGGACTATTTTCAGATTAATCCACATTTGGTGCACTTGTGTAGTGGTACCAAACTTTTTGTAGTACAATGGCAGTAGGGCTGGGCAACATATCTATTTTAGATATCGTCCTATCGTGATGAGACAAGTGTTGTCTATTCCTGGTTTTAACGGCTACGTTACAGTAAAGTGATGTCATTTTCTGAACTCTCCAGACTGTCCTAGCTGTTCTACTATTTGCCTTTACCCACATAGTCATTGTATCCAGGTTACTGATGACCAAAAATTTCATTGTGTTAATATTATTAATATATGAGAAAGCACCAATAGTTAACCCTACAATATCGCCGCAACATCAACATTGAGGTATTTGGCCAAAATATCGTGATATTAGATTTTCTATTGCCCAGCTAAAACAATAAACAATAAAATCCCTTATTGTCAAGTTACCCAGAGCCACCCAACCCCCAATATAACATGCAACTGTTCGGTCGCTACAGGATGGACGGAAAGATGGATGGATGGATGGATAGTTGGTTTGGTATTGGTTGACACATAGATATGGTATGTTCCACTAGATAACACTTCCCAATAGTATGTGTTTGACAAGGCACAGCATACTTCCTAAGAATTGGTATGTGCGACTGCTACAACTGTCACTGCAGGGATCATTAGGGTATCATATTATCATAGTTGGCCTGCCTCTATACTGCACTGTTTTGCTGTGCATGGCTCTGCTGACACTGTGGGTTTCCTGTTCATGCTTTGAAATGGACAGTGAAAAAAACTGAAAATCAAATCAGAAAGTCATACTCAAATGTCACTAATGCACGCATTACTATGACAAGTGATGCTGGTGATGTGAAGAAGAGATTTATGGAGATATTAAAAGATGTAGACTTGCCCTGTGCCACTTTGCTACACGCTTCAAGGATCTTCTTCATAGAGCCACTGGTATTGCCAGAGATACAAAGCCAAAGTATGAGTGAAAGACAGAAAGGTGGCAATCTATTTCTGGTCACCTCCTGTGTAGTCTATCGATGACATTTCATTTCACGGATTGTTCCGGTTCCACCGGATGTTCCTTGTTTCGGCCGGATGTCCTTTATCTTCCTCTTCCTTTTGTGTTGGCGTTCTAACCTCCGGTGGATTCATGAGGACTATGGTTAACTGCTCCTCAGATCTCTGCAGGGTAAATCCAGACAGCTAGCTAGACTATCTGTCCAATCTGAGTTTTCTGTTGCACGATAAAAACAACCTTTGAACGTGCACACGTTCCACCAAAACCAGTTCCTTCCCGAGGCTATTTTGCAGAAGCACCCATGGCTCCGTTTGGTGCTTAGACGATTGTGATTGGTTTAAAGAAATGCCAATAAACCAGAGCACGTTTTTCTCCCATCCCAGAATGTTGAGTGGACTAGCCAGACCTTCCGCCACAGCCAGATTCCCGCCCCCCCCATGGTGCAGTAAATGGATTATATGAAGCTTGCTTACTTTACATGACTGGTTAACTTACCCATCAGTCGCCAAGCTTTAAACCGTTCAGTTTTTCAGATCTACTGTTGTCTGAACTCCCCTTTTTGATGTTGGAATTTGTGGAAGGACTGGCTTACTTGTTAAGAGAGCTTGAAATCAGCATGCCTAGATGGATTGATGGATGGATGGATGGATAGAACAGTGGTCTAAGTGGCATTGACGAAAAACACTTGTGAACCCGGGCAGTGCTGCGGCAGCGAGTGTAAAGTTGTAACTAATGTTGCGTCCGTCTAATTGTCTCTTTCTCGAGATTTCTTTCTTTCTCTTTGCCAAGAAGACTCATTGGTGTCTTGTAATCACATTGTCAGATTTTTTTTGGGATACCAAAGGTAGTTGGTCAGCACACAGTTTGAGGACCCGCCCTCTGATCCCGTCAGGTCCTGCTGTTTTCTTAGTGTTCACATGCTTTAGGGCTTCCTGACCTCATGCTCTCAAAGCGAGCATTTGAGCCCCGATAATAGCCCCGCTTCATATTTGCCCCCCAATGTTAAAACCTACACTCTAGTCATTTAATTGACTTTTGATATGAAAATATTGATGATTGCTGCTTCATTGGTTACATATTTGGGTGGAACCTTCCATAAACCTCATGGAAAAAAAAGTCTTCTGCACAGTAAATGCCACAGATTACATGGAAACATGATTGGCTGCAGCCTTGCCTTGGAAGACGATGCATATCTCTATGCCCTAGCCCAGAAGTAGGCATACGACTCTGCTTTCAACATGAGATAATTGTACTGTACAGCATTCCAGTAGTGTACTATGCACCTCACCTGTTCAGCCATATCATCTTCATTAACAGCCGATGGTTATGTGGGCTGTGTCATAAATGTGATTACATCCAAAGGTTCAACTTGACTATTGCCTCATTTTACGTCCTTCCAACAGCAAGCTGACTCACCCTGAATGGTTCAGCAATCATCAACCAGCCTGACTTGGTACAAACCCTTGGATCGATGCATAATCCACATTGTGAGTGGAAAAGAGGGTGCGTCAGTCCGGAGCGAATGCTGAGGTTGCAGTAATTGATCCTAAATGATCACTTGGCAGAGAATAACTTGGAGATAGCGGCTGATAGCTGAGGATGTTGTAGATAGATGTGGTTTTATCAGATGATGGAAGTGCAACAGGTGGGTGGGGACATTTTCTTTTTTATTAGAGTGACAGATGTTACATGCCTGCTACTGCCTCATGCGCACCCATGCTGTAAGGGTTCGGAGTTTTTTCTTCACATGGACGTGGAAGCCTATTTACACCAAGTGGAGAAGTAAAAAAAAGGAAATGTTAGTAAAGACAAAAATTGAAATAAATTAGGGACAGAATTGTAAAACTGACTAATTATCTTGATTGTGCATGTTCACAGTACAGTTGGCAGCAACAACACTAGGACAAGTTACAACATTGATATATTGGAAAATGACAATACCTTTTATGGAGCTGACACCTTTTGTGTTCAACAATGATTTCCAGGAGTCCAGTAATAAAGACGTAGCCCATGATGCCGTTTATCTGTGTTTTATTTTTGCCCCCAACGGTGCCTTCCAGGCAGCGCTGCCTTGGGAGGCACTGGTTATGGTTATGGTTAGGGTTAAGGCAGGGCTCCAGACTGCGACCAAATGGTCGCATTTTGCGACAAAAATTTGAGAGCGTGCGACTGAATTTTACATCCAGAGAATTTGCCCCCTTTTTTTACACGTTAAACGTTGACATTTCGATACTTGAGAGCGCGTAAGCACAAGCTTATCTGTCCTCTCTGAAAATTGACAGAGAGCAGAGCTCTGACACAAACACACACGCCGAGCTGCAGACGATGCTAGGGCTGGGTACCGAACGTCGATACTGTTATGGCACCGAAAAATGATTTATCTTTCGGTGCCAAATTTTGGTTCCAAAAGCATCTGAGCGTGTAAACGCAAGCTTATCTGTCCTCTCTGCATATTGACACAGAGCGGAGACACACACACACACACACACACACACACACACACACACACACACACACACACACACACACACACACACACACACACACACACACAGAGAGGTGCGGACGGAGTAAAATCTGCAGTTTTGTTGAAGTCACAGAGAGTCATGGTTGGTTTCAAGTGTGGTTACAGTTTTTCATAATTTCACGCAAACAGCGTTTGCTGCGATATGATATTAATGGCGAGCCGAAAGCGGTTGCGGTGCTGTTGATGTTACACCTCCTCAGAGACTAGCAGCCAGGCACAACAGTGGTTTCTATGCCCTGGTGACTGACTGACAGGCTGAGGTTGTAAGGCAAGGCAACTTTATTTCTACAGCACCTTTCAGCAACAAAGCAATTCAAAGTGCCTTACATGAAACATTAAAGAGCAATTAAAAATGGTCATGATGAAAATAAAACCGGCTAAAAAATAATATACAAATACAATAATAAACAAAATATATATTCTTTTACTGTCATGACCGCGATGGGGCTGTCACCTTCTATGTTGCATCTTCAAAAGTGACACTGAATTTGAAACAGCACATTGTAATTTCTGCATCTATTATAAAAGTATTTATTAGTAATACAGTGAAAATTTGTAGAAATGTGAATATTTGGTTAGCATGTTGATTTACGGCGTGTGCCCCTAAATTTTCTGGTTGTGCCCCTAAAATTTTCAGTTTGGGGGCCACTGTGCTCCTAGTGAAAAAAGTTAGTCTGGAGCCCTGCGGTTAAGGTTAGGGTTAGGTGCCCTGAAGGCAGCGGTCGCAGCGCTGCCTGGAAGGAGCAGTTGGGGGCAAAAAACACCATCGAGTATTGATGTTAAACGGTTAAATGAATACGGAGGTCCTTCCCCCGCACATGGGATTAGACACTTAACCAGGCATAGGCCACAGCAGGATTAGCAGAGACCGGTTACTGTTTCGGTCCGTTAGGAGAGGAAGTCAGATGCAGTATACTATATAACTGTCTAACTGGCATCTGTCAGCATCTGTCCAAGGCCGTGATTTTCAACATGAATCCAACATATTGGCAAAGATAAATCGGCATGTTCGTTAAAAAAAAAAAAAAAAAAAAAAACAGCCTCAACAACATTGATGATACACTTACTGGCCTGTAAAGTGGCGACTACGGTAGCCATCAGATAAGCTTATGGTTATTTGCAATCTTTTCTAAAAAGCATCATATCTTACAATTACATTCCAGGATATAGTGACCTTTCTCTCACCGAGAGTCTTTGGATCAGAATAAAATCAGTTTGACTACTGTGCGTTAGCTCTACATATACAGTATTTATACCATAACATTATAACGATGCCTGAAACAGGTTAATGTCAACCGTTCATTTTACACACAGCAACAAAACAAAATGCTGAGGGGACATCACTACGCTATTTCATGTTGGTTTTGAGCACTATGCACAGGGGCGATATGTATGTATATAACGGAAACACGGCGCTATGTGCAAAATAATCGTTTTCCACAATTACTCTGTTTTTGTGATCGTTGGGAGCTGAAATTGCAATTCAAAATTTGATTCATTTCACAGCCCTATCCTAACAAGACTGTTCTGCCTGCATGTTTATGACCTTGTTTAAGTGTCCTGCTGTAGGTCTGACTCAGACTTCATATGTTAATTAGGCCAAGGAAGCGCCATGCGTACAGTATGTAAATAGGGAAGTTGCATGACGTACATACCTTGTCATTCGGTACAAACATGCAGTGATTGTATTGATGTGGACTCTCAGATTGACGTAAGACACATGGAAGTGGACTGCGTTGGATTAATTGCACTGAAAGTGATTGTTTGCACTAGCTGAAGGCAGCCATTATATGTCCCATCCTGACATGGTTATTGATATCTCTCCCTGCTGCTGCATGTTATACAATTATGAGACACTTAGACTTGAAGTAAGTTATGAGATTGGAAATCCAAATTCTCAACTTCTCAAGGCAAAATAATGAAATAAGTGGAAAGTTATAACATACTAAGTCATAACTATGATCTACTTACTATGTCCAACTTTGTAATATTTCATCACTATGATTTGGTAGGTCTTATATTGACTTTTGACTGCCTCACAACTATGACTGAAGGCGTTATCTGTGCTCTCTTCTAAGCCACCAGACTAAAAAAAAAAAAAAACAATTTTAGCTGGTGGAACACGGGAGATGCTGGTACAGATGACTTAGCAGTTAGTTAGTTAGTTAGTGTTACTACGGGACTTTCTTTACGTTGAAGAAATAGCGCATGCTAGCTGCTAGTGCAGGCTAACGTCACCTGTGCTGCGTTTAGTGCGTTCCATAGCAACCAGCTCGTTAGGTGCAGCCAATAAGAGCCTATTTGATTGTGAATATGATTATTCGTTAATAAAAATCTATTTTTGCTTTGCGTCGGGCCAAACAACGCTCCTTAGCTGTGGTATAATCACAACAATTGGGGTTTTCTTTCATTCCTAACATTTCATACATTTTTTTATTTCCCTGGTGGAGATGGGTTTCCAAATATATCTCAGTGGCTCTTGGAGTGATGATTCATTCCCAGGAAATACAGATAAGAGCCAGACCCAGTAAAGGGCTCTTTGGAAAGTCCGAAATCTCAGCAGCCGTTGGGACACAGTTAGGACTGGGTATTGTTCAAAATGTTCGATACCAATAACAATACCGTGACTTCGATACCGGTTCCTAAATGATACTTTTTTTCGATACCAATTTATGTATTTTCCAGCTCCTACTCGGTGAGCCGTCCTGCGTGTCTCTACGACGTGTAACGTTAGGCAGCCAAGACATTATCAGATCTTGGTAGAAGCATGCTGCATGCTGATTGGCTCACTGACGCTGATGAGTTTTACTCCTTAGGTATTGAATTTGGGTAGTGAATGACGAGGCATTTTTCGATACTCTATACTTTAGAGGCAATTCGGTCAGTGCCTAAAAAGGGTTGAATTCCGTACCCAGCCCTACCAGACACAGGACTGAGTATCATTAATCAGCTGACGTCCAGATGGTACTGTATATTACTGACATTGTATATGGAGAGAGACTGTAATATATTACTGATTAGTGTGTGTGTGTGTGTGTGTGTGTGTGTGTGTGTGTGTGTGTGTGTGTGTGTGTGTGTGTGTGTGTGTGTGTGTGTGTGTGTGTGTGTGTGTGTGTGTGTGTGTGTGTGTGTGTGTGTGTGTGTGTGTGTGTGTGTGTGTGTGTGTGTGTAGGAGAGAGGCAGGCTGCGGCCGCGGCTCTGCCAAATGAAGAAGGGAACCAGCGGCTACGGTTTCAACCTGCACAGCGAGAAGTCCAAACCGGGCCAGTACATCCGAGCTGTGGACGAAGACTCTCCGGCACAGAGAGCCGGCCTCCGGCCACAGGACAAGATCATCCAGGTACACAACAGCCTCGCTCCCATTGTTCCTGAGGGCTGCGACTTGTGCCGCTGTCATTCTGTTTGTATGTGTGTATCCGCTCTAATCCTATTACATCAGTGGCCAGACGGAAAACTGAAATCCCAAGAGGTATATTAGATTATTATTGGATGGAGAATGTATTTATTTAGCTCTAATGGACACATGCTTTTGCATGATTTTGCATGTGAAGTGTGTTTATCTACAGCAGGGGTCGGCAACCTTTTTGATATGAAGTGCCAGGTCATTTTATTCCATAGCAACATTTGATAACCTTTCCCATAATCAGGACATTGTAATTGTATCTGGAGTATGATAGGAGGCTGCCGTCCTTGTGAAAACATCTGAGTTGAAATCATTAACCTTACCAACATTACACCAATCTTGTTTATCATCTTACTGTATTTTCCGGACTATAAGTCGCTCCGGAGTAGAAGTCGCATCAGTCAAAAAATGCGTCATGAAGAGGAGACATATATAAGTCGCACCGGACTATAAGTCGCATTTATTTAGAATTGTTTTTTTTCTTTTTCATCTGTCAAATACACAATAGCACACAGAACAACTGGCTGAATACGGTAGGTGTCCGGTATGTTAACGTAACATATTAACAGTTAATCAACTACACAATAGCACACAGAACAACTAGCTACCAGGGCATGGAGCGTGGAGGTATTAAAAGGCGTGGAGACGTAGCTGCACCGTTGACCAGCCCCTCCCGACTCCTTCCTCCAGCTCTGGCCATCTAGCTTTCAGCCCGCGATTAGCCGATTAGCTTTCTTTGATTTCTTCATTGCAGTAAGAGTCACCTTTTTGCCAGTCCCTCACAAGTTTCTCCCTCATTTCAAACTTTCTTTCTGCTGCTCGATTACCGATTACCGCGTATATCTCTTTTCTTCCTCAGTTGTCTTTAGGAGCAGCGTTCTAGTTGTCACGAGCCTAGAGCGCCCTCTCGCGGCTGTAGACGGTAATTTTTTCAGTATGAATTAACATGTAATTTAAACATGTTTAAATTATATATATTTTGATATATAAGTCGCACCTGACTATAAGTCGCAGGACCAGCCAAAGTAGGAAAAAAAGTGCGACTTATAGTCCGGAAAATACGGTATATACTTCAAAACAGGAGAATTAAGAGTAACAAACAGAAATTTGAGAACTATACAATAATGCTGCCATGCTTATGAAACATTCACATCTGAGTTGGAATCCTTAATCTTGTCAGCAATACTCTTAATACTTGTATTTTTTATAGATTTATATGCACTGTTCCCATTTTGCATACTGCTTGCAATGCTATTCCCTCATTTCAAAAAAGGTAGCAATGGCAGCAAATGTCACAATGGGAGAATTAAGAGTAACAAACACTATACAAGATTAAAAAAAAGACACTGGGACAGAGCCCTTGTATGTGAAGTCACATGTGCTACATTAAACAGATGCCTACCAGTCAATGTACACAAGCGTCGGAGTGGTCAGTTGTCAAACGACTGCGGGAGGGGCTGAGCACGCTCTTCACATGTGAGAATATCTGCCAACAGGGATATGTTGATCTGAAGACAATGTCCCTGAGACGGCAAAACTTCTCTGGTACAGATATCCGGCGGGTGAAGATGCAAGTCCCGTGATCACGCCTCGCGGCGGTTTCCAGTTGTTTCCGTAGCTCTGCAAACTTTGTCACCCACGGTGTTGAAGTCTTCAGCCCAGTCAGCTGCATTTCCACGTCCTGTATATCCAGCCAGTCCATCAGAGAGAAGTCCAGTTCATGTCCATCAAAGCTAACCGGTTTAAGAATGAGAACATGGGTCCATACTTCTGAAATTCCCGAAAATCGTGTTGTAAACTCCGACTCAAGCCCTTTCCCCGTTTTGCAATGCAATTAGCAATGTGATAGCTTCCTTTGGTAGCATGGTTTCTGGCCGTGGGCGAATACTTTGAATACTTTGTTAGCTTGCTTCCCATACTTGGACGTGGCACGGGTTGATAGATTCAGCCTTGTCTGCCGCATCCTTGAAAGTTTTCTCATGTTTGGTCTCAAAATGGCGTTTAACACTCGATGTTCGGCAAACAACATTTTTCGAGACATAAAGTGCACACACAAGCACGGTCCTTCTGAAACCCAAAACCCCACTCTTCTGTCCGTGGGGGCTGGAATGCCCCAACATTAACTTCAGCTTTCTTAGCTAGCGGCCCTGCAATTGCCGACCTACCGCTACCGAGCAGCAGCAGCGTTACTACTAGGAGCCTACTAGCCAATCGGAGCAGAGGCAGAGTAGGGTGGGTCTTTGCTGCATGCAGATGGAGATAGCTTTTATACAGTCTATGGTGGGGATACGAGTCAATCAAACTACCGTAAATAACCGGTCGCGCCACTGTGAACGTTGTAATTTGGCATGCGGATGAGAGAGTGCTTCAGCATTTCAACCACGAGTTCAACACCTCAATAACTCGCTTGCACAAATATTGCCTAAGGTTGCCGACCCCTGATCTACAGGCTCCCGTGTGTGTCTGTGGTGTGTAAAGAGTGCAGAAGTCGGCCTCTCTGTGTGGGATGACCAGGCCTTCTGGCCATGCTGAACATGGCAAGGGGCAGAGTTAATCCATTTACTGCGTCTGTGGGCTGAATTACAGCCTGCTCAAACCGTCTGCTCTCTCTCTCTCTCTCTCTCTCTCTCTCTCTCTCTCTCTCTCTCTCTCTCTCTCTCTCTCTCTCTCTCTCTCTCTCTCTCTAACTAATATTTAATAAAAGACATGATGTTTATAAAAGTCAAAGAAGTTTACTTTAGGTAAACAATTCAGTACACAGAAAATCAAACTGCCAGGTTTCTTAGTGAGCAAATGTTTATATGCTAAAGTAAGCCAAAGTTCAGCCATAGCTCCATGGTTAGCTTCTACAACATAAACGTGAACCACTGTCTTACATGAATATTTTTTATATTTTATGTATATTTATATTTTTTTTGTTTTTATAGATAGATAGATAGATAGATATCTATCTATCTCGATATTGCCTTTTTGAAAATCGATATTGCCTTTTTGAAAATCGATACAGTATTGCAAAATAAAATATTGCGATACTCTATTATATATATATTTTTTTTTTTTTCTTACACCCCTAGTTTTAGGCAAAATTTCAAACTTCTGCATCCTTGCGGCAAATGATGTAAGAGGTGATCTAAATGAAGTAATACCACAACTATTCACAACCACATACAAGCTTTAAACAGGACAGGGTGGAGGTTTCGTTGGTGGATTTCTGTTCTGTGGAGGTCACATACCACCCGTTGATGCCTCTGTGGGAGTTGGTGCGACTGAGAGATTGCATTCCCCCACCCCCCCCTCGGCTCTTCCTCCCACAGAAATTCCTCAGTGACTTATCTCCCTAGATGCTTGATTAGTTCCATCTGTGGGAGTGTGTTTGTATACCACGCCCTGTAATAACACCTTACCAAACCGCTTCCCTCACTGGTACCATTACTCTCGTCTGGACCCATTCCTTCCCTTTTTCTACAGATCTACTTCATCTCTCCTTACCTTCCAGAAACATCCATCATTCACTTTGTGTGAATAATCAGGGCTACTGCAGACTACAACTTGTTAAAAGAACTAAAATGGCAAACATTCTCTGGCTGTGAGGATTTGCTTCAGCCTGGTCCTACCAGACTCTGGTCCATTAGCCTGGTCCTACCAGACTCTGGTCCATTAGCCTGGTCCTGCCTGGTCCTACCAGACCATTTCATTTGTCCAGAGAGTCTGGCCTCTCTCCATTGACAAGTGTTAACTTCCTTGAAGGCGGGTACTCTGTTGAAGTTTAAAAGTATTGGATCTGCCCAGAGCCACTCTGGATCTGCCAGAACCAATCGCTAACGCGTGGTCGTGACGTTGGCTTAGCATCGCTAGCGTTAGCAAGCTTTTCCCGAACCCCGTGGGGAGACGGCAAACCCAGACGGAGTACTGAAGGGAAATGAAAATTGAGCGGCAGTACGTAGGAGGGCAGAGCCAGGCTAGGTTTGCTTCACTTCTCTGTTAAATCAGAGTGAACTGAATCTATCCTCCATCATCCCTATTTTTTGGCAAATCCTATGATGACCTAGCCTGGATGCCAGCCAAACTTAGCCCCGCCCACAACATTCGAGGTCAGGAAGTTCGGTCTGGACTTGCTCCGTTGAGGAGCAATTATTGCCCGAACAGGATCTGTTCGGACCAATCAAATTGTCGGACAGATGATCAACAGTAACAGAATCAACCACGTCACCAAAGAACGCTTGGGTTGAATTTGTTTACAACAGGTGGCTGCCGCTGGAGAACTGAGATGTGTAGATTCCTCCATCGCGTCTGTTACAGACGATATCGACAGCGCATTAATTTTAAAATCCTCAGCGGAGGAGCCTCAACAACTGCCCGAAAGCACCGTAGAGTTATATGGTGGAGCGAGAGGGAGTGCCCAGCGGCGTTAGAAGAAAGCCGTGAATCATTGAAATAAAACGTGTTTTCGCCGATTCATCTCAAGAAATGCGACTGTAGCAAGCACGTCACTATCACTAACGTTATCCACATTTATATTTACACGCAACAAATGATATATCCAGCTTCAAAAAAAGTTAGAACCATTAGAACCGAATGCATTGTGCAAAGAGTGGTTGCTATGGGGACGATACACAGTGTTGAGTTCTGTTGACAGTTGAGTTGAGTTCCATTGCTCTGATTGGTTGGAGGTCTATCCAATGAAGGCAGAGGCATTTTTGTTCCTGGTTCGGTTGGAACACGCCCCATAATCACAGCCCAATGGAGCGGTTTCAGACTCCCATTCTGACTAGAATCTGAGTAGGACCACGTCAGGCTAGTGATGACCGACTGGTCAGACTCCGCTATGAGCTATCCCTTCTGTGTAGTTTGGATCTAGCATTTGTAAGGTAATGTGATGTGAGCATGTTGCTGGGGTCTTTAGAATCGAATCTCAGATGAAATGATGGCTCGTTTATACGGATGTTCTTTTAGCTCTGTGGTTAACCACACTCGGCCATGCTGTCAATGTAGATACATAAAACAATGTGTTCTGGTTAAAGGACAGTACTGCATGTTTTGCATGTGTTAACCCATTTACTACAAATCACTCTCACTTACTACAACATCTCTCCTCTCCTTTCTCCTCTCCCCTCCCCCCCCTCCCTCCCCCAGGTGAATGGCCGGTCAGTGATTGGTCTGCAGCACTCCGAGGTGGTCGCCGCTATCAAAGCAGGAGGAGACTCCACCTCGCTGCTGGTGGTGGATGCAGAGTCTGAGGAGTTCTTTAACAGATGCAGAGTCCTGCCCACCGAGGCACATGTCACCGGTGGGACACACACACACACACACACACACACACACACACACACACACACACACACACACACACACACACACACACACCTTTACAATGTAATATCAAAATATCAAGAGCAAAGATGTAGTTTGAACTGACTGTATGATAAATGGAGATGAAGTGAGGCCTTTGTGTCTTCTTTCCCCTGCAGGACCTCTTCCTGAGCCAGCGTCAGAGGAGGAGGTGAGGACCCCTACACACACACACACAGACACAGACGTGCACACACACACACTCACAAACAACATGGGAAAAGTGGATTGGCCCCTCTGGTGACATTGTGGCTGACCCTTAACCATGGTAACAAGAGCTCAGCAGTGTGTTTCCCCCTCTCGGTCTCTCTCTTCTGTGTCCTGGGGGATCATGGGATTGAAGTGGCTTTGACTCTCAGGGCGAGTTGGGGATTATGCTAATGAGATGGCTAACGAGCGCTGCTCACACACTCACACATGCAGCAGATCCTACTCGGCCGCAGCGACACAATCACTCATTCACAGCGGTTATATAACACCTCTGACCTAAAGAGTGTGTGTTTGTGTTTTATCAGTGAAAATATATTTACTTGATTTACTCACATTTACAGAGCTAAAAGTTTGGTGAGTTTGTATAGAGCTCTAGAATAGCAGCTCAGGTCCAACCATTTCTGTACATAAAACACAAATCGGGTCAATATCTTCGAGGTTTTTAAGTTCCATTAGTGTAAATAATGGACAAATAAATTTGTCTGGATGAAAATGCAGCTGTTGTGGTTTAGTATGTGCATGTGTTCAAAGGCTCTCAGGGCAGTGAGAAACTCTAGTCACTCAGCATATTGCAGCATCTGTCCAAAGCCACTTACCGAGCCGGAGTTTATTTTTAGAGCAGCAGCTGCTTACCAATTAGATGCCAATTTCATACATGGCCGGAGTGAGTCGGGCACCGTAACGCAGATCGGGTCACACAGTGCAGCTGAAGAATGTGGACGCGTTAATATTTCAACCAGCGCTGAGATCCGTGCTGACACTGAGCCTCGGCTTTAATAAGTGAGCGATGAGAATATGATTGAGGCATGCTGCATGTCAGCGGAGGGGGGGGGGTACAGCACTGCCCTGCCCCCTGCTGGACAATCATCCACATCACAAAACCAGTTCTACCTGCAGCCTACACTTGTAGTTTTGTTATTGCCTTCACCTAAATACACTGGAGATTAATCTAACTGCACAGTATGTGAGAGAGAGAGATTAATGGAGCTGTAACAATTAAAAATATTGCTGTACAAGTAATTGCCTCAGAAATAATAATTGTGATTAACAATATAATTGTCACTAGATTTGTATTTTTTAAACAAATTAAAGTTTTGAATTAATCCCAGGATACATCTTTTGGTTCTATCCCTGTCATGTGATCCAGATAATGTAGTAACACAGGTACACGGTAAACCACGCCTCTTTTATTATCATAAAGCTTGTTTTTGACCCTTAATCTCAGTCACTGTGATGCGTTTCCTGTTTGCAGGTGGCCGCCCAGGCGAAGCCCAAGGTGTCGGTGAGCTCGTCTGCCTCCAGCGCGTCCTCCACCGCCTCGCTGCCGGCAGAGGTAGAGCAGCAGCAGCACGCCGTCCCTGCAGGGAAACATCCCAACATCTCCGATACATGCACTGATACATGACAATATACCTTTAGGTTCTTTATTTTAGATCAAAAACCTGCAAAGGTATACAGAAATACAGTCTACTGAATTTTGACAATTTAGCATTTTTTTTAAAATCTTATTTGAAAGTGTTTAAACGGGCTGGGCCCCAGGCACGGTGTGTAAACTCACTACACAGAGAAATAACGGTGACCACGGCTAACCAGAACTGTAGAGTCCCAACCCATTTTGGTCCATCCTCCCGGTCACACTTCTGGAACTCTTTATCCACGGAACGTAAATCCCAAACAGAACTGAAAGGGTTTAACACAAAAGCCAAATTATGGCTAAAAAAACCGACTGATCTTTCACGTTAGCCAGCCAAGTGATGAACCTGAAAATCTCGAGAGGTTTGGATGAGGGAGGTTGGACTCTGTTGACTGATGATTCAAGTTTGCAAAGAAACGGTCTAAAAATCTAAATGTGTGTGTGTGTCTCTGTCTGTCTCTTTGTGTGTACGTGTCTTTGTGTGTGGGTGTGTCTCGCTGCCTGTGTCTCTCTGTGTCTGTCTGTCTGCCTGTCTGTCTGCCTCAGGTGGAGCGGGCCCCGAGGGCGGCCCCAGCAGCTGACAGCCTGGGTCTGAGCATGTCGCTGGCCGAGGCCAAAGAGAAAGCCCGGCAGAAACGAGCTGCCAAGAAAGCCCCGACCATGGACTGGAGCAAGAGGAACGAACTGTTCGGCAACCTATAATCATCATCATCATCATCATCATCATCATCATCATCATCATCATCATCATCTTCGTCTTCAGTTCCATCCTGGCCGTCTTACTGCCCTGTGTCCGCTCGCTGGATTTGGTTTTAACTTTGACCAACACAATGTTCATTTAGAACATTTTGAACTTATCTTAAACAGTATTATTTGATGATTTTATTTCTTTTAATTTAGTTTTGCCACTTTTTCCTTTCTCATGTTTTAATAATTGTTGACGTCACACACAGGAATGAATTTTAATATATTAAGAATGTTTTAAAGAGTGAATAAATTGTAATGGACAGGTTCTCAAATGAAAAGGACCATTTAAGGAATAATGGGGCATAGGGAAAAATGTATTCTTGGCAGATTTTGAGTCAAAATGTTAAATTTACAGTTTGAACAAACGTCAGAGTTTGATGTCTGCAATCAGCAACTAGAATGAAAGAATGTCCATTATCTCTGCTCAGTATCTGTGAATGATCAATGCTGAATAACTCTCCCGAGCCCTTGTTGTCAGCAGCATGTTAAAGTCTTCACATGGTTGAAGGGACTTTGTAGTTTGTAGAACGATTAAAGCTCTGGTCTTAAGCCTGATTTATACTTCTGCCTAAAATCTATGCCGTGGCTACATGACCCTACCGTAGCCTGACTTCGACTCTCGAAAAATTTAACTACACGTCACGGCAGCGCATGTCATGGCTTGGTAGCGTGGAGTTTGTATGTTCTCCCCGTGTTTGCGTGGGTTTCCTCCGGGTGCTCCGGTTTCTTCCCACCATAAAGACATGCATACTAGGACTACAGGTTGTTGTTGCAAATGAGAATTTGTTCTCAATCAACTTACCTGGACAACTAAAAAAAAGTAGCGTTGCATCCTCCACTCCAACCCCACCCACACCACCCCACCCATTTCCTCGTTCTCTTTCTCCATCAACATTTAATCAAGGAGAGGGTTAACTTTTCCTGCTACAGATTTCCCACCTTGGTCAGAAAGAACAGGGGAGACATTTTGTTCCTCTCACTATGACTCTAGAGTCACTACTCACTCTCACACACTCCCCACACACAGGGCGGCTCTGTTATTCTCTTAAAGAAGAGATCGACACACACGCCAACGCACAAGTAGAAACTTCAGGCCACTTACGTAGGCTAAGGAGAAAGATCTGCGTGGAGCCTCCACAGAAGCATAAATCAGGCTTTACTGCAAACAATGTCATTTCTCTCCAGTTATCTTTCGCTCCAGGGTTTCTCTCTGTCATCTTCTATGACTCTTGGACATTACAGATTATTTTTTCATGTTGCTCTTGATAGATGAATGTACATACAGAAATAAAATGATTTAAGAGAACATGTTATTTTGAGAGAAATTAAGCTTCTTAGTAAGTTGTGTTGATTCTGCTGAAAGTGGCATCAGAATGGGAGAATGACTTTGGGCTTTTTCATTTTGTAAACTTATAACAAACACCAAAAAGGAATATATAACACAATAAAGGAAAGGGGAAAAGCCAAAAAGCATAATATAAGCACTTTAAAGCTGAGTGCAGACCTTTGGTCTCCTCCTCTGGCAGACAGAGTAATTACACCAACACTGGACGTGCTGAAGAGAAGCAGTGGGATTCCTAAAAAATAAATAAAACACTGCGTCGCTGTGGTTTTCTCCCCACTTCCTGCCTGTCAAGGTATTGGATAATACAGGTAGACTTGACATACTGTGTAACCAATCAGAGCCAGGTTAGCAGCTACACTGAGAACCGGTGAGCAGGTTGATTGACAGCGCTTTGTGTACCGCTCATGTAGCGGCGTTGAGTTAATAAACAATCAGCTGTTAACAACTTCCTTCTGGGGGCTTAAGGAATGTCTCCACAGTCTCCGAGACAGGCTGAGTCAGCACTGTGTGACATCCGTTATGCACTTTAGCTTTAACAATTTGCATCACCAAAGGTGAAACTATACTCCCATCTGTCCATTTGACTTTAACTTTCGAAAGGGCCGTTTAAAAACTCAAGAGTTGGTAAGGACAAATGTAGGATTAAAGATTGCTTTTCTTTACTGGCCTCATTGAAAGGCTCACAGACAGACAGTCAGCGTAGTTGGGCATTGTGTCAATGACTGACTCGGATGAGTTAATAAAGCATCTTTCTGTGCGCTAAATACTCTATAAGGTGCATAAAGAGAGAGGGATGGGTAAATGAACAAAAAAACATTAAGTTCAATTCATGATCTCTTTGAGATATCTGGCTTCAATAAACTGGTGATCTTGAATAAGTTGTCTCACAAAGCTGGTTCTGGTAACTACGTTTATCAATCAACTGAGTTTGTGTGGCAGAGCAAACAGCCGATCATATGCACCAAACACATCCATAGTAACATGTTTAATGAGATAGGAAGAAGTGATTGATTCCCGCTGGGAAATGAATTCATTGCAGCAGTAAAAAAAATTGAACAAATAGGACCATAAAGCCAGAGTTAAGCTGTGAGTGGTCTCTGCTCTTCAATGGAGTCTGGAGCGTACTGGAATCATCAATCAAAACCAGGGTAAAACAAATAATCAAAAAGATTGCCAATAGTTCTCTTATTCTCGCTCTAAATTATCTGTAGCTTCCTGCTTTAACATTTACAGTTTCCATTTGGGGATTTCTTCAATTTACTGTAAAGACGACCCTTTTATTTAAACCCAGAGGGGAATTTCTGCCGCTACGGGTCTCTCAATCACAACAAGAAAAGACAGAATCTGATGACGTCGTGAACTAGCGCGGCATCCTGGGAGTTGTCTTCGTTTTTTAAAAACACCAACATTGCCAATGAAAATGTTTCTGACGTGACTCAGGCAGAAATCATGTTAACGGACGAGTTAATGCGGTGGTTCGCAAACCATTTTTTAATAATGTACCTCATTTGAAATATGTCACAAATAAGTACCCCCTAAACAGCACAAAACTATTTGGGTAGAAAAGCATGCCTAGCTTTAAAGAAACGTACGCTTAAACTTAAATGCTACATTTTAAATGTTTACAATCACGAAATTCATTCATAACTATGGTGTATAATTATTTTAGGACTTTTGCAAGACTGATATTTTTTTAAAGGGAACATTAAAAAGAATCTTGCGTACCCCCTGCAGTACTCCAAAGCACCCCTAGGTACCGACACCCAAAGCTATTCCTGGGCTGGGGTATGGAACAGCTGCTGGGGTAGGGGTACGAGGATCCCCATTTGAGAAACCCCAAGTTCATCTATTAACGGTTTATTCACGTTACTTTCAGTCACGTTTATTCAGGTTATGTCATTTCATTCTAATGAAATAGCTGAAAGTAACATTAACTAACTAGCTAGCTTAGCATTAAATGAGTCGACTACCCAAACAGCTACTGTAACATTAGCTAACATAATGTTTACATGCTAGCTTAGCATTAGATGCGTCAACTACCCAAACAGCTACTGTAACATTAGCTAACGTAATGTTAACATGCTAGCTTAGCATTAGATGAGTCGACTACCCAAACAGCTACTGTAATGTTAGCTAACGCTGCGTGGTGAATTTAAATCGTGGGCACTGTTAACCGTGGTCAAAACATACTGTCATACCGAAAATAACTTTGAGTGTGCTGAACGTTGTAATAACGTTATGGTTTAGCCACCAAGCATTAGCATGAGCCACATGTCAACGTAGCACACTGTAGTAAGCAGGATTGAAATATTGAAATACCAATACATTCGGTCTTACTACTGTGTTGCAAAGTGGCATGTAATCAATGAAAAAAGTATGTATTACTACTGGTACTGGGTATAATGTTGTGACAGTATGATTTACTCTTGAATCTATCATCTGGGCCACGTTCGGCCCCAACAAAACGTAGCCACACGTTTTTTTAGACTGAAATGGGGGTGCGTTGAACACCCTGTTGTGCGCGCAAGTGCTCTGACTTTTTATTACCACGAGTTTACAGACTCGAGCAGATCGTGTCCCTGGTGTTCCCCGTGTTTTGACGGACGTTACAGCAACTAGAGAGGTCAAAGGTTAAATGACACCATCGACAGGCAGCCAAATTTTACAGATCGCTACCGTGAATAAAATGACAGATTTCTTGCTTCTTGCTGCCTCGTTTTTAGCTTACACTCTGCTTACACGTCTTTAAATGTCACAAAATGATAAGTGTCAATTATAAAGCAGGAAACTACGGGCTCCAGAAAGCTCCTCTGAGCGGACGATTTCTAAACATAATGCATAGTCTAAATTTACAATGGCGTTTTAAAAATGCATCCATTTTTTATTTGTTGATTATGATTAAGCATGTAAAAGTCTAATTATTCCACTCTGGACTCCCAATCTCTTAAGGCCCCGATATACTTGCTTTTAAACAATGCGTACACGTAGACAAGCGGCTGCGACATGAACAGCATTGTTCACATACTTGCCTGCGTATTCTGCGTGTACCTGGAGGATTAAACGTATATCCACTAGGGGGCAGATCGGGGCCGTATCATCACCGGCCGACACCGGAACATATTCCTGGGCTGGAGCGTGGAACAGCTGCTGACCTGCCTGTCAGATGATAGGCTGCCCCCACGTTCATGTGCTCAGTTGCATCTTTCGGACGCGTAGCGTTCATTTCTGAAGACGTGCACAACCTACGCTCCAGAGGAACGCAGGATAAGCGTAGCAGCTATCTTACGTTGGCAAACGTGTAGTTAAAAGTAATTATATATATGCGCCTTTACAGTGTTTGAAATATTGAACTTCTTTGGACTTGAAATGCTTTGGAACCGGCCGCTGTTGAAATGTTTAAAAGCATCTCCCGTTCTTTGGAAGCAGCACACTTCACCTGACGAGAATCCACGTCACAGCACCCTGAGGCCAGCTGTCACCCCTGATACACATCTTTACACTGACGATAACCCTTTAAAGGGAGAATGTTTCCTCACTTTGTGTCCATAATAAAAGACTTTAGTAAAAACATGTCAAATCATATCAGGAATATGCTGCTTTAAATACAACAAGCAATATTTCCCCCCATGTTATAGACAATAAGCAGCAAAGTATATATATTAGAGATGCACCAATAGACCGGCCGGTGACCGAAATTGGCTGGTTTTCACGTGCCTGGCCATGACCGGTCAGTCTGACATGATATGCCGATTTCATGCCGGTCAACGCTACAATTAACTGACAACAGAAGTTATACGAGTTACAGTTCTCAAGGACGCACGCACACACGGATACGCGACAGCACTCCGTCTCTTTTTCCTTTCTCTCAACTTTCCCGCCGTGTGTCGCGCGTACCCGCTCGCGGTGTGAAGCGCGTGTCGGCACTATTCACGCACATGTAGGGAACCTCGTGAATTAACCTGCAACATGTCAGCTGTTTGGAAATTCTTCAGCGTGTGTGCAGAAGATGACAAGTTTGCAATATGCAACACCTGCAAGGAGAAAGTAGGGCGTGGAGGGACGACGCCAAAAACCAAAATCACATTTCTTTTGTTGTTATGGATGGATGTGAAAAGAAGGAAATGGTTCTAACATTGCACTTTTAGATGTGTGTGAATTATATAATTCTATTTTATAGTGATTCATTATCTGTTCAAAAAATATTATGTTCTGTGCAAAATGTTCTATTAAAGAAAAGATAGAAAATAAATATTTGCGTGTGCTGTAAAGTGGTCAGAAAAAATGAAATCGGAATCAGCTAAAAATTGGTATCTGCTGGCCTAACTCAAAGAAAATCGGCCTAGAAAGTAATGTGATCAGTGCATCTCTAATATATATATGTATAACACAGTTATGCTAGAATAGAATGATTTAAACAGTCAATAGGAAGTCCATTTGTTAAAAAAACAAACATATAGAAGTATAAATATACTCAGTATAATCAGTATATATAACTCAGTATATCTGACTACACACATACACAGCGCCACCATAGACTCATTGATACATTTACAGGTAACATAAATAAAAATGGACCCTCATTCCCTTTGGTGATGATAATATACTGAACACACAGACGTCTTGTTGTTGCTCCATCAACATTCCCAGGTGTGTGTCCTAAGGCGAAGTGCTCGCGTCAAAAAACTGGGCAATACGGAGGAAGAGTTGTGCAGGAAATCCTCAAATGAGCACGTTTCCTTATCGCTTGATCCTGAGTCATGAAGACTGTCTCTGCTCTTAAGCCGCCTACACGTGATCCGCGGTAACACTGCTCTGTGCCGGCCGTTCCATTGTTTTGTTTCTACGGGGGAGAGCGGTGCCGCCCAACTAGGCCCAGCGCAACCCTTGGCATCGCATGGCGGCAATTCCCAGCGGTTTGCAACGCCAAGGGTAGCGCTGCGCCTAGTTGGGCGGCACCACTCTTAAAATTCAACCGGATGTCCCTTTTTTTCATCTTCCTCTTTGTGTTGGCGTTCTAAACTCTGGTGGATTTCTGAGGACTATGGTTAACTGCTCCTCAGATCTCTGCAGGGTAAATCCAGACAGCTAGCTAGACTATCTGTCCAATCTGAGTTTTCTGTTGCACGACTAAAACAACTTTTGAACGTACACGTTCCACCAAAACAAGTTCCTTCCAGAGGCTATTTAGCAGAGGCACCGTTGCTCTGTCTGGCGCTTAGCACCTCCCAATATGATTGTGATTGGTTTAAAGAAATGCCAATAAACCAGAGCATGTTTGTTCTCCCGTCCCAGAATGCTGTGTGGACTAGCCAGACCCTCCTCCACAGCGCTGTGGAGGAGGAAGTTCTGCCAATGCGAGACTAGGCTCAGTGCTACCCTTGACGTTGCGCACCGCTCGGAATTGCTGCTGTGCGCTGCGCTCAAAGTTGAAATTATTTCATCTTTGACCCAGTTGCCGCTGACTTTTCAAGGCGCAACCGATTCCAGAACGTTCCTGCGCCTTGTTTTGCCTCTCTGCTCTGCGCCCTAACTCGCGGTTTTGCCGCGTATCATGTGTAGGCGGCATTACAGCCTCACCGGTTGGTCTCCATCTCCCTCTGGCGGGATTCTAATTGCCCATGTTTTGTCTCTTGCTCTCCTGAGAGAGCAGCGCTGTGAGGCAGAGTTCAGGATGTCACTCCAACATGGCGTCCAGCTGGTCAGCCAGGTCATCAAACATGTTGCCGATGTCATCTAGAATATTCCCTGCTGCCTTCACCGTGCTGCTGCTGCCGCTGTGAAACAGACAGGACTGTGTTACTAGTGACGCAGTGTGTCGACTCAGGTTGCTCAAAGCAATGGTGCTGAAAAACAAGTGTAGTACTTAGTATACAAGTCAATGGTACGGACTAAAAACTTCATAAAGCCAGAAAAATCTTGTTTCTTTACGTCCAAAATAAAAACGTTCTTTCTTCTTTTGCCTGGTTTATCGATGTGTCATGCTGTCATGCTGTACGGCTGCCCGCCACCCCCCTCCAACTGTCTGTGAGCAGCTTCAATGTCAAGGGTAACTTTGTTTTTTTCCAACCTGGACCCCATTTCACTATGTTTTTGTGTTTGATGGGAACGACAATATATGAAATTGGTCCAGTGTTGAGCAAGAACGCTGTAACCGGCCGCTGTGAACCGGGCTGCAGTGTAACCCTACAGGACAAATGTACAGCGTCAGTCAGCGTCCACTAAAAGTTCTGTTTTTGCCGCCGACAGACTCAGATTATTATTCTAAGTGTCTGACAACATTATGGGAAGATACCTACAGAGATGGAACATTTTTAAAAGAGTAAAATCCCCTGTTTAACCAGATACATATGTAAACTATTGATAAAAATTCATTGTTGGTTATCTAAATTACAGTTAACCTTCCACACCCCTGCCATGTAGAGTAGTGCGTACCTGTCCACACTGCTCCCCTGGGCCAGTTTGTTCTCCACCACTTTGAGAGCAGCTTCCAGTGACGTACTGGTCTGCTCCAGCCTCTGCTGAGCCAGCTCCTCCAGACCGGCGGCCCCGGCCAGAGGCGTTGCCGCTCTCCCCGCCGGGGGGGCCGAGGTCGGGTATGATGGGGCCCGCGCTGGGGAGGACGGAGCAGCGAACGCAAGGCTCTGGACCACGGTGACGTTCAGTCCTGAGGGACAATAAGTTCAATTCAATTTCATTTTTATTCATAGCGTCTAATCATAAGAGAAGTCTCGTCTCAATCATCTTCCACACAGAGCAGGTCAACACCACATTATCTAATTAGAGCCAACATGTGGGGGGTTAATCCAAAACAAATTATTCTTTAATTAATATTCTTTCAAAATATTATTCTTTAATGAGGCAAATTTGGATTTTTTTTTTTAATTTATTTAAAAGGGACAACGCACATTAATCCACATGAGCCAGAGTCCAACATGTAAATGTGCCAGATTTAGCCATGCAGGCACATTTTCATCAGCAGTCCCTAAGCAGATGGATGGCTTTAAAAGAAAAACATTAAATAAGCTACAGAAATACAACAAGAAAAATGACACAACCACTATTCCAGATCAGGACAGCTGGCAGGTTGATGGCATTTATTCACAGAACAAGTTTTGTAAGTGGATAGGATTAGAATGTCTACCATAATAGCGTTACCTGCTGTTGATGCTGAGACCATGCTGGGCTGACAGAGTCTCGGTCCAGACAAAGTACCAGCTTTCTGTGGACTGTCTGTCTGTGGATTCACGGCTTTGTGGCTGGCTACACATGTCTGTGTGTGAATGCTGCCGCCCAACCTCGGGGAAACTGTGTGAATCTGTATGCTGGTCAGTTTAGGAATGGCTGTTTGTGCAGCTGGTACTGAAGAGACTGTTTTCTGGGGGGTTGTTGGTTTGCTGTTGGGCGGTTGTTTGAGAGGACTGGTAGGTTTCGAGGACACTGGTGGCTTGGGGCCTTTTCCCATGGAGCCTACTCTCTGGAACATATTCCCCGGCCTCTGAGAGTCATCATCGCTCAGCGCCCTGACATCATCAGGTGTGTGGAGACTGTTGGCCTGTGGGCGGTTGTAGTCTCTGTTGGGGGACGTAGCCTCCTCAGGTGTCGACGAGTCTTTGTCTTTGGGTTTGTGTCGTCTTTTCACCGTGTCAGACTCTTTCAGATTGAACTCTGGGAGCTCCAGGCTGTTGGGTGTCTGGCCTGGAGGCTCTGGTGGAGCCTTCACTTCAGCGTCTGCGAGGGTGTTAGCTGCTGTCCTGGGCCGCTGTTTGATAGTAAGGTTGCCTTCTTCAGCGAAAGGGAGGTGCTCCCCGGAGCTGTGCCTTGGAGATGCAGTAGCACTCTTTGACATTCTTTCGCTTCTCCTTGCTTTCTCAAGGGTTTCCTCTGGGCCTCCACCTCTCTGTCTGCCAGTCTCCACCTCTGTCCTCTCACTTCCTGTCCTCCTCAGGCCCCCCATGCCCAGAGCAGGGACCGGTTTGGAATGCTGTAGGATGATGTGAGGAGTCGTCCCATGTGGAATCGGGGAGGAAACAGGGATGAAAACCGGTGAAACTGCGATATGAGTTGGTGGTATATCTATCCTCCTGCATGGACTGCTGCTGCTCCCCTCCAGCCTGGCTGCGATGCTCCTCACGCTGCCTGAGCCCTCCGTCTCCCCCCCGCCCTTCGCCTCTGGCTCCCCCACTTTCCCGTTTCCCGGTTGGCGTGCCGGGCTGCCGCTCACCGAGCTCATCCTCTTGGGCGGTGGCGGGGGTGGGCCTTTGCGGCGGGATCGCACGGCGAACGAGTGGCTGCGGTTGATGTGGCGCTGGGTCCCCGTGGTGCTCGTGTGGCCACGTCCCGGCCTGCGGGACAGGGTGGCGTAGGAGGGCACGGCCGGGGAGGAGGCAGAGGTGCAGGGGGGAGCGAGGTCGTCGTCTTCGTCCGGCTCGCCGTCGGACAGAGCGTAGCGAGTCAGGCTTTGGGCTCGCTTTTTGTGCGAGCCCCTCTGGGTGTCATCAGCTGGGCCCTGCCCAGGCCGGGGTCCCAGCACAGGGACCGCTCCGGGCAGAGGTTTGGAGAGCACCCATGGACCCCCGTTGACGCCTCCTGCCTGCGCATGGAGGTAACTGAAAGCCTTCTGTGTGGGGGAAGGCAGCGGCGACGGAGAGGAAGGGGAGCAGGGCGGATGGTTCTTGGGCTGATAGAGGCGGTGAGGGGACTGAAGGTGTTTGGCCTTGGGTGGGACAGCCGGGTAGGCGAAGCGAGGCATCTTGCTGGGGGTTAGCGGAGGTGTTAGGGGCGAGAAGGGTTTGTTGGGGGTGGCAGAGGGACTCTCCCACACCTCTGTGGGTCTCTGTCTACCTCGTCCTGCAGGACTACTTCCTCCACCCTTGGCCTCCTCCCCTGCACCACCCCCCAGACTCTCCTCTGACCGGCTGGAGATCTTGGCTGAACACGGTGCAGCTTGGTGATCTTGAGAGTATCCTGAATTTGAATTTCCAGAATTCCCCGAATTCCCTGACCCCCGTGACCGCACGCTGATGCTCTCCTGACTGAGTGACATGGCAGATACAGCTGCTGCGGAGGCCACACCCCTGATGGCGAACGCCTCGGCAGCGCCTCCGCCCGCCCTGCCCGTCATGGCTCTCTGCAGCTCGGCGCTCAACTCGCTGTCCTGGAAGGAGAGGAGGGCCCTGGGGGTGCGAGGGGAGGGGCAGCAGTCGTCAGGAGGAGCGTGAGCGTGCACACTGTGTGTCGGCATGTGTTCGATTGCCACCAGTTCCAGAGCGGTGGGGGGCTTCCGGCGGAGAGTCCCGCCTCCGGCTCCGCTGGCATGGTTGCGAGAGCGCTGCAGGTCACAAAGCCTCTTCACCGCTAACATTAGCTTCTTCTGGTGGCCTGAAACACAGAACACACTTTAAAAAGGAAGGAAGTCCACTTACTAGCTTTTTCTAGAGCTTTCAACTACATTTCAGAGTCTTCCTCATTGGATAGTTTACTCAGACTAAGTTGTTAACTTGACAGTGTTCTATGACACATCAGGATAAGCCGCTGTCTCATTCCCCAGTGTCGACACACACCAACACTAAAGAAAAGCTATTTTATCCCCAGGTGGGCGCGACCTGGCTCCCGTTTGCGTGGCCCGTCAGCGTGCTACAGGTCTCACCTGATCTGTGTCAAATGATGTTGCTATGAGGTGAAACCAGCATGTGTTGAGGCACAATAGGAAAGATTTATCAAGTACGCAAACTGACTCAGTAATGTCTATCTAACGTTTGCTAACATTAGCCACCATGAGCTACTGGTGCCCTGACTTTACTGAACTGATGGAGGCTGCATTTCATTGCGTAGGAATTAAACAATTTTAAGGTATTTTCTCAAGGAAGATTGTTCTTTCTTCTTTCAAATGTTACAGTGTTGATTTAAAGTAATCATCCCGCTTAGCGATACTGCTAATTGTCTTGTGCTATAAAGTATGTCAAAAACATTTATTTGGAATATATTCCTTGTATTAATTCAATCAATTTCCATTAAAAGTGGAGAGGAAATTCATAACATGAAAGCCTCACTAGAGCCAACAAATGTTGCGTGAAGTGTAAAATTCGTCTGGAAGCACAAAAAGAGATTATCCCCTTGCATGCTCAAATGGGCATAAATGGATTTGAAGCGGATGAAGAGTAAACGGTCCAAAGTGGAACCGCTTCATCCTTTGGGGGAAAACCCCAGACAATCACAGCACATTCCATAGAAGTCCGGTCTGATTCCTCACCCAGTTTGGTGATGCCTATCTCCTGCAGGTCCTCCCAGGTGATGTCTTTGACGATGGTGATGGAGTCATAGCCATTGTCACACAGTCTCTTCTGGTACTGAGGCAGTCCGATCACACTCAGCCACTCCCCCAGCTCCGACTGAGAGACACAGACGGAACAAAAGAGACAACGGAAGTCAGAATTATCCTGGATGTTGCGTTTTGCTGGTTTTGAAGCTATAGTGCGTAGTTTGTCTCCTCCATGAGGAATTGTAGAATAAGTAATGACAACAACACTGTGTTGCATCCACCGGACACAAGCCTGCAGTGATCGCGCACAACACAGCTAGACCTGAAAGGGGACAGAGAGGGGAAATGACATGCAGCAAAGACATGCGGTCACTGCGTCAAGGGCTGAGCCTCTGTATATGGGCGCACACTCTACCAGGTGACCTATCCAGGCGCCCAGAGCCAAGAGTCTTTAAACTTTGTAGCAACTCATTTGGCACCGGCTTGAATGTAATTATTATATTGAATGTTCATTATTATAAATAAGTTACGCACTAAAGCTTTAATTGCAGTATGGGCAGTGTGACCACGACCACACGGTTAGACACTACTGGTTCAAAAGTTTTACAACAAATCCAAGAGACGTAGCTGCGTTTCATGACTGTTAGGACATTAACATGCGAGCGGGACTTTAGAGGGGTTTCCTCACAGGAATGTAATCAGGCAGCCACTCAGGGATGCTCAGCTTGCCAATCTCCATTGAGATCTTCTTTCTGTGGCCTGGTTTGGTCACTCCGATAGCAGTCAGGTCCTAAAGAACAGAACACATAGGCAACCGGTCAATATTCAACTTCAACCAAAAAAAAACAAGAGATGACATTTTATGTCGCACCAACTGCTTTACTCTGGGGAGGAGTTGTTGTGGGTCTGTAAATTATAGTGTGTTCTAGACCTTCTCTATCTGTCAAGTGTCCTGAGATAACTTCTGTTGGATTTGACACTATCAAAACAATTGAATTTCATCATTCATATATTGCCAATTGACAGTATGATAGTTTCATTTTATTACAAGAACACAGCACTCAGCAATTTTCACTCCTCCTGCACTCTGCTAACACATCACATAACACGGGAAGTTAATAAAGATGCCACATTTCTTCTTAATTATGCATTGGTCTTGATTTACAATATGGCACCTTGCATAATGCAGTATCAATGCAGGAAACTACGTATGAAAATATAGAAGGTGGTAAGACATTACCAGTAAAGTGAAAGTGCATAGCAGACAAAAGTGTTGCAAATCAATAAAGAAGCAAATTAGGAAACACAATCAACAATAACAACAACGGATGTACTTTTTAATAAATCATTAATTCTAAAATGCTTGTAATTGTAACACATGCACACACCTCAGGGGTCATCCTGCTGATGGTGGGTACATCATATCCTGCGCTGATGAAGTTGGATGTGTACTGCTCCAGCTGGAAGTCACACAGCCACTGGTAGATGGCCTCCGAGTCCTAACAACAGAGAGCGAGGTGGTTTAACAGGAGTCTCTCTCACACACAGATACACTGGCTGGAGTACTCTCACACACAGATACTCTCACACACAGCTAATCTCACACACAGCTACTCTGGCTGGAGTACTCTCACACACAGCTACTCTCACACACAGCTACTCTGGTTGGAGTACTCTCACACACAGCTACTCCGGCTGGAGTACTCTCACACACAGGTACTCTCACACACAGCTACTCCGGCTGGAGTACTCTCACACAGCTACTCTCACACACAGCTACTCTGGTTGGAGTACTCTCACACACAGCTACTCCGGCTGGAGTACTCTCACACACAGCTACTCCGGCTGGAGTACTCTCACACACAGGTACTCTCACACACAGCTACTCCGGCTGGAGTACTCTCACACACAGCTACTCTCACACACAGCTACTCTGGCTGGAGTACTCTCACACACAGCTACTCCGGCTGGAGTACTCTCACACACAGCTACTCCGGCTGGAGTACTCTCACACACAGGTACTCTCACACACAGCTACTCTGGCTGGAGTACTCTCACACACAGCTACTCTCACACACAGCTACTCCGGCTGGAGTACTCTCACACACAGCTACTCTCACACACAGCTACTCTGGCTGGAGTACTCTCACACACAGCTACTCTCACACACAGCTACTCCGGCTGGAGTACTCTCACACACAGCTACTCTCACACACAGCTACTCCGGCTGGAGTACTCTACTCACCTTGCCCTGCAGAAGCTCCTCTGGTCTCACAAAGCCTTTCAGAGGAGTGCCGTTGGCCTGCCGACGTGAACCACCTGGAAAACACACACAATCAATCCTACAGGACGACGACATCCACCATATTTTACGGGGTATTCAGACCAAAAAAAGCGATCCGGTTATTTGCCAATGAAACGGCCCATTTGTGTGCCGTCCTGTTGTGTTCTTAAACCCCCCAACAGAGGACAAGTAGACTTTATATTTTACTGTTTTCAGTCAGATCGTTTATAGAGTTCAACGTTTCCGACTTCACTTGAAGGAAGCTTTATTTCCCAGGAGAGAGAGAGAGAGAGAGAGAGAGAGAGAGAAAGAAAGAAAGAAAGAGAGAGAGAGAGAGAGAGACGAGAGAGAAGAGCGAGACGGAGCGAGTGCTTTATTGTTGCAGGAAAACATTCAGCTATCACACAAACTCCCGGGCAGATCAGAGCTTGTGTTTGGTGTTTTAAAAAGTTCGCGTGGCAGCGATAGAGGCAGTGATGTTTCCTGTTTCTTGATTCTCACACCGCCTCAAACTATAGCTCAAAACACACCGACCAGTCTGATCTCCAGTTACACGATTGGCCACCGCAGCGTGATGTGGGGTTGCGTTTCTCCAAAAGTTGAGTCGGTCTCAACTTTTCGCTGCAGGCCCGCTGCATTTTTTTGCATGTCCCCCATGTGGCAAACCCCCAGCCGCGACCTAAATGCACTACCCCCATCCAATATTGGACAACACTGGATCTGTTTGAATCGGCCAACTGCAGAAATGTTGCCAGATTGGTCCATTTTTCGCCAAGAAATTTGGCCGGTTTTGTGTGTGTTTGGCTTGTAAATGTATTATCTTTATCTGGCAACACTGCTTGTACTACTAATCCTACATTTCCCATGATCACTTTGTCGCGACGTGTCTTACAACCGTTGGCTATGTGCCTAGCGTGCGTGGAACCAATTACAAGCTACGCTGAAACGGAGAAGACGAACGGAATGGCGCGAGTTAGGGAAAAAACAAACAAACATTTGGCTAGTGGAGAATCTGATTGGCTGGTAACTTTGAAAATCTACTAGCCATGTTGGCTGGTGATTGGTTGTGATTTCAAGCCCTGTCTGCATTAACATCAGTCATGTCAAACTAAGTGTAATCATGTGGAATCAGCCGCAGCTGTAAGCGGTTGTTGTTGTTGGGTCACTGCAGGTGGGTGAAGGTGTGTTATCTGATCTGAAACCCATTGAACCCACTCATGACTCGTCTCTCTCTCTGTCCTGACACATTAGCACAGACCTCTGAGGAATGCACCTTCCCTCCCATACTCTCCGTCTTTGCCCGAAGCGAGCGCTTTCATCGTTTGTCTTTCTGCTCTTTAAGGCTAAATCACATCAAGTTACTAAATCAAAAATGTTCAAGTGGCAGTTCCCCCAAATCATACTTACCACTAATGATAAATCAGTAAATATGTTCTTTTGTAATTTGGCTGAACAGACACTTAAGAGGAGTGATTAAAAAGAACAGAAGTGTTAAGCCTCCGGTCCTAGATTACAGGTCAACATGGGGTTTACGCCTGTTTGCTTTCTTTCCGAGAGTTCCATGGGAAGATCAAGTTTTTGCATTAAGTACGGAGCTTGCACCAGGAGGCGATTAGCTTAGCATAGAGTATGTAATCAGGAGAAAACAGCTAGCCCGGCTCTGTCGAGGGTTTAGAAATACACTCAACATGTCTACAGCTTACTAAATTAGGTGCTGTAACTATTTCTCGGCGAACAACAGACGGGAGCTGTGTCACAACTGTGAGGATGCCAGGTTTGTACGGACACATTTCCTAAAACCTGTGCTCCGCGATCGTCCAGCAGCCAGAGCTGCAGACACTGCACAGTTGTTTCTACATTTCTGTTTGTGTACAGGCAGATTCAGAACGCGGCTGCTCCAGTCCTCAATAAGTCCAAAAGAGTGGTTGACATCAGTCCAGTTCTCAAGTCTTTCCACTGGCTTCCTGTCTCTAAATAGTACTGTTGGTTTATAAAGCACTGAACGGTTTATTTCTGATCAGCTGCTACATTCTGAACCCTCCAGATCTTTCAGGTGGTCTGGATCAGCTCTGCTTTCTGTCAGTCAGAACTAAACATGGAGAAGCAGCGTTCACTTTCTATGCTCCACATATCTGGAACTAACTCCCAGATAACTGCTGCAGCTCTCACTTCTTTAAATCAACGATGAAGACTGTTCTTTTTCTAAGTAATTGTTCATTTCTACAATTTTTATTCTCGTATTTTATGTTTTTTTTATTTTTAAACTGTTTTAACTGCTCTTGTAGCTGAAATGTGATGTACAAATAAAGCTGCCTTGCCTAAACAAACAAAGTGGGCATTTTTTAGAACTTTAAACAGGGCAGGCTAGCCGTTTCCTCCTGCTTCCAGTCTTTATGCTAAGCTAGGCTAACAATGTCCTGACTCCAGTTCTGTACCAAACACACAGACACGGGTGATATTAATCTTCTCATCTAAACACAGGGAAGAAAGTGTATTTCCCAAACTTCTGGAGTACAGTATAACTTTAGGTTAATCCAAAAGTTTGGATGCCCCAAAGCCAAAGAACCTCAGGTATTATTTTCCCATCTAGACCTGACCCATTCCTGTTTTCTGTCTTGCTTATCTTTCTGTATTTTATTTGCTGTTTTTTGAGTTCTGTTTTTCTCTACTTTGTGGTGAAGGTCAGGGGCCCTGCTCTCCAAAGAGAGTAAAAGGCAGCACCTCGTGGAGAGGTATTTGGCCTCAGGGCAAGAGACAAAACTATTGGCTCAAGATAAAAAAAAAAGGCTGAGCTTTACAAAGCCCAAATAAAAACAATGTGTACACTCCAACAAACATCTGACTCAATATTATATATCAATATAAGTCTAGAGAGAGCTTGTCCTTTTACAGACATTTATAGCAGGTAAGGAACTGCAGGAACTGCTAAAAAATATGGCGGATGTTAAATTTATGTTAATTCAAAACTCAAGAGTTTGACTTCATCAGGAGCATTTCCTCTGGTCTCGCTGCCTCCACGGTCTCAAGAAACAGACACCTCCGGTCACATCTAACAAGTGAATCTAGCCAAAGAGAGGACGTTAAATGTGAATGAATGCTGGAACCCCCGCAGCCTGGAGACACAGCAACAATCCGTCCCTGACTTCTTACCCTTCAGGAGGAAGGAGAGCGGCGCGGCTCCCGACGTTTTCATCCTTCCTTCTGACTATCCTTCACGCAGACAGACATTTTTTTCCAGTTCAGTCATCTGATCTCTTCTCTTCTCCTTCATTTAACAAATAGGTTTGGCTCTTTCTGCTTCTGTTCCTGTCTCCTCCCTCTGACCCCTCCCTCCAACTCCTCATTCCTCTTCTCCTTCACTTAACCCACCTTTCTATTCAGCCTGAGGTCAACACAGATCCTCCGCTTCGTCTTGCATGTCACTCCATAATAGAGCTGCACCATATGAGGAAAATATCTCATTGGGATTATTTTGACTGATATTGCGATGTGATTTACGATATTGGAGGGAATGATTTTTGTACCATTATTTTCATTTTCATTGAAAAATATTAAAAGTAAAAAATTAAAATGACTTAGGTGAGGATCTGTACTAAACAAAGTTGGTTTTCTTTAGTCTGTAGGATAGGATTTGTAGGCTGGGATGTCTCTGTAGCACCACAATACTTCATTCTGAATGGTTTGACATATATTTTGCCTTTAAAGGTCCCATGACATGGTGCTGTTTGGATGCTTTTATACAGACCTTAGTGGTCCCCTAATA